>NC_091770.1:60315266-60624849 GCF_029378745.1 Bos indicus | reverse complement strand
CTAAAAATCCATTTTGGCTGAGAGATGCACAAGACACCAGGAAGGACCCTGAGTCAGACCAAATATGGGCACAAGCAAGATGACAGGCCAGAGACAACCTGGAAACTAACTTCATTACTATAAAACCTGAGACTGAAAGTCATGTGGCAAAGCACTTCTCCTGGGCTCCCTTACCCTTCTGCTTTCCACCAGGTGCCCCTTGCCAACAGTCTTTTTTTTGTCAGCAAGAGTGTCTCCTCAGACAATTCATTTCTAAGTGTTAGACAACAGCCCACTCTCAAGCCCTGGAAGGGGTCCCACTTCTGGTAACACTAGGGGTCTGGTTTGAATGTAAAGAACACTAGATTTTGAAGGAGTCTTTTGGGCCTAGAAAAGAAACCAACAGTCTCAAAGGCCCTTGCTGAATCATCTAACTTCAGAGAAAACAAAACAGAACTTTAGGTCCCGCCCTGATGCTCCAGGCCGGTTGCATCTATATGGGTGTTATCACCCCCTGTCCAGAAACCTTCCACCCTCTACACCTGCTCAGAAGACTTATCACCTGCCCAACTACAAATGCCATCTCAACTAAAGAATATCCAAAACATCCTGCCTGATTAGTGTTTCCCTCATCGCTTCCACAAACCTCCCTATAAATATGGAGCCTCCCTGATCCCTCTCCGCGGTTCAGCCTGGTCGTTAGGTCAACTGTCGCCCCTCCTTGCCTGAATAAAGGTTACCTACTTCTGTTGAGCTCGTCTTTCCTTTTTCTGCCTTGGCCCGAACTATACCTTACAGATTTAGATTCAGAGATTTGCACCCACAATCTTCCCTTTTTGGTCACAAAACTGAGCAAAGCTTCTTTAATGGTTTAGACCTCGGTTCCCCCATCTGTAAAAAGGGAGTTATTATGCCCATTGTAGGGTTATGTGAGGATTAAGTGGGATAAACTATGCTTTAAAACCTGCTTTGCAAACATTAAAGCATTACACAAATACTTATGCTTGGGAGGGAAGAGAAGGGGCTATTCTCTTTAGTACAGTGCTTTTCAAAGAGCAGGTTGTGAGTCATCAGCAGGTTATGAAAGAAATTTAGTGGGTCCTGATCACCATTTGAAAATTTTAGGAGAATAGAAAGCGTCAATAGGTATCCCAAGTATTAAGTATAGATATTGTTTCTTTTTTGATTTATGTTGCATGAGGGTGTGTATTAATTATATGTTGTGATGTAAAATCTGAGTCTTTTACAAAACAACACACATGCTAGCACTTTATTTCTGTTGTAAACAAAGGAATTGGAAATAAAAGGAGCTGTTTGTGCTTTGTTATATTTTTTTAACTGCAGCATTTCCACATTCCAAGAGTAGGAGAAGAATTCTTCTTGGCAAAGAATCTTATCTTTTGTTTGGGAAACACTTTAATGGGCCCTTCGGTTATGCAAAGGTAAGCCCCTGGGGCCAGGTTGAAGTGAACCGCGGCTAAACGGCGCCCCATAATAAAGTCAACATTCAAGGGCTTCTTTTTCCTTTGATGGTCTTGGAAGCAGCAATTTGGGCCTGGAGTCTCAGAGAAGACTGGGTTTGAGCAGGGCCAGAGAGAAACCCTGAATAAAGGCCTCAACACAGTATGACCAGAGGATTTGGGGGCTCTCTGTGCCGAGTACTATGTGGAATTCTCCTGGCCTGTGTTGTTAAAACCCTTACAAGGGTAATTAAGCATCCTAAAACCTGGTTCTCTCCAGATAGCCCTGCCTCAGAAATAATGGGCATGTCCCTGTTTGAAAGCAAAGCAGCTCAGAGGGAATGAGCTGTATATAGAACCTGTGATGGGGGAGCAGAATGGAGTGAGAGAAGACAGACCATGAGTATGGATGCACATCCGAGAATCCTTAGCAATATTTAAGAGGGGACTGACTTCCCTTGATCTCAGAGCATGAGCTATTTTCTTTGAATACTTAAGTAAAAGGTAATTCTGAAAGACTAGAAAATGTGGGACACCAGCCACTGGGTTGACGAGGCTTGTCAACTACAAATTGGCACTTGCCGAGAGTTGCCAGCAACTGAACAACAGCAAGGGCATTTGCCACCTGCCTCTGGTGGTTCAGACAGTAAAAAAAATCTGCCTGCAATGCAGGAGACATGGGTTCGATCGCCAAGTTGGGAAGATCCCCTGGAGGAGGGCATGGCAACCCAGTCCAGTATTCTTGCCTGGAGAATTACCATGGACAGAAGAGCCTGGTGGGCTGCAGTCCACGGGGTCGCAGAGTTGGACAGAACTAAGTGACTAAGCACAGCACAGCAGAGCTCTGTGGAGACTGAACCTTGTGTTGCTGCAGGGGCCAATCTTTAACAACAATCTTGCATCTTTTCATTCCTAGAAAAGCACTAAATCCCTTCATGGTGACATCGGCTCCTCATGACTAGCACGTGATTGCATTGAACTCCCCATTCACCAAAATCTTATTTATTTACCTTTCCCCACTACCTCTTTGAAGCAGTCTCTTAGGGCTATCTTGGGTGCTATCTCCCAGGCTGTAGTCCTCATTTTGCCTGAAATAAAACTTTACTCACAACTCTTACATTGTGCATCTTTTTAGTCGACAGCATCTTATCACCAGAACCTGTGAATATGTTAACATATGCAACAAGGGAAAATTAAGGTTGTGGGAGAAATTAAGGTTGGTAATCAGTTGACCTCAAAGTGGGGGAGAGAATACTGGATATCCAAGTGGGCCCAGTGTAATCACAAGGATGAGAGAGGCAGAACAGTGAGTCTTAAAGCGATATGACTTGAAAAAACTTAACCAGCCACTGCCAGCTTTGACGACGACCATGAGTCAAGGAATTTGGGCAGCTTCTGCTGCTGCTGCTGCTGCTAAGTCACTTCAGTCGTGTCCGACTCTGTGTGACCCCATAGACGGCAGCCACCAGGCTCCCCCACCCCTGGGATTCTCCAGGCAAGAACACTGGAGTGGGTTGCCATTTCCTTCTCCAATGCAGGAAAGTGAAAAGTGAAAGTGAAGTCGCTCAGTCGTGTCTGACTCTTCACGACCCCATGGACTGCAGCCTACCAGGCTCCTCCATCCATGGGATTTTCCAGGCAAGAGTACTGGAGTGGGGTGCCATTAGAAGCTACAAAAGGCAAGAAAACCTTTTCTGGAGCCCCCAGAAAAGAACACACCCCTGCTGACATCTTGGTTTTAGTCCAAAGAGGTTCTGATCTCCAGAACTGTTAAATAATAAATTTTTTGGTTTTGTTTTTCAAGACTTCATTTTTTTTTTTTTTAAAGAATGATTTTAGGTTTGGTCCCTAGTTGGGGAAACTAAATCCCGAGTGCCACAACTAAGACACTGAGCAGCCAAATAAATAAACATTAAAAAAAAAAAAAAAAAAGAATGATTTTAGGTTCACAGCAAAACTGTCAGGAAGGTACAAGGAGCTCCCATATACTCCATGCTCTCACACAGGAATACCCTCCGCCATTACCAACATCCCACAGCAAAGTAGTACATTTGTTACAATGATCCTACACCAACACAGCACCATCACCCCAAGTCCACAGTTCACGTTAGGCTTCACTCTTGATGTTGTATGTTTGCTGGGTTCTGACATATGTATCATGACATGATTCATCATTACAGTCGCATACAACATATTTTCACTGCCCTAAAAATTCTCGGTGCCCTGCCTATTCACCTCCCTGCCCAACCCCCGGGAAACAACTTTATGTTTTTACTGTCTCCATAATTTGGCCTTTTCCAGAATATCAAATAGTTGGAATTACACAGGATGTAGCCTTATCTGATTGACTTCTTTCACTCAGTAATGCGCATTTAAGGTCCCTCCCCTGCTTTTTATGGCTTGGATAGCGCATTTCTTCTTAGTGCTTAATAATATTCCATTGTCTGGAGGTATCACGTTTAATTTATCCATTCACGTATCGAGGATCTTAGTTGCTGCCAAGTTCAGGCACGTATGGATAAAGCTGCTATAAACATCTGTGCACAAGTTTTTCTGTAGACATAAGTTTTCAAATCCTTTGGGTGAATACCAAGGAGTATGATTGCTGGATTACATGGTAAGGGTACATTCAGTTTTATAAGAAACTGCCAAACTATCTTCCAAAGTGGGTGTACCATTTTGCATTCCTACCCACGATGAATGATTTCCTGTTGCTCTATATCCTCACCTGCATTTGGTGTGGTCAGTTTTTCAGACTTTAGTAGTGGTATCTCAGTGTTTAACTTGTTGTTTTCATTAATTTGTGTTGTTTTAAGCCACTAAATTTATGGTAATTTGTTATAACAGCAACAGAAAACTAATATAATGACATCTTGCAAGGAGGTGACAAAGGACCAGGAGATAGGCCTGACTCAGGGCTGCCACCAGCTCACTGCATTTCCTTGTGGAGGTTACGTTTACCTTACTCTTTCTGGGCTTGTGACACCTCATGACTAAACCAGGAGTAGTAATTCCTGCCCTAGCTATAGCAGGAAGCAGTGAGTCAATCTGGGGTATGATGGCTATAGTAGCAGTAACATGGGAAGCTGCCAGTGAAGAAAGCTGGAAATGTCAAGGGGTTGGTTCTGTGGCTCCATCAGCATTTGGTGTTTTGGTGGGTTCAGACTCTTGGGGAGGCTATGAGCCCATATCATGACTTAGCCCATGATGACTCAGTACTTGTGTAGAGAAGCAAGTAGGGACAGGAGCTGGCCTTACTGGAAAGCCCAGGCAAGACATGAGTCAGGCATGGTGTGTACATGGACGAGGTTGGGCAAGGCTTCCACCCAGACTTCCTTTCTAGAGTAGGAACTGCTCGAGGGCAAGGCCTTGCTGACATCTGGATTTGGTACAACTTGAATTCCTGACAGACCATGCCTACTCACTGAAAATATGTAGTGCTCAGCAGGACTTGAGCCAAACATAGACTCATAGGAAGCATCGTTTAATAACAATGGCCAGGTGTTCTCCGCTCACAGTCCCTAATCTTCCCAAGAAGCCTGCATAGGTATTCACCTTTGACAGAGGCATGAACAGGTTCTAGAGTTGGCACAAGGCCACGCAGCCATTGAGAGGCAGAACCAGATGTGAATTCAGATCTGCTTGGCCACAGGTATCCAGCATCGTGTGTACTGAGCTGGAAGAGAGCATGATATCAATAAGTCCTGGCCCTCATTTTACAAATGAAGAAGAGAAATGACTTGTCCAAGTTTGCCAGCCTAGTTAGAGGCAGCCAAAGTTAGGACTCAGTTCTTGACTACTGGTTCATTACTCTTTTCATTAACCTTTGGTGGTCATAGACTTCTTTGAGAAGCTAGTACAAACTGTACCCTTCCTCTCCCAAAAATGAACATCTACACACATTTTGCCTACAATTTGGGGGTGAGTTTGTAAATCATCTCCCTCTATCTAGGAAAAGTGAAAGTGTTAGTTGCTTAGTCAGATCCAACTCTCTGCAACCCTATGGACTGTAGCCCACCAGGCTCCTCTGGGCAAGAATACTGGAGTGGGTTACCATTTCCTTCTCCACAGGATCTTCTCGTCCCAGGGATCAAACCTGGGTCTTCTGCATTGCAGGCACATTCTTTACTGTCTGAGCCTATCTATGGACCTAAGTTAAGTGCCCCTGCGTTACTTCCTCTGCCTCTCTTGAGTACAGGGCTATGGATGGGGTGGGAAATATAGGGTGCCTGTTATTAACCAACCTTGCAAGAGATTTATTCTCCATGTATGTCATATACCAACCCCACCCTTTTTCACCAACCTTTAATTTTTTTATAACAGCTTCATATATATTGTAATTGAGCAGTACTCTATGGAGTCTTCCCAGGGCAGGCCTTCTCCCACATTTCCTGAGTTGTTTTACAGATGTGAACACCCACCACCACCACCACCAAAGATTTCCCTACCAGTCCAGTGGTTAAGACTCTATGCTTCCATTGCAGGGAACACAGGTTAGATCTCTGCTCGGGGAACTAAGATCCCTTATGCAGAAAATGTTAACTACTTGATGACCATGAGCACACAAACCTAGGCCTCCTGGTATCTAAGGACTGCTAATGGTAATTCCTATAACACAGCCCTATTACTTCACCATCAACCAGTCAGAGAATTGTGTAAAAGCTGATCACAGATCCCGTGACTCCTTTCCTTCACCTGACCTTTGAAAATGCTTTGTAGGAACCAGAAACTCAGGGGGTTTGGGAGGGCCTGAACCACCATCTCCTTGCATGGCCCTGCAAGAAACCTTTCTCTGCCCCAAACTCTGATGTTTTGGTTTGTTTGGCCTCGCTATGCATCTGGGACACAAATTTGCACTAACAATATAACAAGTTCTGCTGTTGATGTTGCCTCTATACATCTGGACAATGAGGATAACTCCACAACTCTTTGCATCAATGATTTGCTAAGAAAACCTATAAGGTCATTTGTATGTGATATTCATTAGTGCTTTTTCCAAACAGTCATTGGGCACATTTTAGGATTATACTTCTTGGTGTCCTTGTGGCCAGTTCCAACAGATGATTTCCTTTGGCTAATGAATTTTGAGCAGAAGGAATACGTGTCATGTGTGGGCCAAATATTTAATTTCTGAGTGAGACCTACTGTGACATTACCATGATACTAGCAATGTTCTGAATTGTGGCTGCTCCACTGTCCTAGGTCTCAGAGGAGGCAAAAGGCAAGGGAACAAGAGTACCTAATACATCTGCAGGAAACGTGCTGTGAGAAATGAACCTCTGCTGTTTCAATGCACAGGAAATTTTTTTCTTTTTTTAAAGTATAACCCAGTCTCTCCTGACTGATAAAATGTATAACTGTACTTTAAAAGCTACAGGACACAAATATAAGGGATATTTATTACCCCTCAATGTACCCTCACTGAAGTTTTTCCTGAATCGCCAAAGTCATCACATTAGAACAATGTAAACTCTGTCTAAATGGATGACTGCTCATCAATGCCCTAAGGATCAAAGGGCTGTTTGCCATGGTCCCCAGAGTAGAGCTAAAAGGGGGACATTTTAGACTCCTTAGGGGAAGGCAGCAGTACTGACCAGTCACTAAAGAAACATCCACTGATTTGAAGAAAACTTGGGTGATTTCATCCTACAAATATAGTCCCAGAAGGAGTTTGGGGTAGCTGTGCTTCTCAATTTACCTGATCTCTTCTATCTAAACTCAACCAAAATACTCTTGATGCTGTCAAGCAGCCTGGCAAAAGTTAAAACAGGTCATTCTAGAGACATTCTATACTAAAGAGCCAGAATAACCAATAAGGTAGAGAATGATACAGAAAAACAAGTTTTGGGGTCAGATGGACCCCTTTGATTCAGATCTCAATTTTGTCGCATGCTGGCAGTATCATCTTGGACACATTATATCAAAGCCTTGATTTCCGAGTCTGTAAAGACACCCTCCACCCCACAGTGAACTTTGCGTCTTCACAGTATCCACGCTTTTCTGTGGTTCCTTCCCACATTGAACGGGGTTTTGTATAATGACCAACAGGGTGCAGCAAAAGTGATGCTGGGTCATAAGAAGCCTTGGTCCCTTGGAACACTAGCTCTGGGGAATGTGGTCCCCAGGTAGTGGTCATGTGGGTCCAACTACCTGATACTATTATGTTGGGAGGAAGCCCAACAGGGAGAGACTATGTAAAGACAGGCATGCTCAGCGAGCCTCCAACCGCTTCCATCATCACAGCTAGGGCATCAGACATGTGAGTGAAGAAGGCAGCTTAGACATCCAGCCTCATCGACTCCAGGTTGTGACACATGGTTTGAGGGCATTTGTCTGCTGTGGCCCCCGCCTTTGTCTGGCAAAGCAATAAAGCTATTCTTTTCTACTTCACCCAAAACTCTGAGATTCAATTCAGTACTGGTATACAGAGGCTGAATTTTGGCTACAATAGCAACCATGTGTGACAGTTCAAGAGTGAACCACCCAGCTGAACCCAGCCAGCTAATAAAAGTTTAAGCATATGATTATATTGAGTTATTTTAATCCATCAGATGTGGGGATGATTGTTACAGATAATCAGAATGTCATCTGAGAAATGAGAATAATAATCTCAAACTAAAAATGTGTCTAAAATGCCTAACACAATACTTTTGCATTTAATAGTAGCTATTTGTATTAAAAGTAGCATGTCCACATAAATACAGCCAAATAAAGCAATTTTTATAATTGAAAAACACTGACGTCCATTGTGAGGTCATTCTTGTAATAAATACACACATGGCAGGAGAAGAAGCTAGAAACAGGTACAGTTGGGGAAAGACTGAGGCTTTTGAAGGTCACAGCAGAGCAAAGGAGCTATGGGTCAAGATATATTTGGAGATGGAGAGTGGACATCTGAGGGAACTCTAAGTCCCGGGCATATATTCCCTACATATCAATAATATGAGGAGGGGAATGCAATATTTATTTTAGTACATTCTCTGTAGAATATGGCCATTTAAACTTTAAGTTAGTTCTCCGGATTAATGAAAAAAGCATTTATATTCTAAGTGAACCTTCTGCTGCTGTATAACTGGAGAACAGAAATGAGAAATAACCCTACAATGGATTCTAAACAGCTCAAGTTCAGCAAGGTCTGTCAGCCTCCAAAGAGCTGCTCCAGATAAGGTTCACGCTTTCAAATGTCAAGGACACTGCTGGCCCAGGAGCTCCACAATTAAAATTCAGATTTTTTTTTTTTCCTGAGCTAAAAGTCACATTTCACTATGCTTTCAGTTTGAGAAATGTCATGAGTAGCAGCTGCTTGTCTCAGGAATTATGCTGAAAGAAAAAGGAATGCTTTGTCCCATCACCCTTGATACTACAATGTAAATGTAGGTGGGAAAGAGGGTAGGAAGGGCTGGGGGTGAGACTGATCAGTGGGCTTGAGGAGGAGCAGCACTGCCGGCCTGAATGTCTCCTGGGTCCTTCCTCCACCCCTCTCCCTCTCTTTGAACTCATGGTCTGTCCTGTACATTCCTTATTAAAGATCGTCTCAGGATGGAATTTAACAAGCACACTTGTGCTGAGTGGATGGGATTACCATAGTTTAAAATAAAGACTTTTTCAAGACCTAGGAGATCTTTGAGCACAGAACAAAGCCTCAAAGCAAAGCACTCATTTCTCATCTTGATTTAAAGATCAGTGAGCAGACAGGAGAAGTGTTCTCAGAGGGGCATTTGGTATGCCTGAAATGGTCCTTCCCATCCCACCCACCAAGAGCTGGTCTCATTCTCACTCGCCCTTTCTATTCACAGGTTGCCTAGTTACATTACTGTAATTGAGTCTGTTAATAAAATCTTCTATTCCTCTAGGATTTTATTTATTTATTTTTGGCCTGCTTGATTCTTAGTATAAAGAAATGTTCTTAAATCTCTCACCATAATTATAAATCCAAATTTAGAGGATAAATTACTAGTTGCTCTACCATTATTCACTTAGATTTAGGTATACAAAGGCATAGACTTGCCAGGTGGCGCAGTAGTAAAGAATCTGCCTGCCAACGCAGGAGACACAGGAGATGTGGGTTTGATCCCTGGGTTGGGAAGATCCTCTGGAGAAGGACATGGCAACCCACTCCAGTACTCTTGCCTAAAAAATTCCATGGATGGAGGAGCCTGGTATGCTACAGTCCATGGGGTAGCAAAGAGTCAGACAGGACTGAGTGACTTCACTTTCCTTCTTTTTTTCTAGCGACTGAGTACACACAGAAGCACAGCAGGCTTATTTCTCACTGTTACTGTTCCCTCTCTTCTTCATCTTCCCCTATCCTGAGATGTTTGCTTTGATTCATTTGTTGCTTCAAAAAGGGCTCTTCATTTCAATAAACTGCTTAAATGATGCATGTGGGTGATATACTCTCTGCAGCCCATCATATCCACCCTAACAGGAAAGACTTGCCAGGTGAGGTTACAGAATTCTTAGGTCAAGGTCCTCTTCTTTCATTAGATGTTACTGATAGTCTTCTGATTTCCAGTGTTGCAGATGAAAAACTTGATGACAGTCTGGTTCTTTATTATAAGTGATTTATTCTTTCTTTCTGGAAGCTTATAGGGGGTTCTTTTTATCCTGGGAGTTGAAGAATTTTACAGGCTATTACTACATGTGTGCTTTTCCCCTCAATCCCAGCCTGGAGTTCACTGAGCCCTTTTCTTTTATTTATTTTTTATAATTCATTTATTTATTTTAATTGGAGGCTAATTACTTTACTTTTTGCCATACCTTCACATGAATCAGCCATGGATGTACATGTGTTCCCCATCCTGAACCCCCCTCCCACCTCCCTCCCCATCCCATCCCTCTAGGTCATCCCAGTGCACCAGCCCTGAGCACCCTGTCTTATGCATCCAACCTGGACTGGTGGTCTGTTTCACATAGGATAATATACATGTTTCAATTCTCTCAAATATTCTCTCAAATTATCCCACCCTCGCCTTCTCCCACAGAGTCCAAAAGTCTGTTCTTTACATGTGTCTCTTTTGCTGTCTCACATATAGGGTCATTGTTACCATCTTTCTAAATTCCGTATATATGCATTAATATACTGTATCGGTGTTTTCTTTCTGGCTTACTTCACTCTGTATAATAGGCTCCAGTTTAATCCACCTCATTAGAACTGATTCAAGTACATTCTTTTTAATGGCTGAGTAATATTCCATTGTGTATATGTACCACAGCTTTCTTATCCATTCATCTTCTGATGGATATCTAGGTTGCTTCTATGTCCTGGCTATTGTAAACAGTGCTGTGACGAACATTGGGGTACACGTGTCTCTTTTGATTCTAGTTTCCTCGGTGTGTATGCTCAGCAGTGGGATTGCTAGGTCATATGACAGTTCTATTTCCAGTTGTTTAAGGAATCTCCACACTGTTCTCCATAGTGGTCACTGAGCCCTTTTAAATTGCAAATCTTTCTTAAACTCAGAAGCATTTCCCTGTATCATTAATTTAATTCCTACACCTCCTCCAACAATTCCTTTTCTCCCTCTTAAATTTCTTTTTCTCATATTCCTTTACCTTGAGTCCAAAATGAAAAAGGTATAGGCAGAGTCAGAGCCAGCTCACAAAGGAGAGGTATTATAACTGAGAAGCAAACCTTTCTTTTCGAAAGCCATGGCATTTCTGAGGTTGGTTGTTATCACAGCATTACCCAGCAAAAGCCTACTAATACTGGTGAAGGTTAATTTTTGTTCAAACATTACATGTATCCTTCAGCAGTTATACTTGGCTCAGAGCCATTTATTCTGAGTCCTCTCCTAGATTTCATTTTCCTGGTTGCTGGGTCTCTCTGAGTGTATTATTCTTATTTGCTTACATGGCTCTAGTCACCTTTAGGGCTCAGGTCCACCTGGCTAGGATTCCTTAGGTGTCGCACACTTGCAGTCTCCACTACCACTATCGACTGGTCATCCCCTGTCCAGGCAACAGGCTCTGACACTAAAGGTAGATTTTCTCTCCCTGTTCTTTTCTTCTGCAAAGGCCAGTGCTCACCCAGCCTCACAGGTAAGGAGGAGTCTGCTTCCTATTTAGCTTCACCCAACACAGAGCCAGATACCACCACCATCTCTTCCTCTGGATTCCAGTCAGTTGCATTTCAGAGCCTTTGATAGTGTCCCACAACTCTCTCTCTTTTTTTTTTAAACAAACAGCTTTTTTTTAGCATTTTATTTTTTAATTTTCTTGGCTGCTGCATGCGGGACCTTAGTTTCCTGACCAGAGATCAAACCCACACGCCTTGCGTTGGGAGCTCGAAGTCTTAACCACTGGATCACCAGAAATGTCACCCTTATGACTCTTCAATACTCTGTTTTTCACTCTTTATTCTGTGTTTCATTTTGGATAATTTCTACTGGTGTATATTCAAGTTCGCTGTTTCTGTCCTCAGCTATGCGGTGTACTTATCAGAGGCATTCTTTGGCATTCAGCTCGTTTTGGTTGCCTTGTGACCTTGGCTCTCTCTGGTGGATTCAGGAAGACTTATGATGTATAGACTTTTTCCTCATTGTTTGGGTAGGAGCTATGTTCTTTATTCTCTTACAGCTTTCTACATCCTAAGTAGAAACAGAACGTTTTCTGTTAGAATTTATGTGGGGCCTGGAAGGGAGGTAAGAAAAGGCTGTGTTTGGCTAGATTCCCAGCCAGGGGCTAAGTTCCTGGTGGACAAGTGATTATCTCTGGGGGTTGTGACTCTTTTGTTCTCCTTTTAATTTGGTTGTAATTTCCCAAATTGTTTTTACAGTGAGCCTACCTGACAAAAACCAGAACACTAAACTTTGAAGCAGTTCTTTTAAACAATTGTTTTAAATGACAGTGAAATAACTCCTGAGAGCTCCTTCCCTGGATTTACCAGAGAAAACAGTATACTCAGAGGCATCATGGGTTACTGTGCAGAAGGTACAGACACCAAGGGAATAGAGCTCTGCTGCTCAAGGACACAACTCCCTCAGCCCCCACCTAGGCTCAGAAGGCAACTCTGGGTATTTCCTTTCAGAGCCACCACTTCCTCGCAGCTGGGGAGGGGGCCAGGATGCCACCCCTGTTCCTTCACTCCTACTCTGCCCAGTGGGAAAGGGCCAGATGCCAGCCCAGGGGGTAGGTGGTTGTTCCATGCTTTTCTAACACCCTTTCTGGCAACTGCCAAGATCTTAGTGATAAAACCACAGCACGGTGTAAGAACGCTACTCAGGGAGTCAAAGTCTTACTCTCTGCTCTGCCACTGAGCTGTGACTTTGATTAGTCACTGAGCCACTCTGAGCCTGTTTCCTCACTTGTAAAATAAAGGTCACAATCACAACCACTTCACAGGACTTCATTTTAGGAGGATCACATGTGATGATGTTACCCAGAGCATTTTGTAAACTCTAAAGAACCATCATCATTCATTTTGTTAAGTAAATTAGGCCTGGGAGTAGAATAGGGTGGGAGAAAATAGGCTCCCAGAGTCACTTGCAAATCTCACAGTCTGGGGCCAAATTTGGAGATACAAATAACCTCTCTCTGTTCTCTTGTCTCTTAACCACCTTCTCCCCACCCTCCTTCTGTGGACTCTCTCTGTGTGAGTGCGGTTGCAGCTGCAGGTACCCCTGTAATCACAATACTCAGGGGGCCTCCTTCCTTCCTGTCATCTCTACCCTGGTTCAGGGGTATGTGTGCTGCAGGAAAATCTTACGTATATAAGAGCGAGAGGAAATGATGAAGTACCCCACAAGTGCTTCTCTGCCAGCCCATCACTAATCCTTTAATTGAAAAGGAGGGTGGCCTTAGTAACAATGGTGTGACGGTGGTCTCTGTCTCTGCCATTGTGTGCAGTGAAGATGCTGCCTAGCTGATTTCTCTGGAAGGAGGGGGAGTTCCTCCCTCTCACACGAGGTGTGCTCCAGGCCCCAGGCCATAGAAACACCCTCCCTCTGCTGTTCAACCAAACATGGACTCCCAGATGGCACTGCCCAAGAGCAGGAGGAAGCACAGCCAGGTTATGCTGTGATGGGAGCTATCTGAGGGAGGGCTGAGCCAGAGATGGAGCTGACACTACTGGCTAGTGGGTGATCGAGTACATTTTTTTTTAAGTATTTATTTCTTTTTACTTATTTGGTTCTGCCAGGTCTTCTTTGCAGCATGTGGAATTCTAGTTCCCTGATCAGGGATCAAACCCAGGTCCCCTGCATTGGGAGCTTGGTGTCTTACCAGTGGACCACCAGGGAGGTCCCGACAGAGCACATTTTAAAAGAAGCTTCCCTTTGGTTAATTTTTCTTGGTGTCATAGAGTCTGCCATCGATCATTGGCAGATACTACCCTTTTTGTTTTTAACATTTGAAAAGGCTTTTTTTAATCTTAGTTTATTAATTCATTTCAAAACTATACATATTTGAACATCTGTAAACATGTCTCAACCCAAGATATAAAATATTAACAGTAAGTTACTTCACCTATATGTTTCTCTTTTGGGTTGTAGTTTCCTTGACTCATGAGGCCAAGATGGAATCATGAGGCCAGGAGGCAGGACCATGCTGCCCTTCAATGAAGAGGACCAGGCAGAAGTTTTACTGACACATCTGCCCAGCTATGGGTAGAAACAGAGTCAACAGTCCTGACACACGAGCCTAAGGTTTGGTCTAGTAGTGCAACATTCTGAAGATCAACACTGAAACTTCCCTTGCGGGAATTCCCCCTTCACAACCCAGAGAATAGAAGGAAGATGTCCTCAGAAACATGTTTTCCGTGGAAGATAAGTTCACAGATAAAAATTACAAAACCTACAAGGAAGACCAACAATACTAAAGTCTTTAGACCCCCAAAACAAAATTTAATCTTGTATAATATCCCACTGTGAAAGTATCAGTTTATTTATCCATTTACCTGTCAGTGGGCATTCTAAGATATTTCTGGGTTTGTTTTTTATTATTATGTAAGGCCTGGAAAATCCCATGGATGGAGGAGCCTGGTGGGCTGCAGTCCATGGGGTCGCGAAGAGTCGGACACGACTGAGCGACTTCACTTTGACTTTTCACTTTCATGCATTGGAGAAGGAGATGGCAACTCACTCCAGTGTTCTTGCCTGGAGAATCTCAGGGACGGAGGAGCCTGGTGGGCTGCCGTCTATCGGTTCGCACAGAGTTGGACACGACTGAAGCGACTTAGCAGCAGCAGCAGCAAGGATCTATTAAGAATATTCTTTTACGTGTATCCTGATGTACACATTGACTCATGGAGAATGAATATTCAATTTTATAATATATTTAACCAGATCAAATTTATCAATCTTTCTTCTTTTTGGCTGGTTACTTTTTGAACTTTATTAAAGAAATTACTTCTTTCTCTAGTGCAAAAAAAAATAGTCATTTATCTTTTCTGCTAAGATGAGCTTATGAAGACATGCTTTGATGCTGTCCTTGATCCATTTAGAGTTGATTTCATGTATGTGGTGTTAGGTGGGTATCCTGTTGCAGTTTTATCCATGTGAATGTTTTTCTAGCTTCAGTTATTGAATAATTACTCTTTTCCCCACTGATACGACATAACTATTAATATTATATTTCATACTGATTCTTCACAGGAGAAATTTTTTACTCATAGTCTTAGGAAAACAGTATGTCAACATATTACCATTTTAAAAAGTGGTTGAAAAATTATAAGTTCCAGAAAATGTACTCCCCACTAGCTATGCTTCCGGTCCTTCCCTCACAGCATCAGGCAAGTGCCTGCTTGGTCCATCTCTCTTCAATGAGGTGCTGAGGGCATGAAGCCAGAAGAAGGTTCTGCTGTAGGGCGCAGGGGACTCTGGTTTGCCTGAACAGAGACGGAAACAATTTACAGGCCTGAGGGAACCAGGTCTGGGGACAGGAATGGGCTAGCTCTGAATAATTCTGGACAATAAGGCACTGTTATGAGCTGGGTTGAATTGTCTTCCCTCCAAAGATACGCCCTAGCCTCTGAACCTGTGGACAAGAGCCTATTTAGAAACAGCATCTTTGGCGATGTAATCAAGTTAAGATGCGGTCATACTGGATCAGGGTGGACCCTAATTCAGTGACTGGTGTCCTTACAGGAAGAGGGAAGTCTGAGTACAAACACACATGGGAGAAGACACGTGATGACGGAGTCTAAGACCAGTGATGAATCTACAAGCCAAGAAATGCCAGAGACTGCCAGCAACCATCAGAGAAGGCAATGGCACCCCACTCCAGTACTCTTGCCTGGAAAATCCCATGGACAGAGGAGCCTGGTAGGCTGCAGTCCATGGGGTCGCTAAGAGTCAGACATAACTGAGCAACTTCACTTTGACTTTTCACTTTCATGCATTGGAGAAGGAAATGGCAACCCACTCCAGTGTTCTTGCCTGGAGAATCCCAGGGATGGGGGAGCCTGGTGGGCTGCCGTCTATGGGGTCGCACAGAGTCGGACACGACTGAAGTGACTTAGCAGCAGCAGCAGCAGCCAGCAACCATGACGTGGGAGGAGGCAAGGGAGGATCCTCCCCTGGCGCCTTCAGACAGAACGTGGTCCTGTCAACACCTTGATTTCTGACACGTAGCCTCCAGAACTGTGAGGGAATCCATTTGTGTTGTTTTGAGGTGCCCAAAGCTTGTGGTACTTTGTTAGAGCAGTGCTAGGAAACGAACATAGGCACCTTGTCCCTTACCAAGCAAGGGCCAGGCAGTGTGAGGGGACACAAGGCTGACGGGTACCCAGCCTTTCCCATCCCCAGGAAAGGTGGCTCCATACCCCTCTGGCTCCTCTGGACCCCATCCTCCAAGGGAAGGAGCCCGGCTCTGCCAGCCATTCTTAACATAAAAATCCAGGGAAGGAAGGAAACAGCCAGGGGAGGATCTGAGAGCCAGGAAGAGGGCAGGGACACCTGCAGGGAGAACAATGGGGGCAGGGCTGGGGGAAGTGAGAGAAGCTCTGTGGGTCTCTCATTTCATTTAGCCGTATAGGAGAAACGCAAGTGAAAGCTGAGTTATTTTTAAATGACTTTTCGTTTCATGACCTCTTGGCTGCGCTGGGGCCCTAGCATGGAGCTGAGCCCCACAGCAGAAGCTCTGGGAGCTTTGGGGCTGAAAGCTTGGTGGACACTCCTCTCTTGCTCCAGCAGCACTCTGAGGAGGGCGCTGACCTCCGTGATAAAACTGAGGCTGTGGAGCCTCTGCTCAATGGCCAAATTCAAACAGCTCAGATGGCCCTGTGCCTAGCTCAGACCTGGAAATGGCCGGGAGCCTTGGGGAAGCTCGAGGCCAGCCCTACCACTGGTCTGCACCCCCGGCACAGCCTTACGTCCTACAGTGATGGCAACTTGGTTTCCCTTGAGGAGACTGAATGACGGTGTGTTTCTGGCACTGAGGCTTGACCAGGCAAGACGTGCAGAGGTGGAGGCCACAAAAGGGGCTCTGGAGCCAAACTGCCAGGGTTCCCCCCAGCTCTGCCTCTTCCTAGCCATATGAGCATGTTATCCAACTGCCTGGGCCTCTGTTGCCTTATCTGTAAAATGGACATGATAATAGCTCTCACTTCAGGGAGACTAAGTTAATACAGCAAATGATGTGCTGGGAACAGTACTGGCACAGAATAAACACTTGATAAAATCCAGCTCTCCTAAGTGTTAAAAGCATGATGCTCTTGTCAGACTGACCAGACCTTAGCTACAAATAATATATATTATCAAGAAGAAGACTCTGATAGGTTGATTACATTCAGTGTAAGAATAAATTTCTCCCTAAGTATACATGTTATACCATAAATTGTACATATATATACATATATATATCTTAAATTGTACCTTAAAATATTAGCTAACTGTAACATTACATATATATTTAAAAATACAAATACTGACAAATCTCTCCAAGCCGGAGAATTCCAAATAATTTATGCAGATACTTCACCCTGGAGGGGAACATAACTCCTTAAAGAGTCTCTAAAGAGCTGCAAGTCGTGATTTCCTTCCAAAGAATACAGTATGGAAGAGAGTGCAGGTAATTTCACAGTGGAAAACCTGCCCAGCACTGCCTCAAGCAGAGGTCAACCCAAGGTCAGCACCAACAGTGGTAAGTCATGTTGACGGATATACCCTCGACCTGATGTGATGAGGTAACACTTTACCTCTGTGTTCTTCTCCCCAGAATCCTAAACATCAGTTTTCAATGAGAAAAAGCTCAGACAAATCCCAGTTGAGGAACAGAAGCAATCTACAAAATACCTGCCCAGTACTCCTTGTAAATGCCAAGGTCATCGAAAACAAAGTCCGAGAAGCTGGCACAGTCGAGAGAAGCCCAAGGAGACACAACAACTAAATGTAATGTGGTGTCCAGATGAGACCCCAGAACGGAAAAAGGAAATTTGGTAAAAATCAAGGAACTATGAATAAAGTCTGCTGCTGCTGCTAAGTCGCTTCAGTCATGTCCAACTCTGTGAGACCCCATAGACGGCAGCCCACCAGGCTCCACCGTCCCTGGGATTCTCCAGGCAAGAACACTGGAGTGGGTTGCCATTTCCTTCTCCAATGCATGAAAGTGAAAAGTCAAAGTGAAGTCGCTCAGTTGTGTCCGACTCTTAGCGACCCCATGGACTGCAGCCCACCAGGCTCCTCTGTCCATGGGATTTTCCAGGCAAGAGTACTGGATTGGGTTGCCATTGCCTTCTCCAGAATAAAATATGAACTGTAGTTAATAGTAGTGTGTCAACATTGATTTGTTAATTGGGACAAATGTGTCATACTGAGGTAAGATGTTAGTAAAAAGGGAAACTTTTTTCCTTTTTCTTTTTTTTTAAACTTTTTTCCTTTTTCATATGGGAGTTTCATATGGGAACTCTCTGTGTGGTGCTGACAAAAATTCTATAAATCTAAAACTGCTCTGAAAACCAAAGTCTGTTTAATGAAAATACTGGAACACCTGCCTTTGATGATTGTTAGGACGTTTGAAAGTCTACACCACTCATTTGTAACCCACACTGCCGCATGGTCCCTCCTATGGTTTTGTCATGCCATTTAATGTGGGAAACCTAGCACAGAGATGGCTGTTTGGGTCTGACTGTGCCATAATCTGTACCTGTGTGACCTTGGGCGTGTTCCTAATCCTGAACCTCCCCTTCTACCTGTGAAGTGAAGGAGGCATGCCAGACAACGATGATGATATGAACAATAATTAAAAATATTTACTCAGCGCTTTCTAGTGCCAGGTCCTGTTCAAAATGCTTCACCTGAATTAACTCATTGAATCCTTACAATGATCCTATGAGAAAGGTATTAGCAGGATCCCCATTTTTCAGAGGAGGAAATGGACTTCATTCCATGGAAAAGGACTTCATAAAGTCCTTCCAGCTCATATGAACCACAAGACTTCGGTCCCTTTCTCTGAAGGCATCTCTCAAGGCAAATCACATGAGCTCTGGAGAGTGGCCAGCACCAGCTGAGGGACAATCAGCACAGTCACCACCCCTCCAATCGCAGTTCCTGCTTCTGTTGATTGGGGACTGCATTCCACCTACATCTACAGAGATTTTGTGAGTGTGAGAATACAACGCAGAACTCACAGCAGTTGATGAATACATTTACCTCCTTTGTTTAAAATGACCAAGCTCATATACCCCCAAAATAGGTGCAGGAGTGAGGAGACAACCAGTAAATGTGGAAGGAACAGGTGGCCTGAGTCCAAGGCCAGTCAGGAGAGGGTTACTGCCCACCAGCTGCATGGCAGTCTGGGATGACTATGGGGACATTGTGGCTGATTACTAACCAGCCTGCTAACTAAAGAGCTGGACCAACCCAGCTTTGCTGCAGTGGGTGGTGCACCAACAAACAAGTTTGACACCCGCTGGGTGTCCTACAATTCAACTCACTTCTGACACTATCTACCTGAAGACAGTGTCAGATCCTAGAGGTTAAGGACTCAGCCCCACAAGGCTGCCCTCATCCCCCCTCAACTTCAGATGCCAAATGCACGCCCAGACTGTCACCTGTGCTTCTGACCAACTGGCTCTAGATTAGAGATTCAGTGAAACCCCTCTTTGGGTTTGATTAATTTGCTAGAGTGATTCACAGAACTCAGAAAATCCATTTACTCACTTAGATTACAGGTTTGCTGCTGCTGCTGCTAAGTCGCTTCAGTCGTGTCCAACTCTGTGAGACCCCATAGATGGCAGCCCACCAGGCTTCCCCGTCCCTGGGATTCTCCAGGCAAGAACACTGGAGTGGGTTGCCATTTCCTTCTCCAATGCATGAAAGTGAAAAGTGAAAGTGAAGTTGCTCAGTCATGTCCGACTCTAGCGACCCCATGGACTGCAGCCTACCAGGCTCCTCCGTCCATGGGATTTTCCAGGCAAAAGTACTGGAGTGGGGTGCCGAGGATACAATTCAGGAACAGCCAGATGGAAGAGATGCACAGGGCAAGGTACAGGGAAGGGGCCCTCTCTGAGTGCCCACTCTCTTCAAATCTCCACATGTTCACCAGAAGTGCTCGGTTCATTTGTGTTGTATGAGTTTCACAGCTAATGATGATTATAGGAAACATGAGATGGTAAAAATAGCAAACCTGGGAAGTTACAAAGTCCTCCCAGGCTGGGCCTTGACTTTCTATAAATAGGAAGTATCACTCCTGAAGACTGTGGCAACTCCCAGGATGTCTGCATTGAACATGAGACCCAAACACAGAGGAGTGGGTCACCGACAGAGAAATTTCAGCCCGTGCCAGCTGCCTGCAAGGAAAGACAGAAGGGAGGCAAATGGCTTCCACTCTTCACGAAGGACATGGAATGAATTCCATATTATAGAAATGCCCAAACCCTCTCAGCTCCTGGCTGAAGGCAGCCCAGGCAAATGGTGGTCTCAGGTACCTGGCCTCTTCCTCAAGGACAGCAAGCTGGACAACAAAGGAAGACTTATTGCCTAGTGCAAAGATGGGGGAGCAGAAAACTAAGCCAAGGAGTGCTGTGCTTAGTCACTCAGTCGTGTCTGACTCTTTGCAACCCCTGGACAACCTGCCAGGCTCCTCTGTCCATGGAGATTCTCCAGGCAAGAATACTGGAGTGGGTTGCCACACTCTCCTCCAGGGCATCTTCCCAACCCAGGGATCGAAGCCAGGTCTCCCACACTGCAGGAGGAGTCTTTACCATCTGTGCCACCAGGGAAGCCCAAGAATACTGGAGTGGGTAGCCTATCCCTTCTCCAGGGGCTCTTCCCAACCCAGGAATCAAACCCGGGTCTCCCTCATTGCAGGCAGCTTCTTTACCAGCTGAGCTACCAGTATCTTCCCCGAAAGTGTTTACTTGAAATATTCACCAAAATGAGTCACAAAAAGAAAACAGAGAAACCAGTGAGATGTGTAACCAGGCTGTCCTTTCTATTCACGAACCAGGGACAAGTGATGGCAAGAATATCAGTGAGCAGAGCCTGCTCTGCAGAGGTCCTAGCTT
Source organism: Bos indicus (assembly GCF_029378745.1). Classification (NCBI taxonomy): domain Eukaryota; kingdom Metazoa; phylum Chordata; class Mammalia; order Artiodactyla; family Bovidae; genus Bos; species Bos indicus. Next base: position 60,603,966 of record NC_091770.1, on the reverse strand, counting down.
GAGAAACCTGCGCGCCCCCACACTTCCGGCCTTGGACCAAGATTAAGAGGGGTAACCGAAACTGTGCACAGGCAGAAAAGCCCCCACAGGAAACCAGCCATTGATCCAGATAACCACAGCTGCTGGCCGGCCAGCGCTCTCCTCCCTTGAAAGAGAATGGGCTTGTAGAGGCCACGTGTGTCCTACTCCCTAATCCCAAATAAGAGGCCCTGACCTTTGACAGCATCAAATAACAGCACTTCCTGAGCATTCCCAGCTCATTTAATCCACCTCTCAAGGGAGTTAGATCCAGGGTGTTTGAAACTGAGGGTTAGAGACATGAAGTACCTAAATTTACATGACCAAGAAGTAGCTCAGATCCAACCTGAGACTTTAAACACCAAGTCCAGGATGTATCCTCTTGCACTGCTACTGTTGAATCAGTAGCCAGTTGCTTTTTCAAGGGTTCTCACATCCGTGAGCTTATACATTCTGGGTGAGAAATACCAGGCGTGGATCACCCCCCCTCATCTCCCACATCACAGCTGAGAAAAGACCCTGCCGGGAGGTGGGACTGCAGCAGCTGCAGTCTGTGCAGTTAGGTTAGCCAGCCTCTGTGCGTGCGTGTGTGCTCAGTCGTGTCCGACTCTTTGCAACCCCAAGGACTGGAAACCTCCAGGCTCCTCCTCTGAGTGAGTTGCCAGTTCCTCCTCCAGGGGATCTTCCTGACCCAGGGATCAAACCCGAATCTCCCAAGTCTCCTGAATTGCAGGAGGATTCTTCACCAGTACGCCACCTTGGAAGCCCATCCAGCCTCTGACCGAGACTCAGATCCAGGGTTTCTTCCATGATACCAGCTGGCTGCCTCCTCCCCATCCCACCCATGCCCCCCACCAGTCCTTTCCCACCACCACATCTGGAAAATTGACTCAAGCGACAGTGGGCGCCTCATCCCCATGTTGGAAGATGCCACAACATTTATGAGGCTCTTCAAAGTGGGAACACTTGCCCTGGCTTTTCCCCAGCCCTGTGTTAAGTAAAGGTCATGATGTTTATTAAAATGTGAGCACACGGGTGCCTGGCTCACAGGAAAGTGTTTCAGAGGCTGTGCCTGAGATAAGGCTGACTACTGGAGGCTTAGCCACAGATAGGCACAACTCCCCCAGACCCCCAGCCCTTGTTAGAGAATAAGACTCAAAGATCCTGCTCAGTCCTCCTGCTAGACTTTGGGGAGCCCTAAGTCTGACGGGTGGAGAAGGCGATGGCACCCTACTCCAGTACTCTTGCCTGGAAAATCCCATGGACGGAGGAGCCTGGTAGGCTGCAGTCCATGGGGTCGCACAGAGTTGGACATGACTGAGCAACTTAGCAGCAGCAGCAGCAAGTCTGACGGGACTGCCCCTTTTCTCACCTACCTGAGGTCTGTGCTACGGAACATTCCAACCACTTAAGAAAGGTAGGAACAATGAGGCGTTCAAGTGCAAAGATGGTTTCCAGTCTCCCTCTGGAAGAGCAGTTTTTCTGGCTATGAAGAAAGTTTTCAATCCATCTCCGCAGAGGATCCTAAAGTCGTTCCTCATTCTGTGAGGCTCTTGATTCCAGACCCAGGGTCCCAAGGATGCCTGAAGCCCTCACTTGGTCATTGCACTAAGACATGGCTCATGTATTTGCCCAGCACAGAGGTCAGAAGAGCTGCAGCAGCCTCTCCAAGGTAGTAACTGGAAATGATCCTCCCAGCGACCCCCTCCCTCCACACCTGTCCCAGCAGGTGAAAATCATAGAGGTGCTAACAAATAGCGGGGAGTGAAGTGAGGCTGGAGCTTTAATTGGTCTTGAAACACCCACTGCTCCTGCCTTTCTTGAGTGGTTGGAATGTTCTACAGCACAGACCCCAGGTGGGTGAGAAAAGGGGCAGCCTTGTCAGACTGCTCACAGAAGCCAGGCAGGAAGGACCAAGCTGGGGTTCTGAGACTTGCTATCCAATAAGAAGTGGGGGTCCGGGGGAGTTGTGCCTGTCTGCAGAGAGGCTTCCAGAAGGCAGCCTTATCTCAGGCATGACCTCTGAAACTTTTTCCTGTAAGCCAGACACTAGGATGCTGAAAAACAAAAATAATTTTGTTAATTAAGGCATTTATTAAGAGCAATTTTAGGTTCACAGCAAAATTGAGGGGCAGATACAGAGATTTGCTATATATGCCCTGCCCCATACATGCATGGCCTTCCCTGTTATCAACAGCCCCCACCAGAGGGGTATGTTTGTCACAAATAACGGACCTACACAGATCTATTGTAATTACCCAAAGTCCACAGTTTACTTTAGGGTGCACTCTTGGTTTTGTCTAGTTTTAACCATGTCAAACAGCACTTGCAATCAAGCAGATATAAGGCAAGCAGCCACAGTCGTTCTGGAGGAAACCCAGATAGGATGCTCTGTTCCAAGAAGTGATAGGTCCTACTTGGGAACACACATTGAGGATAGGAGCAGAACTGGCCCAGACAAATTAGACACATGTTTTAGTTTCCCTCTTTCCTTAAATACAGGTGTAGACTGCTCTATGGCTGAAAATAATTGTTGGTTCCTTGGAGATGTAGCTATTGAATTGTTCAGGATGTGTCTGTGGGAGATGAGGTGACCAGAGGATGGCAGACTGACCCTCTCCATATCCCACGAGAGAGAAAAGGCTGTGACAAGGCACTGGACAGAGACTGTTGCTTCTTGGACTGGCCTGTGGCTGAGACCAAGACCTTCAGACTGGAGACTATTATGGTTATCTTCTCTGAGCCAAGGAGATCAGGCCACACCTTTACCTAGGTGGTGGGAGGGGGCGGGGCATGGGAATACTGCACTTACCATAACCTGTGTTCTCACCGTCATTCATCCTGTGGCAGGCAAGGGAGGATGCCTTAGGCTAGGGGAGGAAAGGATTTCCCCTCCTCTCCGTTTGGTAAGTGGGCTTGGAGACTGCTGTTGGTAGGCCCTTGTGGGTACCAGACACTCCTCTTCTAAGGCGGGTAGAAAGTACTCTCAGGAGCCTGTTGTCAGAGAAGCTGTAGGGCTGAGAGCAGGGCCATGTCCTCTCCCCTAGGCCTGGCAGAGTCACCAAGGGACCAGTCTCATGAGCACCGAGGCAGAATCAAGGCAGCAAGGTGAGAAGGCTGGATGAGAAAGGTTTTGTGGAGCTCACGCCAGGCTGTGCCTCAGGAAACTCAGAAATCCTGGAGAAGGAAACTCGACGTTTTGAATGTAAGAAGGAAGTATAATTTCATTTTGGATACAGTGAAATTTAATGAAAGATGAACAGCATAACACAACACACTCACTTCACAGATGGAGAAAGCAGGGGTCAAAGGGCCTGAGAGAGAGACTGAGAGAGTCTGCTGTCTGAGGAGAATGAATCAGTCTCCGACGGTAGCAATAACCCTGGAGTTCCTGGGATCCTGTGCGGCATTCTCGACAGCGGCATCTGCTTAGACTTTGGGTAAGAGTGCACAAGTGATGCCAGATAGCACAACCTCCTTCTAGTTCACTCATTTTAAAGTGATTGAAAAATAATTTGGGGGGGAAAAGACAAACATTAATCAGAGTCATTCAAATATGGAAAATAGTACAACCTTATAAGACTGAAAATGTGTCAAGAGAAATGAAACAGAGAATTCTAGCATGGAATGTTAGTTGTCACTCTCCCTCCACACCCCTGGCACTGAATGAGAAGAGGAGGTTAGAGAATAAGACCCCAAGGAGTATCACCAGCACCTCATGATTTAGCACAGAGAGGGCTAAGAGGGTGAACAGCCAGCCTGGGGAAAGTTGACGAGAAATCCCAGGGAAAAACCCATCAGGGAGGCCAACAGGAGCTGGAGGAGCAGCTGCACTTGTTTTTTTTTTTTAGGGCTCTGTGCTGCCTTCCAGGAATGAGCCAAAGCCCCAGGAAGAGGCCACATCACTGCTAAGTAAAGAGGACTCTGGTGTGGGGCACTGAGTGCATTTCAGGAAAGACAGCCGAGCCCAGATCTGTCATCCACCTGTCACTGTAACACTCAGACCTCAGTGAAGCAGGAAGTACTCTCATCCTCCAAACTCTAGGGTCAAAGGAATGACAGGTAGGTAGAAAGGTGTCATGAGGGCCCTCACACTTTCAGAGCATTGGATGGTCTGGCCAGACTTACTCATGCAAAATTAAAAGCAATGTTAGGGGAGCTAGGCCAACATGCAGGATGTTTTTAAGGAACAAAAAGAAGGCAGAGGAGGGGAAGAGAAAAAAAAAAGAAACAGAATATGAAAAGATAAACAAAGCAAGTCTAGAGGTAATCACAGTCCGAGTTATAGAAGAAAACTCCTGAGTGCTTCATACTATAGAACCAATATGAATATTTAATTATATTAATAGTTAATTACATTAATACAACATTTAATAAATTATATCCATTTAGTGTATAATTAAACATATTTGGTATGTTTTTGAAACAATAAAAAAGAGCCCAAGGATGAGTGGATAAATCAACTAAATAAAAAGGAAATTGAGAATGAAGGCAAAAAATTAAGGACAAAAACAAGAAATTTATAGATCTATTAGATAAGTTAGAAACATCAAAGAAGCTAACAAATTTTCTGGCTCAGAGGGAAAGCTTGAGATAATTACAGTGAAATGGAGGAAAATGACAAAGCAACTAAAGCAATTAAGAACATGTTGCTCTATGGAAGACAAGCAAAGCCATCCAACACAGGGATAACTGGTATTGAATTTAAGGTCAAATTGATGAGCACTAGTCCCCTACAGCCCTAACTTCCTATTGCAAATACATAGAAAAGCTTGATTTTAAAATACAAAAACACCATTTTAAAATGTTATTCCAAGCTCCAAGCAAGCAAGGCAAATCTTTAAGGACAGAGTAGGAATATTACCAAACGGAATCTGGATGTGCTTGTCTGACACATAGCAAAGCCAATCTACTGACAGCACATTGTGGTGAAAGAAAGTACAGCTTTTATTATAGGGCACCAAGCAAGGAGAACTGGCAGCTCATGTTCAAAAGACCCAAACTCCCCAATCCCTTCCAGGGAAGGGTTTATAAAGACATTATGAAGAGTAGGCAGAGAAGGCAATGGCACCCCACTCCAGTACTCTTGCCTGGAAAATCCCATGGACGGAGGAGCCTGGTGGGTTGCAGTCCATGGGGTCGCTAAGAGTCGGACACAACTGAGCAACTTCACTTTGACTTTTCACTTTCATGCACTGGAGAAGGAAATGGCAACCCACTCCAGTGTTCTTGCCTGGAGAATCCCAAGGACGGGGGAGCCTGGTGGGCTGCCGTCTATGGGGTCACACAGAGTCCGACACGACTGAAGCGACTTAGCAGCAGCAGCAGCATGAAGAGTAGGGTTGTGGGGTGTGTGATCAGCCCAGGCACAATTCTCTGGTTGATGGTGATGCTTTGGGAATCTCAATTATCAGTTTTCTGGCTCTAACTAGTCTGGGGTCCATGTGATGATGGTCATCATGTAGTTAACTTTTTCCTCCTGGTGGGTGTTCTAGTATTTGCAAAAATATTCAAAGATATGGCTTAGGATATTATTTATAGCCCTTGAGGGGGAACTAAAGGTCCTTGACTTTGTTTTATGGCCAAACTATTATTTCATCTTTCTTGACTGTTTTTATTTGTTTCTGTATTTTCTCATGTCTCTAATTAAAATTGCTCTTTGTAACTCAAGCAAGGCCTAGGAGGATAAAGCTCTTCTACAAACAACAGGCAGGGGACCCAGGGGAAGGGGGTGGTCTGTCCCTGGGAAGGTCCCACAGGGTCATGCTCAGTGTCAGGAACAAAGATGTAAATAAGAGCTGAAGCAGCAAGACCCACAGGGGACTCAGACTGGGTGACTGCAGTTGTGGTTTCAGTGAGTCATGAGCCCCAGATGTAGCAGAATCTTGAGGTCAGGAGATAGGACCATACTGCCCTTCAGTGAAGAGGACCATTCAGTACAGCAGAGGCTGTACTGAGTACACCATCAGCCCAGCTATGGGTAGAAACAGTCCTGATCCACTAGCCTAAGGTTTGGTCCAGCAGTGCCACCCGTCGTGTCCGACTCTTCGTGACCCCATGGACCGCAGCCCACCAGGCTCCTCCATCCATAGGATTTTCCAGGCAAGAGTACTGGAGTGGAGTGCCATTGCCGTCTCCAGCTGGGAGGGGGCAGAGAGAAGTTATTGTCATTGTTTAAAGGGTAGTTACTGAGATATCTAGACATAACCTTCTTTGTGTTCTATAGGTATGTGAGTGCTTTTTATACACAAGCATTCACAAGTCCATACATAGAAGATTTGGAAGAATGTATACATCAAATTGTGAATAATGGTTAACTCTGAAAATGAACTGTGGTATTTTTAATTTTCTTCTTTTTGCCCATCTGTATCTTTTAACTTTTTTTTACAGTGAATGTGTAATATTTTATCAAAAGAAAAATCAATAAGGGAGATATTTTAATCTTAAAAAGATAGGGGGAGGTTTGCAGGGCTTCTGAATCAGCCCATAATCATGAGTTAAACTGTGAGAAGTTAATACAGTTGTATTATCACATGAAAACAGTTGAATAATTTCTGAGCAAATGTTTAGAGTATATTCAGTATTGTCTAACATTATTTATAGACTAAGTTTTATGTCCAAAATAATTCACTTCAAGGAGAAATAGGCAGGCATCTTCCAGAGTGGCTATAGCTGAGGTCCACTGAGAGGTTGGTATGACTGCAGAGAAGGGAGACCTCCCCTGTATTATCAGACCCTGTGGACAAAGAAAACAAGTTTTGAGTGTGAGCCAAGCATCTAAAGTCACGAGAGCAGGTGCTCAGAATTCCGGGCACTGATTGGGGTTCAACCTGCTTTTCACATGGGAAACTGATAACTTCTGGATGAGGAGGAACAAAGATTATTCATTTAATGATGAAGGGTGAGTCTCCCTGAGCATCAGGTAAGGCCACCCATAGTAAATTTACATTATTTCAAGAACATGGCCTTTAAAGCAGCTTTTCTAACCCCAGAGCAGTATGTTCTCCTCAGACACAGAGTCCTAAGGGAATGGGTCACAGCTGCAGTGTGGCAGAAATATCTTTGACTCCAGTCCCCACTCTGTCCTTTCCCAGGCAGGACTTCAGTATCTTATCAACACCACCTCAGCCAATAAACCCTTTCTGTACTTCTCTTTGGTGCCATTCTCCTCTCTGCTTCAATGGGATTTGCTGGGGCTTTCACCATGATTGCCAACCTAGCCATCACAAGGTCAATGACGTTGACTCCACATATCACTGCCAGTGTTGGCCATTAACCACACAGCTCCCAGGTTTCTGTTGTCATTGCCCAGTAAGGATGTCATCATCCTGTTCTCTGACCATGGCCACCACTACTCCATACTGTGCCCCTGGGCCACTTAGACCAGAAGATGCCCTTTCTCAAGATGTCCAGTCTCTTCCTCTACCAGGAACTGTCATAATTTCCTGATTTTGTTGGGATGAACACTTGACTGCCATTTGCTGTTAAGATTTGTCCGCAGTGTCCGTTACGTGAATGCGCTTCCTTCAGTGCGGCAGAGCACAGACTGCACGGCCTTCTGACTGCCCTCAGAAGAGTGGGTCACAGTATTCACAGCTTCTTTGTAGGACTCCAAAAGGAAAACCCCAGCTATATTCACTTACTTATGGCCTCCTGGCCTCTTCTACCCAGAGCTGGGTCAGAGGTCCTCAACCATCAACCATCCAAGGGTACATTCAAGAGAATCCTCCCCATCAAGTTCAAGCCAGAGCCTTCAACATCGAAGTGAACTCTGTCGATGTGGGCATACTCTTCAGAGGTCAAGGTCACTGTTATTTTTTCCCTAGAGATGTCAACCTGCTCTCCTACGATCTAGCAGTTAAGACTTAAAGGTTCTTTTCATTTCTTTCAGCAGCCCTAGCAGGTTGCTAAGTCTATGCAAAGCAGAGACCTGAAATCCCACTTGGATATCCCACAAATACACCTTCCCTTGCATACAGCTATGGTCTCAGGGGATTCTGCCACACGATTGTGACTTGTCAGACATGCCCTGTGCTCAGCAGCCCAATCCTGAAAGGGTCCACTTCATATTATGGGGGCCCTGCTGTCTCTTTGTTTATTCACAACTCTTAACAACCAAAGCCATCCCAACCTACATTAAGGTATTTGAACTAAACTGAGAAGTCTCTCCCTCTAAATTTGCCCTGAGTTAGATTTCCTGGGAGGTGGACACCAGTCAGTGTTCACTGAGCATCCCTGTGAATTTAAATCTCTGGGCTGGATACAGATGGGACTCTAAGATGGATAGACAAGGCTTCTTCATGGAAGAAGCTCCCAGTTTATGCATAGTCCCAGTATAATCAGTATTTGCATCCCCTTTCACTCTTAAAAATGTCACGGTTTGGAGGCTAAAAGTTTCACAGTCACCCTAGAGATGAAGCACAGTCATATGAACAGAACTTAGAAATCCAGAGTGGAAATACCATCAAATGTTGAGTAAAGAGTTGTTACAGTTTCTGAGAAGGGAAACCGAGGCTCCGGGTATTTAAGTGGCTCCCCAGGACCATGAGGCCTTTGGGCATCACTGGAACTAGTATCTGAGGTTCCTTCCCTTACCAGCCCCATCACACATCTCTCCCCATGGGGAAAATGAGGCTTCCAAAGAGGGAGAGAGATACCCAGCAGTAGAGACAGCACATCCCAAGAAAGTCTACTTTCATTGCTCATCAGTTCAGTTCAGTTCAGTTGCTCAGTTGTGTCCCACTCTTTGCGACCCCATGAATTGCAGCACGCCAGGCCTCCCTGTCCATCGCCAACTCCCGGAGTTCACTGAGACTCACATCCATCGAGCAGTACTACCCAAAGTACAGTCTGTAGACCAATGTCAGTTCACAAACTTCATTACAAGTCCCCAACAAGGTGACTGTCAGATCAGATCAGTCGCTCAGTTGTGTCCAACTCTTTTCGACCCCATGAATCGCAGCATGCCAGGCCTCCCTGTCCATCACCAACTCCTGGAGTTCACTCAGACTCACGTCCATCGAGTCAGTGATGCCATCCAGCCATCTCATCCTCTGTCGTCCCCTTCTCCTCCTGCCCCCAATCCCTCCCAGCATCAGAGTCTTTTCCAATGAGTCAACTCTTCACATGAGGTGGCCAAAGTACTGGAGTTTCAGCTTTAGCATCATTCCCTCCAAAGAAATCCCAGGGCTGATCTCCTTCAGAATGGACTGGTTGGATCTCCTTGCAGTCCAAGGGACTCTCAAGAGTCTTCTCCAACACCACAGTTCAAAAGCATCAATTCTTTGGCACTCAGCCTTCTTCACAGTCCAACTTTCACATCCATACATGACCACTGGAAATACCATGACAAACAAAAGGTTCAAAAACATTTTAAGGGGGCACTAGGGAGAGTTATGGATTTTAGACTTGTGGAAACTACTTGGCATTTACACACACCACAGTTTCTGAATGTTGAATGGAAAAGAGTTCAGGGTCTGTGTGTGTGTGCTGCACAGGGGGAAGGGGCAAGAATGTGTCTAGCTGACTGCATTTTAGAGGCCCAAGTATATTATTAGAGGTTTTGTCTGGGGCCTTGGCCCTGCACTGGCCCTGCATCTCCCACACAGGCTCATTCCCAGGCTTGCCAAGCTCCTCCTGTACCCACGTTCCTGATTCTTCTTGTTGAGGAGGAAAAAGGTGAAGGCTCCCTTATCGTCAGTGTCTTTTGCCTTTGTCTGAAGAAAGGAGCTAACTGAGGGACGTCTGGCTTGGGTGCCCATGTTTGGTTTAATTATTCACCCTTTGTGTGGTTAACCCCACCACCCACACCTGTAGATGTCCCAAAGCACCCTGCTGATCGGGGAGTTTTCTTCTGTCGAGTTTAAGTGCAGCCTGCAAGGGAGGGCAAAGCAGTGGGGCAAGCAGAACAGAGACCACTCTGAAACCCCAAGACTTTCCCCAGGCTTGACAGAGGGGGCAGAGAGGGAATCCCCACAGCCTGGGGGACTGACAAAGACAAGCCAGCAACATCCCAGTCACTGACATCTTTCTGCATCTTGTCAGAGAATAATTTTCAAAACATCAAAAACATGGTTCAACACAGATGACCCTTGAGAACATTATGCTAAGTGAAATAAGCCAGTCATAAGCAGACAAACACTGCAATGATTCCATTTAAGTGATGTGTCTGAAATAGTCAGATTCACAGATCTAGAAAGTAGAATGGTGGTTGCCAGGGGCTGCTGGGAGATGGCAGAGAGAAGTCATTGTTTAAGGGGCTGCTGGAGGGGGCAGAGAGAAGTTATTGTTTAAGGGGTATAAACTTTCAGTTCTGCAAGATGAAGGGGTTCCAGAGATCTGTTTTACAACGTAGATATCCTTAACGCTACTGAACTGTACGCTTAAAAATGCTTGAATTTGATGATTTTTTTTTCCAGTTTTAACCATCAACACAAACATACACAAAATCAAAAACATGACTGTAGGGATGGCACAGGGAGTGTCTCAGGGAGGATGAAACTGTTCTGTATCCTGATTGTGGTAGTGGTTTCACTCTTTAAATGGGTTAAAGTGCATAGAACTGCATATGAAAAAATTACCATATACCAATTTCCTATATGGTAATTTTTTCATTAAAAATTTTAAAACATAGCTTTTATACAAATGTAGCATGAACCTATAACAAAAATGTATTTCATTAATTAATGAAAGAACCAGGAGGGTTCAAAATATGACAGGAGATACTGAAATATTTATAATAACTGAAAGGAAGAGTATTGAAATGATTGCTAAATTATGGTATATAAGATCTTGGTCACTTGATTAAAATATTATCTGCATCACTGTATAATAGTCCTGCATTGCTATTAGTTTTCTACACTTTCCTTATAAAGTTGTAAAATACCCTAATTAATAGTAAACACAAGTTAGACAAAGATCTGTGGTGGTGATTTAGTTACTAAAATCGTGTCCTCTTTGCAACCCCATGGACTATAGCCCACCAGGCTCCTCTGCCCATGGGATTTTGCAGACAATAATAAAGGTCTGCTCCCACAGACAACATTGTAACTCCAATGATAAAGTATCTGACTGCAATGCAGGAGACCCATGTTCGATCCCTGAGTAGGGAAGATTCCCTGGAGTAGGAAATGGCAACCCACTCCAGTATTTTTGCCTGGGAAGTCCCATGGACAGAGGAGTCTGGCGGGCTACTGTCCACTGGGTTGCAGAGTCGCACACGGCTGAGCAACTGACAGTCTCACTTTGTTTCCCGTAGACAGCCAGATAACCCACCGAGGGCAGCACTGCTGGGTGACTCCCACATCCAGCGTGACTCCAGGGCTTGCAGGAATCCCTCTGGTCCCATCCGCTAGTCTTGGACAATTTTTCCTGTCTAGATGAAGGGAAGCAGGGGGCTATCAGGCCCAGAGCTGAGCCAGGGAGGAAAGAGTGAATGGTGCTATCAAAGAAGTGAGGGCCAGAGATACCGCCCCAGCTGGTCCTCGTCTTAGCCGAATATCAGTTTTCAGGAATATGGGCCTTGAGAGGAAGGACTATAGGAAAGAAAACCAGGAAGTGGTTGTTGGCTCCCAGAACCACCAGATCACCCTCAGGCCCACCAGATGCATTCTTGCCCAGGATTCTAGACCCAAGACAGAGTGGCTTCTGCTTGGGCCTGGCCTCTCTCCCTCCAGGTTTCACAGGCACCATCTGATCTTGACTTCGGGTGGATCCCTCTACCTCCTTCCCCAGGCACTGGAAGTGGGACTGTTATGGGGCTTCCCTAACCCTAGCTGCTCAGAGGGCAATGCCAGAGTAAGGCCATAGCAGACCTGGGAGGATCTGGCCTCCCTGCTACACCTATGGCCGAATGGGGGTCAAAGTAGGAGGGGAGGGTGGTCTTCCCAGCCAGCCCCAAGCTGACAGGTGAGTGCAGGTGGACCCGGGAGACTCCATGGCCCCTGGTGGCTGCAGGGGCCTTCCTTTGCAGGGAAGGACAATGTGGAAAATGTGTGTGGCAAAGGTCAACTGGAGCCTGTAAACAAACGGCTTCAAGAAACCTGGGGCCTGGTGACAGGACTGCCTGGGCCAGGGTTCCTCCAGGCCAGCCAAATGCCCTTTTACAACTCTGGTCACAGTGGGGCCCTGGAAGCAGCTGACTTCTTCACCTCCCAGGAGACTGTGAATAGAGGTGATAAGCTCCCCTCAGCACTAGGGCCAGAGGCCTTTCTCCCAGGGCTTAATAATTCAGGCCTCTCAACCTAGCGGGCCCCGCCTACACCAAGGCTGTGAGCCGAGGCCGTGGTGTCCATTTCCCCAGATCTTCCTGCACACGATCCCAAAGCCAGCTTCCCTTACCTCTGAGGTTATGGGGGCAGGGGGAGGGGGCGGGGAAGTCTTAGGCCAACTCTGTCACTGATAAGACCCTCCTTAGCCCCATCCGCCAGCTCTAGTCGTCCTGACCGACCTTCAGCCTTGGTCTCAGCTGCGGTCCACCAGGCCCTGGGGGCCATCCCAGGTCTGGTACTGTTCTCAGGCAGCCACTCAACCCTTCCCTTGGGAGGCTGGAATCACACCTCACTGGACACAGTTCAAAGAAGGAACGGTCTCATTACCCTTCATCCCTGCCCTTCTCCTTGGCTCCCTACCCTGTTTTACTCCCCCCCACCCCACCCCACAGCCCCCACAAACCCCACGCACCCCCCACCCCTGCCTCATCCCAGCCCTGCCTCATCCCAGCGCTGCCTCATCCCAGCCCTTCTGTTGTCTTCAGACCTGAATTCACTGCTGTGGAGGAGGGCCTGCATAATGGCAGGTCTCTGGCCCTCCCCTCCCTTGAGCCCTCAGACTCTGTTCTGCTGCTGTCAAGAAAGCCCCAGACCACTGAGGGAGAGTGGGGGTGGGGTGACAGCTCTGTGGCCTGAGTGTGGGGCAGCAGGGAGGGATCCTATGAACGTCAATCCCTCGGGGAGGGCAGAGGAAGGGGTGGGTTCCTGGCATTCCTGTCAGGGGCCTGAGACAGGGAAAGTGGTCACTGAAACAGTGTCCACCACAGACACAGGCTGGTGGGGGGTAGGGCCCATCACTGATCTGGGTGCTGGGTCTCCCCACCCCCACCACCAAGCAGGGGTGTGAACAGATCAAAGAGAAAGGATCCCTGGGGGATGAAACTTTTCACAAGGAGCTGAACAGAGGTGTTGCTGTAGCAGCAACAAAAAACAGTCAGCTCACTCACGTGGATCAGGTAAGAAGCCTTCTGCCTTGGCACGTGCAGCTGCCAGCAGAGGTCCTGGCAGGGGCAGTTCAGGGCTTGTAGAGAGATTGGGAGGGACCTGGGTGGCAACCAGAAGAAATCTGGAAATGCAGAGAGGGGACGGGGTCCCTAGAGGACCCCCAGGGAGCCTCCTCTCTGGGAGAGCAGGAGCCGTCTGGGTGGGGTGGGGGCTGAAAGTTTCTGGTCCTCTTCGGTGAGAAAGAGCAGCGCGCTGCTTTGCTGACTTTGGCACCCAGACAGGGCCTGCTGAATGAGAGGCAGAGGAAACACCACTTACACAACCTTAGTTCACAGTTGAACTTTGGGAATGCCACAGCATGCCACCAATTCATAATAAGATCACTTTGATCTGAGGCTGCTCTATAGTTGATCTTCTCACTAAGCCTCCTTTTCACTACAGAGAGTCCCCACCCCTGACCAGCAGGGGTGCCAGGCCTGGGCTGGCGGTTCACATTCTCACTGCCCCTTGTGAAAGGGGGAATTAGCACCCTGAGACAAGGGAGGCTCAAGGTCAAGTTACAATTCATATAATCTGTGCCCATCTTGAGTTTCTGCCAAGCATGTTTTGGACCCAGATATAGGTTGTCACATTTCTATTCCATTCATATGAAATGCCCAGAATAGGCAAATCTATAGAGACAGGAAGCGGATTAGTGGTTGCCTGGGGCTAGGGGAGGAATGAAAGGATGGGGCCCTAAAAGGCCCAGGATTTCTTTTTCGGATGAAAATGGTGTAAAGTCGATTGTGAAGATGGTTGCACAACTCTGTGACTATCATAAAAGCCATGAATTATATAGTTTAGATGGGTGAGTTGTATGGTATGTGAATGATATCTCAATAAGCTAGTTAGAAAAAAAATTAATCTTGGCAGATTTTGACTCAAAAGATGATCTGTCATTTGGCAATGGTACAAAGGGCTATTGTCCCTCACGCTCACCCTCCGCCCTCTACTCATGACCCTCACAGGAGCCAAGCCTTGGCTGCAGCAGGGTCCCACGGAGCCCCATCGATGATGCCATGTTTACTCAGGTGGAGAAGGTTACAAAGGCCCAAGGGGCTTCCAACCTGCCTGCGCTGCCTGTGAGCGTGGAAGAAAAGTGAGCTGTTTAGGTTAAGAACGTGATAGGAAGAGAGGATGAGAGGCTCCAGTCGGAGGGAGGACAAAACTATGGAAGATGCCCTTGTACCACCCCAGGCTCGGCACCCAGAGCTCTGGGCTCGCACTAGGCTGGTGGTAAACAAGGCCTTCCTTCATTTCCAAAGAGAAGTCAACAGAGGACCTCTCAGAGTTGCACCTGCTTCTGTCTCAGGGTGGGTGCAGGGCCTTTGCATGGTCTCCTTAGAGGATAATGAGCCTTAAGATACTGATTCCCTGGATTTCCCTGGTGGTACAGTGGATAAGAATTTGCCTGCCAATACAGAGGACACGGGTTTGATTTCTGGTCCCAGAAGATTCCACATTCCTCAGGGCAACTAAACCGGTGCGCCACAACTCTTGAAGCCCGCAAGCTACAACTACTGAAGCCCTTGCGCCCTAGAGCCCGTGCTCTGCAACAAGAAGCTGCCACACTGAGAAGCCTTCGTTCATGGCCACTAGAGAAAGCTTGGCGCAGCAAGGAAAACCGAGCTCAATGAAAAATAAAAAATTAAATTAAAAAAACTTTTTTTTGTAAATATTGGCTGAGGCCTGGGATGGCCACAGCTCCTGGGCAGGTAACCTCAGGCTGTCAACACCCTGGGCCAGGGCTCCAAGTTTCCTGCAGTTCACCCGAATGACTGAACCAGGTCGTGCCAAGAGGTAAAAATGGTTGGGTGAAATGGTTGTCTGGACCAGGGGTTCTCAAAGTGTTATTCCAGGACCAGCCGCATCAGCATCACGTGGGGACTGAGGAATGCAAATTCTCAGCCATCCCAGACCTATCAAATTGGAAACTCCAGGGATGGGGCCTAGCGATCTGTGTTCTAACAAGCCATCCAGGGGAAGTCTGATGTGCATTAAAGTTTGAGAACCATGACATAGATTCCAAGGTTCATGAGGCAGAGGGACATGTGCCTTGTTCTGGAGTGTATCCTCAGCTCCTTACTAGGTCTACTGGCATAGAGTTAACAGTCATGGACATTTTTACTGAATGAATGAATGGTTTTAGCTCCACTTGTCACTAACTGCTTCTCTCCAACCATGTGCCAACCAGGACATTTGCAAGCTGATAAAAAGAGAAGGGTGTGGGTATATCTGATAATTCACTCTACCTTCTTGTTATTTCAGTTCGGTCTTTGAATTATTAAGGAGGACTCGCAGCCCATTTCACGTTTTCTTTTTACAGATGAGGCCTTGGCTCTTTGACAGATTTTTTTTTTTTTTCCTCCCTCCTGATATCCAGAAACAAAAGCACTTTCCATTTGATTTCAGAACCAAGCTCTCCCCCTACATTATCCTGACTCTGAAGGAAAAGGAGGATATAGCCAGAAGGATGTTTTTACCTTTTCAAGTTAAAATGTACCCACATTTTTATACATCTGGTCCCAGGAGAACCAAGAAATAGAGACCAGGTATTTCTTAGAAATCTTGGTGTGGGCAGGCTGCACACAAGGAGCCTATCTGCTTCACTTCAGTGCTCAGTATGTGGTCAGAGGCTGGGTGGGGTCTGTGCCTTCCCTCATCTGATTCCGAATCACCAGCCAACTTTCAAATTCTCTGCTACTGCAACCTCCTCCTATTGCCTCAAGGCCTGGATTTCTCTGGGCTCAGACCTCCTGAAACCACCCACTTTGTCACCCAATCCAGTTCCCTTTCACCTGTAACCACATATATTTCAACTGGCAAGACGCTGACCTCAGACCAGCCAGGCACAGTGCCAGGACGCTGAGATGCTGTCTGTTTCCAGAGCTGTGGCTATCTGCCACTGGCCCTCCCCTTACCAGGTTACACCACACTTGACTGACACACACTGACCACTGTCTGGGCCATCCACTGGACATCCAGCACCTTCTCTGTTTTGTAAATGAGACCTCTGCAGCAGTGTGTAACAGCTGACCATGTTGAGAAACTAACTGGCCCTTGTTTTTGGCCAGCTCTAGGCTCTTAAGAAAAAAAGTCAAGTACCCTCCTTCCTCCTAATGGATAACCCGTGCTTAAGTCCTGGGCTCTGAGTTTCCCTTGCCCAGAGAGGTGAGTCTTTGCTCTTATTGAGTGGCTAATGAGCTGGTGGGAGGACTTACAAGGTAGCTGGGGAGGGGAACGGCCCATAGTGCAGAAGGGAAGAGGGGCCTGAGTCATCATCAGGTGCTCCTGACACATAGGCAGCAGCACCCCAGGAGAGGTGGTGCCTTGAGGATGAGAGAGGGTGGCACCAGGGGCAGTGGCCGGAGATCCTCCAACAAGCTGCGTCCTCAGAGTTCAAAAGATGGGGAGCCAAGAGCCCAGAGGAGATTGTGAGGGCTGTGGAAAGAGGGCACTTGGGGACGCCACCAATGTCAGCCTGAGACAGGGACTCTTCTCAGGCCTGTGCAAGCCTGTGGTTCCTCTGCACTCCCACAGGCTGGGTGGAGAATGGACGGTAGGGAGATGGAGTGGGAGAGAAAGGAGGGAACCCCAACAAAAGACAGAGACTGTCTTTCCTACCAAGCCTAGCAGGTGGGGCCAGGTGAGATGTTTATCATTTCTCACACTGGAGCGGGGGGATCTTGAAGAAAATTTCACCTCTCCAATAGACGATGAGCTCCTAGAGACAGGGGTCACTTAACACCACCGCAGTACTTAACAGTGACAGGCACCCATATTATCCAGCAATCCCACTCCTGGGCATATACCCAGACAAAACTATAATTCAAAAAGATATACATACCCTTATGGTCACAGCAGCACTATTTACAATAGCCAAGACATGAAAGCAACCTAAATGCTCACTGAAGATGAATGGATAAAGAAGATACAGTGTGTGTATACACACACACACACACACACACACACATATATATACAATGAAATATTACTCAGCCATCAAAAAGAATGAAATAATGCCATTTGCAGCAACATGGATGAAACTAGAGATTATCATACTAAGTGATTAAGTCAGAAAAAGAAAAACAAATACTATATATATCACTTAGATTTGGATTCTAAAATACAACATGAAAAGAACCGTTTTTAAAAAGTGGGTATGTGCATGTGTATAACTGATACTTTGCTGTACACCTGAGACTAACAGCATTGTAAATCAACTATACTCCAATAAAAAATTTTTTTAAATGCATACAAACGAACATATCTATAAAACAGAAACAAACTTATGGACACAGAAAACAGACTTATGGTTCCCAAAGCGGGTGAAGGGTAGGGGAGAAAAGGAATGGGAGTTTGAGATTAGCAGAGGCAAACCCTTACATATAGAATGGATAAACAGCAGGTCCGACTGTATAGCACAGGGAACTATATTCAATATCCTGTGACAAACCATAATGGAAAAGAGTATAAAACAAAATATATATGTATAATATGTATAAAGGGTTACTGTGCTGTACAGAAGACATTAACACAACATTGTAAATTAACTATACTTCAAAAACCAAAAAACCAAAACACTGACAGGCACAAGGCAGGGATGAGAGAGCCGGGAGTACGACACGTCTACGTGCTAGTTTTCTTCCTCCTTCTCCTTTGCTGTCCCCCTCCTCCCCTTCTTTGCTTCTTCCTCTTCTTCATTCCCCTTCTCTTCCCTTCGGTCCTCCTTTTTTCCTTTTCCTTCTTTTTGCTATTCCAAAGATCTCTCCTTTTCTTCCACTTCTCTTCAAAGCAACTTGTTAGGTGTAACTTACACACATTGAAATGTACCCTTTTTAGTGCACCATTCTATTGGGCTTTTTGGCTTATAAATATTTATTAAAATTGAAAGCTGAATTCCCTGGCGGTCCAGTGGCTAGGGCTCTGCGCTTCCACTGCTAGGGGCACAGATTCAGTCCCTGGTTGTGGAACTAAGATCCTATATAGTGCATGCAAAACAGACTTCTATGGATTTTTATAGACCCATCACAATCAAGTTACAGAACATTCCCATCATCCCCAAAGGTTCCCTTATGCCCCTTTGCAGTCAGTGCCTTCCCAAACATGCAGTATCGCTGTTTTTCTGACAGCTTATTGGAAAACATGTATGTATACGGTGGACTTTGGTTTCAGACCTGTTTCCAGCATTGGTGTAAACTATGAAGGATCCCAAAGTAACCAAAAGAACCAAAGACTTGCTGAATGGTCACATCAGTTTCTGTGCGTCCCCATAGGAAGGAAAAGAAAGGAACCATTCCAGGCAAACTATACAGAATTATTGTGTGGATGTCTCCAAATGAGAAATCTAACTGAAGGAAAGATGCCTTCTCTGTTTTGGAGGGCACGACCCACATCAGGCCCCAGGGTAGGCTGGAGTTCTGCGTAGACTCAGGGATGAGGACCCTTAGTCTCAGAACTTCTCCTCCATGGCAGCACCTAGCCCCACTGCTGAGACTCTCCCAGACCTGCCTCTGTTCCACCTGCCATCAGGAATCCTACCTTAGACTTGAATTTTCCCTCTATAATCAGGACCCACCTTTGATTCTTTTCCTTCTGATAATGTGCCCCTTAGCCAGGGCCAGAGGGATGTCTCCTACTCCAGGAGAGTCACACCTGGCCAAGTAGGGGAATCCTGCCAAGAATTCACCAGCCAAGGAGCCAACACCACGATAGTGGCTCTGCCTTCAAAGGGCTCCAAAGAGACCTCTGTGCAGCCACATCCAGCCTTTATCCTGATTCTTTCATCCATTATTACACAAGCAACCCTTGTCATTACAAATAAATCAGAAATATGGAAAAACAAAAAGAAAGCAAACAAAATCCCACCAAGTGGCAAAGGACATAAACAGACATTTCTCTAAAGAAGATACACAAATGAACAAGTACATGAAAAGATTGTTCAACATCATTAGTCATTCAGGAAATGAAATTCAAAGCCACAATGAGGCATCACTTCATACCCATTAGTATGGTTATTACCAAAAAACAGAAATTAACAAGTGTTGGGACTTCCCTGGTGATCCGTGGTTAAGACTCCATGCTTCCACTGCAGGGGACATGGGTTTGACCCCTGGTTGGGGAAGATCCCCCATGCCTCATGAAGTGGCCCCCCCCCAAAAAAAAAGGAAGAAAAAGAAAGAAAGAAATTACAAGTGTTGGTGAGGATGTGAAGAAATGGAAACCTCATATATTGCTGGTGGAAATGTAAAATTGTGCAACTGCTGTATAAAATAGTTTGACAGTTATTCCAAAAGTTAAATATAGAATCACCATTAAAAAAAGTGAACGTGTTAGCCATTCAGTTGTGTCTTGACTCTTTGTAATCCCGTGGACTGTAGCCCGCCAGGGTCCTCTGTCCATGGAATTCTCCAGGCAAGAAGACTTGTGGGTTGCCATGCCCTCCTCCAAGGGATCTCCCTGACCCAGGGATTAAACCCACGTCTCCTGCAGCTTCTGCATCGCAGGTGGATTCTTTAGCACTGAGCCACTGGGGAAGCCCCAGGGAAGCCCAGCAATTCCACTCCTTAGTACATAATCAAAAGAATTGAAAATAAGTGTACACAGAATAATTTGACTCAAATATTCATAGCAACATTATTCATGATGGCCAAAAGGTAAAAACAATCCATATTTCTATCACTTGTCCAATAAACAAAATTTGGCATATCTGCACAACATAATCGTATTTGGCAATAGAAAGGAGTGAAGAATTGACACACTACAACACGGCCAAACCGTGAAGATATTATGCTAAGAAGCCAGACACAAAAGATCACCTATTGTTTGATTCCATTCATAGAAAATGTCCAGAATAGGCAAACCCATAGAAACGGAAAAGATTATGTGTTGCCAAGGGCTGGGGAGAGGAGTAACTGCTAATAGCTATAGGATTTCTTTTTCAGGTAATGAAAATGTTTTGGGATTAAACACTGGTGATGCACAACTCTGTGAGTATACTAAAAACTACTGAATTTGACACTTTAAAATGGTGAAGTTTTAAAGTGAATATTGAAGTTTATAGTATGTGAATTATATATCAATCAAAAGCACATTCTATCAAGTAACCATAAGCATTGAATACTTAGCTTTCCAGGTCTATATTACATATAGATGTACTTTTCACAAAGAGATTATAATATTTACATTATTTGTTACCTTGCTTTTGTCACATAACATTTTTGGAATATCTGTCAATAAATTGTCTACTCTTATGGCAACATATATACTGTCATACGGTTAAAACAATTATTTAGCCAATCCCTTATTGTGAGATATTTAGGTTGTTGCCAGTTTTTAACTATGTATCAACAGCATCCTTGAATATACCTCTTGATTTAGATTTCTAATTATTCTCTTAAGATAAATTTCCAGAGGGAGGACCACTGGAATTTCAAGATGTTGAGAGAGTAACTTGCCACCCAGAATTTTGTGTGATTTGTGGGCCCATTCAGAAAGCCTTCAGATCTTCTTCAATGCTAGGCACTTTTATTCACGCATCTTTGCTTATTCATAGGTGGGGGAAAGTGGCACCACATTCCTATTGGATTTCTAACCACTTTTTGCCGCCTGCCCCTTTCTTTTGCACCAAGACAATTTGCTGCTAAGTTGTCACATTTCATTTTCTAGACCTCCAACCCTCCTAAGCCATCTTCTCTTTGGTGGAATATTTATCCAATATCTATATATTTATTGAATACCTTTTTACTGGATTTGTATTCTCTTTATTTTCTTATTTATTAGATATCTTTACACTCATTTTATTTTTTTAATATTCATATTTATTTATTTGGCTGCTGAGCATGCACACATGCACACATTTGGCTGCACCAAGTCTTGGTCACAATAGGTTGGATCTTTTTTTTTTAATTTTTAGTTACTTTATGTGAACTCTTAGTTGTGGCGTGTGGGATCTAGTTCCCAAATCAGGAACCAAACCTGGTCCTCCTGCAGTAGGAGCCTGGAGTTTTAGCCACAGGACCACCAGGGAAGCCTCTGTTCCCTTTGTTGTTGTTGTTGTTCAGTCAACAAGTCATGTCCGACTATTTGTAACCCCTTGAACTGCAAGATGCCAGGCTTCCCTGTCCTTCACCATCTCCCTAAGTTTGCTCAAACTCATGTCCATTGAGTCAGTGATGCCATCCAACCATCTCATCCTCTGTTGCCCCTTCTCCTCCTGCCCTCCATCTTTCCCAGCATCAGGGTCAGCTCTTCACATCAGGTGGCCAAAGTATTGGAGTTTCAGCTTCAGCATCAGTCCTTCCAATGAATATTCAGGGTTGATTTCCTTTAGAATTGACTGGTTTGATCTCCTTGCTGTCCAAGGGACTCTTCTCCAGCACCACAATTTGAAAGCATCAATTCTTCAGCATTCAGCCTTCCCTATTCACTTTAATGTTGATCAAGTGTCTCTTTTGTTGTGTCCTAATTTACTCTTCACAACACCCTCGGATGTAGGTAGTACATCTCCTTCACAGATGACTAAGGCTCAGAAATCATTGACCCTACAAGTTACAGAGCTGAGATTCAAACCCACCACTGTCTCATTCATCCATGACTGTCTCATCTGCAACTCAGGACATGGGATCATGCCCACCCTTCCCTGACGGTCTTTGAAATCTTCCTAAGACTTAGAGTGTGTTGACTGTACACATGTCACATGCTCTTCCTGAGGATTCAAACAGTCCCAGCAACAATTCCCTTGATGTCCCCACATCTGAGAGGGCAGGAAACCCCACCCTCAGATGCCCAGGCCCTGAAAAAAGGCCTTATACCCTAAGTCCACCTGAATGATCATCATTGGAAGTCAATTTCCTCAAAGTATACAGCTCAGAGCTCAAAGCCTCACAGAAATTGAGCCCCAGGATACCCACAAAAACAAGAAGCATTTTTGTAAGAAGGTTTCATCTAAATGGTGCCCAAAATGTTGATACTTATGGTACAGTGGGCAGTTTTCCACAGCAACTCAATTCAAGACCAGTGTGTATTTTATAAGAACTTGGCTCCAAAGACACAGAGTTCCTGTAAGTGAAACAGGAGTCACTGCAGTCAGTTTGCAAAGCTCTGCAGAGCAGGTAGATGAGGAATCCATCTCAGGGTGAGGAGCGAACCATATGCCTAATTAAATCTGATCTTCTGACAACATGCTAAGTCAACTGGGGTCACTCACTGCAGTCCCACTCTATAGACTAAGAAATCAAGGATCCCAAATTAAATGTGACTTGGGATGTCAAGTAGAGCCTAGACAGTGGCAGGGCTTCAGCCCCCAGGTCCCAGACCTTCCCGGGACACCAGGAACTGAAGGATGCTATTAAACTACAGATCACTGATCCCTCGCCCAGTTCCTGGTCCTTGAATACCATCCCTGGGCTGTTCTATTCATCAGTTTATTTCTGGGCTCCGACCTTTGGGTTTAGAAACCTCCTCTAGCCTCTTCTTGGCATATTTCACATCCTGATTACTTTTTGCTGCATAACAAATCATCCTGACCTAGCAACATAAAAACAACCTTTTTATTATGCTTCCAGATTCTGTGGGTTAGCATTCAGGTGTGGTTAGGGCGCTGTTCGGCTGTCTTTTCTCCACACCATAATACCTGGAGTCTTAGCTAGGAAGACTTAGCTAGGGGCAACTCCAAGGGCTGGTTACTGTAATCATTTGGAACTGCAGAGTCCAGTAGTAGCCACAGGTGACTACTCAAATGTACATTTACATTAAAATCCAATAAAATTTAAAATTCAGCTACTCAGCGGCACTAGCCACATTTTAAGGCTCAAAAGCTGCCTGTGGCTAGTGGCTACCATATTGACAGTATAGACAAAGAACACTTCCATTATCTTAGAAAGTTGGAAGCCTGCTCTGGAGGCACCTTCCCTTACATGCTTGGTGCCTGGGCTGGGATCTTTGAGTGGAGCATCTCCCTACATGAGACTTGGGCTTCTCACAGCATGGCTGCTGGTTTCCAAGTGGGCCAGTTTCCTTGAGGGGCAGCATCTGCAGAACAAGTATTCTAAGAGATCAAGGCAGAGGCTGCCAAGCTTCCTTCAGCCTAGCCTCGGAAGCCACATGCATCTTTCTGTCACATTCTATCGGTCCCGTGAGAGGAGGGTTGCCAGATAAAATACAAGTATGCATGGGACATAGTTATTTTTTTTTAATCACTGTTTATCTGAAATTCAAATTTAATTGGGCATCTTGCTAAATCTGACAACCTTACATAGGAGTCACTAGGGTCAGCCAGATTCAAGGTGAGGAGAGTGAGACCCACTTCTTGATGAGGGAGTAGTTAGGTCACATTACAGAGAGCATGTGGGTTGGGAGATATTATTGTGGTCATCTCCAGAAAATTCAGTCTGTCATGTGCTTCCAGGTAGGTCCTCATAGAGTTCAGTTATGAGATTTTCATGGCTCTCCATCACCTAAAACATGATATTTAAGTTTCATGGCCTGGGTTGCTAGAATTGGGAGAAGGGATCCTCCTTCACCTGTTTTCCCTTACACTCTGAGCTTTGAGGACAGCTATCCTCAGGCAGTAGCTCCAAGTCTTATTGACAACAGGCATTGGTCTCTGCTGACATCATGATCAAAGTTACAAATAATGCTAACAGATACTCCACAGCACCACTGTAGACAATGTTTTTGCTAGAGCAGGGCCCCCTGAGGTGACAAGGTGCTGTGGACACATTGAGTAATCAGGGAACTTCATTAGGGACAAATGGCTTTTCATTCGGAGCTCACAAAGGGTCGGCTCAGCAGAAGACAGTTTTCTGTCCTCACTTGCCTGTGGTCAACATAATGACACACTTGGTGAAGGTATGAGCAAAGCTCTGTGGAGATGGCGATTACCCCTCACACCAACACCAGCTCTGCCTGTTCCTTGCACAACAGTTGGTGCTATCGGGTCATATAGAAATACAGGTGTCCTGTGGAGGCCCGCAAGGATGAGGCCAGGACTTTCTAAGACGTAGGGGCACTCCCAGTGTTAAGCCCAAGTCTGTCTGAAGACTGTATTCTTGCTCTTTTTTTTTTTCTTTCTCTCTCCCTAAGTGTCCTGATGTCCTGGGAGTCTGAGTGGGACCCCCATGTGGAGAACAGTTAGGAGCTAGGAAGGCAGGACCTTCCCAAATTAAAGGTGACTTTCATCTCATTAATCACTTTATGGAGACTCAACACATATCCTGTGCTTCTTTGCCTTTCATTTGGACATGTGTGGAGAGAGGCCGGGACCAAGAGGGGAGCAGCAAGTTCATCATAAAAATATTAAGTGTTAAAAAACTGGAAATAGAACTGTCATACAACCCAGCGACTCCCACTGCTGGGCATACACACTGAGGAAAACAGAATTGAAAGAGACACGTGTACCCCAATGGTCATCACAGCACTGTTTACAATAGCTAGGACATGGAAGCAACCTAGATATCCATTGGCAGACAAATGGATAAGAAAGTTGTGGTACATATACACAATGGAATATTACTCAGCTATTAAAAAGAACACACTTGAATTAGCTCTAATGAGGTGGATGAAACTGGAGCCTATTACACAGAGTGAAGTGAGTCAGAAAGAAAAACACCAATACAGTTTACTAACGCATATATATGGAATTTAGAAAGATGGTAATGATGACCCTATATGCGAGATAGCAAAAGAGACACAGATGTAAAGAACAGACTTTTGGACTTAGTGGGAGAAGGTGAGGGTGGGATGATTTGAAAGAATAGCATTGAAACATGTATATTGCCATATGTGAAATAGATGACCAGTCCAAGTTCAATGCATGAAACAGGGCACTCAAAGCCGGTGCACTGGGACAACCCAGAGGGATGGGATGGGGAGGAAGGTGGGAGGGGGGTTCAGAATGGGGGACACATGTACACTGTGGCTGATTCATGTCAGTGTGTTTATGTCAAAAACCACCACAATACTGTAAAGTAATTGCCCTCCAATTAAAATAAATTAATTAATTAAAAAATGTTAAGTGTAAATAGGTAGGATTGTAAACTAAATTATCTACAATACAGTCTCAATTTTGTGTTTATATATACATATATATGCTGCTGCTGCTGCTAAGTCACGTCAGTCGTGTCTGACTCTGTGAGACCCCATAGACGGCAGTGCACCAGGCTCTCCGTCCCTGGGATTCTCCAGGCAAGAACACTGGAGTGGGTTGCCATTTCCCTCTCCAATGCATGTAAGTGAAAAGTGAAAGTGAAGTCGCTCAGTCGTGTTGACTCCTAGCAACCCCATGGACTGCAGCCTACCAGGCCCCTCCGTCCATGGGATTTTCCAGGCAAGAGTCCTGGAGTGGGTTGCCATTGCCTTCTCCAATAGAATACATAGAAGAAAATAAAAATCAATAGATGAGTCCATGGGGTCGCTAGGAGTCGGACACGACTGAGCGACTTCACTTTCACTTTTCACTTACATGCATTGGAGAGGGAAATGGCAACCCACTCCAGTGTTCTTGCCTGGAGAATCCCAGGGACGGAGAGCCTGGTGCGCTGCCGTCTATGGGGTCGCACAGAGTTGGATATGACTGAAGCGACTTAGCAGCAGCAGCATGTATTCTATATTTTCCTCAATGTGCAATCAGCATATAGTGTTTTTATAATAAGAAACACACAGGCATTATTTGTATAAAAGAAGAACAGACTGTTGGCAGAATTCCAATTTTTAAAAAACACTAACAAAAGAGCTATGAGTGGCAGTCAGAGATGATTGCTTACTCAGCTGCCCTTTCCTCTCCTTTCTTATTAACAAAAACCTCTTTTGATCCAGGGTAGGTATGCCCAATTGAAGAAGATTAATTATAATTGGTCCAAAGCTCTTCCTCTTTGTTAGTAATTGGCCTAAGGATGACTGGTACATAACCCAGTTCTGGTCAACAAAACATAAGTGGAAGTCTGTTATTATCTGTTAAGGAAGATTTTACTCTTTGGTTAAAAATAATAGAATCACAAGAAGGGAAAAAAACCCTATTTCTCCTTCTTAACCTTCCTGTTAAGATGCTATCATATGAAGACAATAGTTGGTGCTATGGCAGCTCTGGAGACACTGACCACACGTTGAGATGGCAGAAAGAAAAGAGAAGACTCTAGGTCTTCAATGACATCATTGAGCCACCAAATTTGCTCTGAAACTACCGACTGTCAGACTCGTTATGTAAAATCATTGTCTGTATTGTTGAAGCTATTTTAGTTAATATTCTACTACCTGCTACCAAATAAATCCTAAAAAATATTCACTATCAGAAGATAAGTTTAGAAACCAGGAGGTAAGGGTATATTCAGATGGCTAAAACTACTAGAAGAGCTAGGGAAAGGCCATGTTGAGTGGGACAGGTCAGAGATGATATTAAAAATATTTAATGAATAATTAAATATTAATATTTAATACACATTTGATTATTTAATAATAATTAAATAAAATATTTAATAACAGTTAATAACCATTTTTTTATGAACACAAAACAATCTGAAAGAACACTGGCCCAATCAGAATGGACACCAGCCATGAACAGTAGATACACCCAGGCCAACGTGTCCCAGGTGAATGTCAGTCCCAGAATAGTTACAAAGGGCAAATCAGGGGACTCAATCGGATCTATGCGGAGTGATGAATTTGCTTGGACCAGACTCTGCCCACAACGTGCCTCTTTTGAAAGTCCTGGCTCTACCTTCCGAAGCTAAGCCTTCAATCAGCTCAGAACGAATCAATGGCTAGTTCAGGTCCAAAGACGTGCTCAGAAGTTGTCAACTCATACATTGAAGTGCTATTAATGCTGCTGTGGTGATGGTGGTTTTGAACTGTTGGTTTTTTGGTAGTTGTTTGTTTTTAATTGAAAAAGTAACACATGATCTTGGTATCAGTTCAGTTCAGTCGCTCAGTCGTGTCCAACTCTTTGCAACCCCACGAATTGCAGCACACCAGGCCTCCCTGTCCATCACCGTCTCCCAGAGTTCATTCAAACTCATGTCCATTGAGTCAGTGATGCCATCCAGCCATCTCATCCTCTGTCGTCCCCTCCTCCTCCTGCCCCCAATCCCTCCCAGCATCAGAGTCTTTTCCAAAAAGAATACAAATTCATAATAATAATAAAAAGTGAGTTTCCTTCCTATCCTGGCACCCCCAGAGAGACATTATTAACAAATTGCTGCATACATTTGTATAAATCATACAAATATATATGTATGTATATATTTATGTCCATATATTTTTTAGCACAGATATGCACTTGCATTTTGTTATTCCCACTATCCCTTAGAGCTCGTTCCAAATCTGCATATAAATCTACTTCCTTTTCACAACTGTGTAGAATCCATTGTATGGATGTTTCATAACTTACTTAATGAATGCTCAATTGAATAACATTTAGGGTGCTTGCCATTACAAACAATGCTGCAATAAACACTGTGTCAGCGTGGTTCAGGATGAAAGGAACAGAATACAGAACTAAAAGTAGCTTAAACCATAAGGATTTATTATTTTACATCACAAGAGATCTAGAGCTAAGTGGTCCCAGTGTGGCTTACGGCAGTGGCCCAACAATGCCATTAAGACACCAAATACCTTCCCTATTCCTCTTGCCATGCTCCGAGGATGGCATTTTGCCCCCCAGGTTTGGGAATAAGAGGGCTGCCACTGGCCCAGACAGCCTAGCATCATCCAACTCTGTTCAAAGAGAAGTTAATTTCTCCTTACATATCTCATTTTCTCCAGGAGAAAAACATGTCCCAGAAGCCCTTCTGCAGACTCCCCCTCACACATCATTGGCTAGAACATGCCCGTCTAAACAGTCACTGGGCAGGGACTTCCCTGGCGGTCCAGTGCTTAAGACTCTGCATTCCCAATACGGGGGGCATGAGTTCAGTCCCTGGTCAAGGACCTATAATCCCACATACCACAGAGCGTGGTCTAAAAAGCAAAGCAAGGAGAAGGAAACGGCAACCCACTCCAGTATTCATGCCTGGAAAATCCCATGGACCGAGCAGCCTGGTGGGCTACAATCCATGGGGTCACAGAGTGAGACACGACTGAGCGACTTCTGTGTTTTTGAAGCTCAAAGGGATATGGGCCACTGAAAAGGATATAACCAGGGCAGAATTTCTTAAAGAAGTAACAGATTAGTTAGTTACAACATCAAGATAAATGCAATTGAAAAGATGCTACCAAGAGAGTTGGGCAGTACTGCTTAAGTAATGCTCAAGAGTTTCTATTCTTAAATTGTTTCCTCTTGAGAGAAGATGAGCAGCACCGGGCCCACTTACCTCTGCCTTTTTCTGTTCCCCACTTTGGTTATGTGTTGTTCCTTTTGGAATTGCACTTTCTTCACCTTGTCACAGTAGCTGCCAAAGTGTGTTTTTATAAACATGGGGTTCTAGAGCGCTGGCTTCCGGGGGCAGAGGAAAGAAAGAAATGCGTGTTGTACAAAATAAGTACATTCATATGTTTAATAAAATAGTTCTATTATTGAAAAAAATAAAAAATAAAAAGCAAAGCAAAAAACAATCATGAGTCCTTCCCTGGTGGTCCAGTGGTTAAGAATTCACCTGCTAATGCAGGGGATATGGTTCAATCCCTGCTCTGGGAAGATCCCACATGCCCCAGGGAAACTAAGCCCATGTACCACAGTTACTGAGCTAGCATTCTAGAGCCAGAGATCTGCAACTACTGAAGCCTGTGTGCCCGAGAGCCTGTGCTTCACAACAAGAGAAGTCACCTGGGAGTAACGATGAAGACCCAGTACAGCCATAAATACATAAACAAAATATTAATAAGAATAATCACTGGAAAGGGGGAATAGAATTATTGGCTCATATCAGTTGAGATTCATCCCCCAGTGCCATGGAAGGACATGCTTTCCCTGAGCACAATGTGGCCTGGAACCTGAACCAACTCAAGGTCCTACTAGCAAGTTTTTCTTTTTCTTTCTTAAGCCTTTTTTAGGCCAGAGGGTCCTTCACTAATACTCTGGTATATCCAACTATGTGTGTATATGCAAGTATATTCATGGGTCAAAGTCTTTGCAATAATCTTGTTGGGTCAAAAGAGTTTATTCATTGAAAATGTGGATAGACATTCGTAGATAAGTAGATAAACAAAATGCAGCATATATAAAAAATGGAATATTATTCAGCTTTGAAAGGGAGTGAAATTCTGAAACATACTATGACACAGACAGACCTTAAAGACATTATGTGACAAAAAGACAACTATTGTATTCCCCTTACCTGAGGTACCTAAAATAGCCAAATTTACAGAGAAAGAAGGGCTTCCCAGGTGGCACTAGCAGTAAAGAACCTGCCTGGCAATGCAGGAAAAGTAAAAGATGCAGGTTCAGTCCCTGAGTTGAGAAGATCCCCTGGAGGAGGGCATGGCAACCCACTCTAGTGTTCTTGTCTGAAGAACCCCACGGACAGAGGAGCCTGCTGGGCTACAGTCCATACAGTTGCAAAGAATCAACCATGACTGAAGTGACTTAACATGCACACAGAGACAGAAAGGAGAATGCTGGCCTTGCCCGATGGTCTAGTGGTTAAGAATCCTCCTGTCAATGTAAGAGACACAGGTTCGATCCCTGGTCCAGGAAGACCTCACATGTCACTGAGCAGCTAAGACTCTGTGCCACAACTACTGAAGCCTCAGCACCTGGAGCCCATCCTCAGCAACAAGAAAAGCCACCGCAGTAAAAAGCCCGCACAGCAATGAAGAGTAGACCCTGCTCGTCCCACCCGAAAAAGCCCGTGGGCAGCAATGAGGATCTAGCACAGCCAAAAATAAATAAATATTTTTTTAAAAGAAAGGAGAATGGTGATTACCAGAGTCTGGGGGAAGCGGGAAAGTTATTGTTGAAATTTCAGTGTTGAAAGAGTAAAAGAATGCTGGAGAAGGATAGTGGTAATGGTTGTACAACCATGTGACTGGACTTAGTAGCATTGAACTGTATACTTAAAATGGTTATGATGGTAAATTTTATATGTTATTACAATTTTTTAAAAAATGCGAGATAGTATCCAATTGTCTTCAAAGTGGCTTTAGCATTTAACTCCCCAATCCCTCATACATAAGGCAGTGCTGGGTTTGCCCATAATGGGTTGAGACCAGTGCTAGGTCAAGGGTTCCCAAGTGGTGGCACAGAAGGTCTCAGTGGATATATACAGACCAGCAGTACCTTTATAGGATCTGTAGCAGAAAGGTCTGATTTTAGAAACAGAAGGAGAATCCCCAGGAGGGAGGGCTAAATAGCCATTCCCGAGAAGGAAATGGCAACCCACTCCAGTATTCTTGCCTGGAGAATCCCATGGACGGAGGAGCCTGGAGGGCTACAGTCCACAGGGTCGCAAAGAGTTGGACACAACTGAGCAACTTCACTTTCACTTTCTTTCTTTCATCTTCCTGGAGTTTCAGCCACTTTGGGGCTTCCTGTCCTGTGTCAGTCACTTCAACCCCATCATCATGCCTCAGGACCCTGCCGCTCCCCTTCAGTTGTCTGACCTAAGTGAGGACAAAGGTCTAGGGCCCTGCTTCCCCTTAAGATGACCCAAAAATTGGAAATTCAGCAGAAAGTTTACTGTATGACCTTTCAAAACCACATGATTCTGTGTAACCACCTGCCTGTGAGTCATCTGATTTTTCTAAGGGATGTAACTTGTTTGACCTTCAATTTACAACTGATTAGGCCAGGCTCTGTGAAGTTCTACCTAGTGTGTAAAAGAATATGTTTTGCAAATAAGCCTTTCCAGTAAAGATGTAAATGACATCTGTCTGGTAGAAAAGATAGGCCCAAAGTTTGACTACACTATGAGGACATTCACCTGCTTTGTATCTAACTCAGCCATCTTATTTTAGCATTTTTCTTTTCACTGGGTGTACATACTTCAGTTTATCCTCCTTTGAACTAGCTTTGCCTTCACGCTGGTTTCCTCCTTTGTGAGCTAGATAAATATTCAACAAGGGCTCACCGTATGCTTGATGAAGAGCTATATTTCTAACTTTTTAAAAATCATACTTTGACATTCTTAGCCCCGCTGTAGCAGGCTTCCATGATGACTTTGCCAAACATGAAAGAAAGAAAATAAACAAGAAATTTAAGAAGTATAGTATCAAAACAACCTGGCTTCCGGTCTTAAATCTGCTTCATGATTTGTCTTGACCCCAAAGACAACAAGTGGTTGCTGCAACAGGCCACACTGACCCACCTGGGATGCCATCCCAGTTCCTCACCACCTGTACAGAAATGAACATCTGACCAGCTGCCAACTCCAACCCCTTTGGTAGCTCAAACGTTAGACCATGAAGAGTGTCACAGTCTACCACTTAGGTTGGGACTCCATTTTGAGATCTGGGGCTCAACTCTTTCTCAGATGAGCAGGACTGTGAAGACTGATCCTGGCTGGGCCCTCCCTCCTCTGAATTCTGGCTGGGACTCTCCCAGCACCCAGCAGTAAAACCATATCCTCATACACCTGACTTAAACGTGGGCTAGGACATCCTCCACCACAGGGAGTGGCCTCATCCTTAACCTTTGCATCTTGGTGGTTCACCCTATGCCTTCCCAGAGTTTTATTCCCTCTCCTTACCTCATTCCAGTTTCCTATTTCCACTGAACACCTTACGTCATGTGCCTGGTTGTCCCATTCTCTGGGTCCTACCCCTGGAACCCAGCCCCCTGTTGATTTCGAAGAGATATCACTTGCCCAAGGCAGCTGTATGCACCTGCACACCTGCTAAGTCACTTCAGTTGTGTCTGACTCTTTGTGACCCTATGGATCATACCCCACCAGGCTCCTCTGTCCATGGGATCCTCCAGCCAAGAATACTGCAACCCAATACATGGGCTGACATGCCCTCCTCCAGGGGATCTTCCCCACTCAGGGAGTGAACCCACGTTTCTTATGTCTCCTGCATTAGTAGGTGGGTTCTTTACCTCTAGTGCCACCTGGGAAGCTGTATGCACAGACCTTTATAAAGGCTGGGGAGGGGTCACCACATTCACATCTGCTAGTCGAGTTGGTGAGTATTCCTGAACTTTTGAGTGTTTTGCTGACTTTCGCTTCCCAGGCCTCACTCTGTGCTCTCTGGACATTAAGTCCTCCATTCTCCTTTATCTAAAACTCTCTGCCTTCCCTCCCTTCTCTTCCCTGCCCCTCAGCCCCTCCTCCAAGGCTGCCTTTAGGGATTCAAAGTCCTTTCCGCCCCACTGGGGAAGGCATGGCCCCACACATTGGGCCTGGACCTGAGTGAATGCCCACCATGAACACCGAGGCCATCCAGGGACTCACCCAGACTGAGAACCAAATCCCCCTCAGACGATAAGACATATTTCTCAAGAATGAGAAGGTGGTAGCAGTTGTTTCTTGTTCTAAAAAGCAAAATTTTTGTCTCCCACCACACAAACAGAAAAATGGAAGAAGGGAAGAAGAAATTTTTTCTGTCACCTGGCTCTCAGGGAAATTCCTCTTTAATTTGCCATATTTAGATATGCCAAGGAAATCCTAGGCCATTCGTATCCTACCCCAGGCACATGGACTTTAGTCTTTAGCTGAACCAGGGGACCCTTATTCTGAGAAGCTGCTGAAGCAGTCAGTACCCTCACAGCCACGTGAAACCTGCTGAAACAGCAGAATATCCTGCCCTGGGTATGGCCTCATCATCTCCACATTTTAGCCAGCAAACATATCAAGGAACAATCAAGCAGCATGTTTCAATTTCCTAAAACTAATTCTGCATTTCATCAAGGCTTCATTTGCAATACAGGCATACCTCATTTTATTGTGTTTTACTTTATTGTACTTTGTAGATATTGTGTTGTTACAAATCGAAGGTCTGTAGCAATCCTGCCTTAAGCAAGACTGTCTGATCCATATTTCCAACAGTGTTTTCTCACTTCCGTTCTCTATGTCACATTTTGATAATTCTGCCAATCTTTCAAACTTTTTCAGTTATTATGCTTGTTATAGTGATCTCTGATCAGTGGCCTTTGATGTTATTACTATCACTTCCTGAAGGCTCAGGTCATAGTTAGCATTTATTACTAATTAAGAATCTCTAAAACAACAAAATTCTGTAATGCAATTATCCTCCAATTAATAAATAAATAAAAATTTCTAAATTAAGTTATGTACTTTTTAAAAGACATAATGCTATAGCACACTTAATAGATTACGGTATAGTTTAAATATAGTTTTATATGTTCTGGGAAATAAGAAAAATTCATGTGACTCTCTTTATTGTGGTGATTTGGAAACCAACCTAGAAAATCTCCAAGATATGCCTATATTACACATATATTCTTTACTACTTACATTGTTAAATCTTTCAAAAAGGAGACTTACTTCCCTTGCATGGAAAGGCTGGCCTAAGAGAGCTCCATGTTAACCTTCCTGCTGATTTTAAATATGGGAGGAATCAGACCATATTAATTTACCTGGGCTCCATAACAGAAGACCATAGGCTGGGTGACTTAAACAGAAATTTTTTTCTCACTATTCTGGAGGCTGGAAAGTTCAAGACCAAGGTGCTGGCAAGGTAGGGTTCATTCTGAGCTCCTTCTCTTGGCCTGTCACTGGCCAAGATGTTCTCTCTTTTTGAATTTCTACCACTATGTTCTCTCTTCTTTTTGTGCACATAGGGAGAGGCAGTTCTCTGGTTTCTCTTACAAGGGCACTAATCCCATCATGAGGGCCCACCCTCATGACATCATCTAACCATAACCACCTCCTGAAGGCCCCATCTCTAAATATCATCAGGCTAGGGGAAAGGGCTTTAACCTATGAATTTGGTGGGGAGCACAATTCAGTCTATAGCAGGGTCTCAGCCTTTTAGGCAGTCTCTTCAATTCTCAATCACATGATATGAAATGACAACCAAGACCATGGGTTGCATTTTAAATTACATGATCAGAAATGGTACAGCATCTTAAATATTATTACCCTACTTTCCAAAGGTTTTTTTATAATTCTCTTAGGGTACTTCATTAGAATAATAGGTAGTAGTATTCCTTTGAATTTCAAAAGGTCTGCCAAATGGCCTTCTTCTGAGAAAAAGAAATTTATGCTAGCAACAGGAAGATGACAGTAAGTTCCTCTCTGTGATGATTTAAAAATATCACATAATGCTGCATGTTAACATGCACTAAAAAGTACAGTGACTTTCTTTTCACCCTTTTATATCTCCATTTATAGACTGTGATTCATAAGAATGCTCTGTCACTAGAAAAGTGTAAAAATCAAATTTCACTGTGACATTTTTTATGATCTTTACCAGGAAAATAGGTAAAGGTAAGACAGTGGGTGGTTCTTTATCTTTGGTCGGTTTTTTCTTTTGTTTGTGGTTACAATGTTGACTATACAAATCATTTACAGAATGAGTGAGTGAGTGAGTCGCTCAGTCGTATCCGACTCTTTGTAACCCCATGGACTATACAGTCCATGGCATTCTCTAGGCCAGAATACTTGACTGGGTAGGCTTTCCCTTCTCCAGGAGATCTTCCCAACCCAGGGATTGAACCCAGGTCTCCCACACTGCAGGCAGATTCTTTAGCAGCTGAGTCACAAGGGAAGCCCAAGAATACTGGAGTGGGTAGCCTATCCCTTCTCCAGAGGATCTTTCCGACCAAGGAATCAAACAGCGGTCTCCTGCATTGCAGGTGGATTCTTTATCAACTGAGCTATCAGAGAAGCACATTTATAATAAGAGTAAGTAATGATAGCTGACATTGACTAAATTATTATTAGCAACTTACCAAGTGTTTACATTCCCTATCTCTTCTCATCCTCACAATGCCTCCTGAGGTAAAGGGTATTATTATTTATTAAACCACACACAAAAAATTAAGTGTTAAGTATTCATAATTGCCTCCTTGTTCTTTGCCTTCTAAGAAGGTACATTATTTGGGTGCTGTTGGGAACAGGAAATAGAGAAGCCAAGAGAGAGGGCTAATTGGAATAAAAATATGGAGACTCTGAGAGGCTGTAGGGAGCTGAAGATTAAAGGGGGAAGGAGAAATTGAGAACAGCAATTAGGGGCTAGAAGAAGCCTGGCAGGGGCTGGTAGGTTGGAGAGATGGCTAGAAACAAAAGAGGAAAGTATCAGGTCACTATCTACCGAGGGGAGGAGAATTTGGGGAAATAATGGGATATTTGGAGAGGATTTCTCAAAGTTCTAGCACATGAATTATAACCTACTCCTTTTTCTATAGCTTCAGGAAAACCTCAGAACACAGAATCTTCCAGATTTCATCTAATCTAAGACACCATTGACTATCACATGTAATCAATGGCAAGATACATCATTCATGTGCTAAGAAGGAAGGAAGGAAAGCTATCAGTTACAAGTTTCCATGTGTTGAAAACATGTCCCAATTTCTAAGAAAAGGGTAAATTACTCTTTAATCCTTTTACAGTCAGATTTGTGTTTTTTTCCCCTCTTTTTCTAATGTGCCATTATTTGATGAGGCCAGATCTGACCTTCCCGGGAAGGCTTGGTTATATTTTCAGATCAGATCAGTCACTCAGTTGTGTCCGACTCTTTGCGACCCCATGAATCGCAGCACACCAGGTCTCCCTGTCCATCACCAACTCCCGGAGTTCACTCAGACTCATGTCCATCGAGTCAGTGATGCCATCCAGCCATCTCATCCTCTGTCGTCCCCTTCTCCTCCTGCCCCCAATCCCTCACAGCATCAGAGTCTTTTCCAATGAGTCAACTCTTCGCATGAGGTGGCCAAAGTACTGGAGTTTCAGCTTTAGCATCATTCCTTCCAAAGAAATCCCAGGGCTCAGCTCCTTTAGAATGGACTGGTTGGATCTCCTTGCAGTCCAAGGGACTCTCAAGAGTCTTCTCCAATACCACAGTTCAAAAGCATCAATTCTTCGGTGCTCAGTCTTCTTCACAGTCCAACTCTCACATCCATACATGACCACAGGAAAAACCATAGCCTTGACTAGACGAACCTTTGTTGGCCAAGTAATGTCTCTGCTTTTCAATATGCCATCTAGGTTGGTCATAACTTTCCTTCCAAGGAGTAAGCGCATTTTAGATACATTTCTCAGATGAGAAAATTGAGCCTCAGAAAAGCTGAATTTACATACCCCCAAGTTCATGATTCATAAATGGGGGGCCAAGATTACAAGCCGAGTCAGCTTGCCTCTGAAAACTGTGCTCTCTGTTTTTCAAGAAACAGTCAATAGTTGGCCAGTATTTTATTAAATCTGTAGTTGTTGTTGTTCAGTCATTCAGTTGTGTCTAGTTCTTTGAGACCCCATGGACTGCAGCACACCAGGCTTCCCTGTTGCTCACCATCTCCCAGAGCTTGCTCAAACTCATGTCCATTGAGTTGGTGATGTTGACTCAAATCTGTAGTTAGTAACAAATTAACTTTTTAATGAAAAAATAACAACTTTATATAACATCTTTTGCAGGTTGCTGTGATTCATAACCTCCTGCCCCATCTGGAACAAATTTGAGAAACCATGATTTGGGTTTTGTGGCTCAAGAATTTCTTCTCTTCTTTTCAAATTGTTGTTGTTTAGTTGCTAGTTCAGTTCAGTTCAGTTCAGTTGCTCAGTTGTGTCTGACTCTTTGCGACCCCATGAATCTCAGCACACCAGGTCTCCCTGTCCATCACCAACTCCCGGAGTTCACTCAGACTCACATTCATCGAGTCTGTGATGCCATCCAGCCATCTCATCCTCTGTTGTCCCCTTCTCCTCCTGCCCCCAATCCCTCCCAGCATCAGAGTCTTTTCCAATGAGTCAACTCTTCGCATGAGGTGGCCAAAGTACTGGAGTTTCAGCTTTAGCATCATTCCTTCCAAAGAAATCCCAGGGCTCAGCTCCTTCAGAATGGACTGGTTGGATCTCCTTGCAGTCCAAGGGACTCTCGAGAGTCTTCTCCAACACCACAGTTCAAAAGCATCAATTCTTCTGTGCTCAGCCTTCTTTATAGTTCAACTCTCACATCCATACATGACCACAGGAAAAACCATGGCCTTGACTAGACGGACCTTTGTTGGCAAAGTAATATCTCTGCTTTTCAATATGCTGTCTAGGTTGGTCATAACTTTCCTTCCAAGGAGTAAGCGTCTTTTAATTTCATGGCTGCAGTCAACATCTGCAGTGATTTTAGAGCCCAAAAAAGTAAAGTCTGCCACTGTTTCCACTGTTTCCCCGTCTATTTTCCATGAAGTGATGGGACCAGATGCCATGATCTTCGTTTTCTGAATGTTGAGCTTTAAGCCAACTTTTTCACTCTCCACTTTCACTTTCATCAAGAGGCTTTTTAGTTCCTCTTCACTTTCTGCCATAAGGGTGGTGTCATCTGCATATCTGAGGTTATTGATATTTCTCCCAGCAATCTTGATTCCAGCTTGTGCTTCCTCCAGCCCAGTGTTTCTCATGATGTACTCTGCATAGAAGTTAAATAAGCAGGGTGACAATATACAGCCTTGACGAACTCCTTTTCCTATTTGGAACCAGTCTGTTGTTCCTTGTCCAGTTCTAACTGTTGCTTCCTGACCTGCATACAGGTTTCTCGCTAAGTCATGTCCAACTCTTTTGTCACTCCATGGACTGTACCCTGACAGGCTCCTCTGCCCATGGGATTTTCCCAAGCAAGAATACTGGAGTAGGTTGCCCTGCCCTCTTCTAAGGGGTCTTCCTGACCCAGGGAACAAACCCATGTCTCCAGCACTGGCAGGTGGATTCTTTACCACTGAGTCACCAAGGAAGCCCCTCTTTTCAAATTATCTTGAATCAAATAAGAGTAGGTCAAATGTCCACATAGTCATCAGGAGGTTTGAAAATCAAGGCAGATTCGGTACCTCTACTATGCAAGCATTTTCTTTCCAAGACAATGAAAGGAAAGCCTTTGTGTGATTCACAGAAATGGAAGAACATCAAGCTCTAGGGCTAAGATCTAAGGACGAGTTCTAAACATATAAAACATACAAAATGTCAATAGATGAACAGACCATGAACGTGGGGAAAACTGTTCAACCACACCAACAATTACAAAAATCTTGGCCTCTCCATTTCCAAAGCAGGCACCTGACAACATGGTTTTCCAACATTAACTGATGCTTCTAGTAATCTGTGGATCTTTGCTCACCTTCATCTTCCATCCAAGCATGCGATACATCCTACTTATCAAAATCCTTGAACGTGGGATCAAAAGCTGCCATTTTTGTGAATCCCTCCCAAATTCTCCAACAAGATTGATGGCTCCTTTTAGAAACTCTTGTTGTGATTCTGATACTCTTTTTCTTTGTTTTACAGGGAGTTGATGAAAGACCTATCTCTCAAGTAGATTATTAACTCTCTGAAGGCAGGTCTCAGGCATCATTTGCGTGTTTGTTGGCATGTTTTTAATAATTTCATGTTTATAAAGCTTGAACACAGTGACTACTGAGTCATAGGGGAGCTGACTGAGGTACAGAGCAAGGGCCACTGTAAGAGACTACAAGAGTTCAGTTCAGTTGCTAAGTCGTGTCCGACTCTTTGTGACCCCGTGAATCACAGCACTCCAAGCCTCCCTGTCCATCACCAACTCCCAGAGTTCATTCAAACTCATGTCCATTGAATCGGTGATGCCATCCAGCCATCTCATCCTCTGTTGTCCCCTTCCACGGCCGACAATCCCTCCCAGCATCAGCGTCTTTTCCAGTGAGTCAACTCTTCACATGAGGTGGCCAAAGTATTGGAGTTTCAGCTTCAACATCAGTCCTTCCAATGAACACCCAGGACTGATCTCCTTTAGGATGGACTGGTTGGATCTCCTTGCAGTCCAGGGGACTCTCGAGAGTCTTCTCCAACACCACAGTTCAAATGCATCAATTCTTTGGCACTCAGCTTTCTTCATAGTCCAACTCTCACATCCATACATGACCACTGGAAACACCATAGCCTTGACTAGATGGACCTTTGTTGGCAAAGTAATATCTCGGCTTTTCAATATGCTATCTAGGTTGGTCATAACTTTCCTTCCAAGGAGTAAGCATATTTTAATTTCATGGCTGCAGTCAACATCTGCAGTGATTTTAGAGCCCCCCAAAATAAAGTCTGACACTGTTTCCCCATCTATTTCCCATGAAGTGATGGGACCAGATGACATGATCTTAGTTTTCTGAATGTTGAGCTTTAAGCCAACTTTTTCACTCTCTTCTTTCACTTTCATCAAGAGGCTTTTTAGTTCCTCTTCACTTTCTGCCATAAGGGTGGTGTCATCTGCATATCTGAGGTTATTGATATTTCTCCCAGCAATCTTGATTCCAGCTTGTGCTTCTTCCAGCCCAGCATTTCTCATGATGTACTCTGCATAGAAGTTAGATAAGCAGGGTGACAATATACAGCCTTGACATACTCCTTTTCCTATTTGGAACCAGTCTGTTGTTTCATGTCCAGTTCTAACTGTGGCTTCCTGACCTGCATATAGGTTTCTCAAGAGGCAGGTCAGGTGGTCTGGTATTCCTATCTCTTTCAGAATTTTCCACAGTTTATTGTGATCCACATAGTCAAAGGCTTTGAAGTGAAGAAGTGAAGTGAACTCACTCAGTCGTGTCTGACTCTTTGTGACCCCGTGGACTGTAGCCAGCCAGGCTCCTCTGTCCATGGGATTCTCCAGGCAAGAATACTGGAGTGGGTTGCCATTTCCTTCTCCAGGGGATCTTCCCAACCAAGGGATCAAACCCTGGTCTCCTGCATGGCAGGCAGATGCTTTATCCTCTGAGCTACCAGGGAATTCCAAAGGCTTTGGCATAGTCAATAAAGCAGAAATAGATGTTTTTCTGGAACTCTCTTGCTTTTTCCATGATCCAGCGATGTTGGCAATTTGATCTCTGGTTCCTCTGCCTTTTCTAAATCCAGCTTGAACATCTGGAAGTTCATGATTCACGTATTGCTGAAGCCTGGCTTGGAGAATTTTGAGCATTACTTTACTAGCGTGTGAGATGAGTGCAATTGTGTGGTAGTTTGAGCATTCTTTGGCATTGCCTTTCTTTGGGATTGGAATGAAAACTGACCTTTTCCAGTCCTGTAGCCACTGCTGAGTTTTCCAAATTTGCTGGCATATTGAGTGCAGCACTTTCCCAGCATCATCTTTCAGGATTTGAAATAGCTCCACTGGAATTCCATCACCTCCACTAGCTTTGTTCATAGTGATGCTTTCTAAGGCCCACTTGACTTCACATTCCAGGATGTCTGGCTCTAGGTCAGTGATCATACCATCGTGATTATCTGGGTCATGAAGATCTTTTTTGTACAGTTCTTCTGTGTATTCTTGCCACCTCTTCTTAATATCTTCTGCTTCTGTTAGGTCCATACCATTTCTGTCCTTTATCGAGCCCATCTTTGCATGAAATGTTCTCTTGGTATCTCTAATTTTCTTGAAGAGATCTCTAGTCTTTCCCATTCTGTTGTTTCCCTCTATTTCTTTGCATTGATCGCTGAGGAAGGCTTTTTTATCTCTCCTTGCTATTCTTTGGAACTCTGCATTCAGATGCTTATATCTTTCCTTTTCTCCTTTGTTTTTCGCTTCTCTTCTTTACACAGCTATTTGTAAGGCCTCCTCTACAGTCATTTTGCTTTTTGCATTTCTTTTCCATGGGGATGGTCTTGATCCCTGTCTCCTGTACAATGTCCTGAACCTCCATCCATAGTTCATCAGGCACTCTGTCTATCAGATCTAGTCCCTTAAATCTATTGCTTACTTCCACTGTATAATCATAAGGGATTTGATTTAGGTCATACCTGAATGGTCTAGTGGTTTTCCTCACTTTCTTCAATTTAAGTCTGAATTTGGCAATAAGGAGTTCAAGATTTGAGCCACAGTGAGCTCCCAGTCTTGTTTTTGCTGACTGTATAGAGCTTCTCCATTTTTGGCTGCAAAGAATATAATCAATCTGATTTTGGTGTTGACCACCTGGTGATGTCCATGTGTAGAGTCTTGACAAGCTACCGTACGCCCAAGGTCAGGGGAGGCAGCCAAGAGGAGCAACCCTACATCCAAGGAGCGGTGGCTGCGTGGGAGCAGGAGGGCTGAGAGGAGCTACTCCATGTTCAAGGTCAGGAGGGCAGGCCATGAGGAGATACCCCTCGTCCAAGGTAAGGCGCTGGAGCTGCGCTTTGCTGGAGCAGCTGTGAAGAGATACCCCATGTCCAAGGTAAGAGAAACCCAAGTAAGACGGTAGGTGTTGTGAGAGGGCATCAGAGGGCAGACATACTGAAACCATAATCACAGAAAATAGCCAATCTGATCACACGGACCACAGCCTTGTCTAACTCAATGAAACTAAGCCATA
Organism: Bos indicus; assembly: GCF_029378745.1. Lineage (NCBI taxonomy): Eukaryota > Metazoa > Chordata > Mammalia > Artiodactyla > Bovidae > Bos > Bos indicus. The sequence goes on along the minus strand of NC_091770.1, from coordinate 60,562,362 downwards.
CCGTGTGGGGCTACCCAGGACAGGAGGGTCATGGTGGAGAGGTCTACAGAATGTGGTCCACTGGAGAAGGGAATGGCAAACCACTTCAGTGTTCTTGCCTTGAGCACCCCATGAACAGTATGAAAAGGCAAAATGAGGGGAACTCCCCAGGTCAGTAAGTGCCCAATATGCTACTGGAGATCAGTGGAGAAGTAACTCCAAAAAGAATGAAGGGATGGAGCCAAAGCAAAAACAATACCCAGTTGTGGATGTGACTGGTGATAGAAGCAAGAAGCAAGGTCCAATGCTATAAAGAGCAATATTGCATAGGAACCTGGAATGTTAGGTCCATGAATCAAGGCAAATTGGAAGTGGTCAAACAGGAGATGGCAAGAGTGAACATCAAGATTCTAGGAATCAGCAAACTAAAATGGACTGGAATGGGTGAATTTAACTCAGATGACCATTATATCTACTACTGTGGGCAGGAATCCCTTAGAAGAAATGGAGTAGTCATCATGGTCAACAAAAGAGTCCAAAATGCAGTACTTGAATGCAATGTCAAAAATGAGAATGATCTCTGTTTGTTTCCAAGGCAAACTATTCAATATCACGGTAAGCCAAGCCTATGCCCCAACCAGTAATACTGAAGAAGCTGAAGTTGAATGGTTCTATGAAGACCTACAAGACCTTTTAAAACTAATACCCCCAAAAAGATGTCCTTTTCATTATAGGGGATTGGAATGCAAAAGTAGGAAGTCAAGATACACCTGGAGTAACAGGCAAATTTGGCCTTGGAGTACGGAATGAAGCAGGGCAAAGGCTGATAGAGTTTTGCTAAGAGACTACAACATGCCACCCCAAATTATGCCTCTGTGGTTTAAGGATGATTTTTAGAAAAAGCAGACAGAAGAGAGCACTGAAAACAGAGTAGAAGTTACCCTTTCATAACGGAGATTAATGTCTATAAAGGAACTCTCTCCACTCTTACAGGTGTCTTCGTCTCCGTAAAGAGGAAGAGGGTACCCTCCAGGAAAGAGGGTAGGCATAGATCACAGGACACTTATCTGTGAAGAAGGCACAGACTCAAATCTGCATGAAAAACCTTACCCTTATTTATTTACCTTTCCTGGCCACTTCCCCATAACTTGCTTCCTCCACAGTTTTATTCCTCTGTTTTGGCTTAAGATGGTATTTAAGCTCAAGTTCTAGCCACCTCTTTGAGTTACTCTTTCCTGACTTACTCTTCCTATATATATGAGATACATGTTAAGAAACTTCTGTTTCTCTTGTTAATCTGTCTTTTGTAGCAGAGGCCCAGCTCAAAACCTAGAAGAGTAGAAGAAAAAGGTGTCCATCCCTGCCCACACCACCTAGTTAATGGTAGAATCAGCCAGAGCAGAGAACTGTTACCCCAGTCTTCCATGGGGCACCGACTCCAGATGCTGCCCCCTTGGGTGCTCCAAATAGCTATTCTTGCTAGCAGTCATGACAACAAATACATAAAACACCCCAAAACTTAGTACATGAGGAATAAAAGGAAACGAGAGGAGCAATACTCTAGTTCCTTTTTTTTCCAAAAATTTTTATTGAAATTATCAAGCTATTGGTTGATAATTGGTTGAAATGGATAATAGAATGAAATCAGTTGCTAACATTTTGCCCCTTTTTTGGAGGGGCTGAACAATTTGAAAATAAATTGCACATCAAAACACTCTGTCACTAATTATTTCATCATGCACCTCCTAAAAATAAGGACATTTGCCTGTATAACCATAATAATATTATCAATAATAATAGGGAGGGGATACCTATATAATTATGACTGATTCCCATTGTTGTATGCCAGAAACCAACACTATAAAGTAATTATACTCCAATTTTAAAATTTTTAAAGAAAGTTTGGTAATAATAGAAATAAATAATAATGATTTCTTAACATCATCTAACATCCAGTTCAAATTCGAATTTTCCCCAACTGTCCCTTAACCTGACTTTCACGGTTAGGTTTTGTTTCATTTTTTCCAACTAGGATCTAACCAAGGTTTATACCTTGCATTCGGTTCTTTAGCTTCTTTTAATATAGAATGATCTCCATTGTTTTATTACATGTGACACTGACTTTTTGAAAGGTCATGTGTCCTACAGAATGCCCCACTGTCTCTGTGTGAATGATGCGGTTTAACCTGTTCCTTTATCACCTCTGTTACCTATTAAATACAGGTTGAGTGACTTGGTTAAGCCATTTTTGGTAAAATTGTCTCACAGGTGCTACTTTAGATTTCATAGAATCCATCAGAATGCAAATGTCAGGTGTCCCAGTCTTGGTGAGTAGTTTGGAATGCAAGGCTGGGTGCTGATCAGCAGATACCTACCTTGTTTTGCAATGAATAAGTATCTTGTGGAGTGAGTGACACCTTGTTCTGCCTTGTTCATTTCCTGTGGTTATCAGTTCCTAGCACAGGCCCACACTCAGCAGATGGATGAGTTCTACCTTGGTCCTACAAACTATGGTTGAGCACAAGCACCCAGATCTCATCAAAGGCTTATTCTGGAGTAAAGGAGATCCTGCAGCCCTGTGAGAAGGCAGGAGAGAACTCTGGATCAGGTGCTGAGGGCTAACAAAGTTTCTTCTGCCAAGGCCTCGGGCTGGGTTCCCAGATCCAGCTAAGAGCGTGGGAGGAGCTGCCTTCTTTCAGAGACTGCTGGGGGAGGCCACCCAGAGCTTGGGAGAAGATGGAAAAACAAAGATCTAAAAGCTGTGATTTCAAAGCTGGGAACAGTGTTCTATCCGCAATAAGTAGACTTGGAATCTCCCCTTTTTCTTGGAAAACCACCTGCCTCAATCATTAATGTTATGCAAATATTAAGCAGGAAATGTTGGTGATAAATTGCTTATCATAATGTAAAAGGATGTCTCTGCTTTTGCAGAGTCAAATTTCTTCAGAGCTTGTTCCCTTAGGAGAAATACCATTCTGTTGTTGTTCTGGGGTGTGGGTGTGTGTGCCTCTGTGCTGTTGCCTAAGCATGGTCTGAAAATCCTCTGCATCTTAGGGTGAATCTTTCATTGTGGTGAACACATTATCCAAAAGTTTCTTGGTTCCTGGAATTCCTAAATACCTTAAACCTCTTAGCAATAAGGATGGGGAATGGCCCACTAGTCTCTACTTATCTTAACAACCATAAGTCCCTCCCCAAGTTCCCAGGGACAGACAATGGCTAAGGATTTGCCCTGTGTGGGGTCTGGGGAAGCACTGGGACTGATTCTGCATGGAAAGGTGTGGTTATAACTCAGGGCTCTAGACCTCAAAGTTTTGTCTCTCTTGTCATCTTTATTAATTAAATATTTTTGCCTTGAAAGATTATCTATTGCGAACTAAAATATTTACTGCCATATCAGTAAACAAAGTGGTTTGCAGCCATCAAGCCACTACAGTACAGCTGCACTTATGCTGAGCCCTAAAGGAACTCAGGTAGAAACCAGATGCCCACCATCCAGAGTCAACTGCTGAAGCCACCCCCTACCCCACCTGATGGTGCACCTGAGGAGACTCCGGAGGAGAAAGCACAGGATACTGGCCCCAGATAGCTAAGGTGAATATCAAAGGAATGATTTCAGTGAGTTCAGACGCTTGCATCTTTCCATACATAGAAAAGCACTAAATTCCTTGAGATATCTGGTTTTGGGTTTTTTTCCCTTCTTTTTTAGCCTCACTCCAGGGCCTGTGGGATCATAGTTCTCCTGACCAGGGACTGAACCCACACTCCCTGCAGTAGAAACTTGGAGTTCTAACCACTGGACTACTAGGGAAGTCCCTCTGGTTTTAATTAAAAATAATCCTTTGATGTTCCAATTATCTGGTCTTCTGTTGCAAAAAATCCAATATATCCTGGCTTTCCCCCTCACTTCTTCGGAGCAGTCTCTCTGAATTATCTGAGATACTGTGTCCTAGACTTAAGTCCTCAATTTTGTCCACCAAATAAAACATAACTCTTAACTTCTAGGCTGTGCATTTTTTTCAGTCAACACTATTAAATAATCATATAGCTTTTTTGCTTGAATTTGTTAGTATGGTGACTTAAATTGACTCATTTTTCAAATTTTGAATCAATCTTGCAATGCTAGGATAAACCCTACCTGGTTGTAATTATCCTTTTCAGATACTGTTGGATTTCAATTTGTTAAAATTTTGTTTAGAATTTTTGTATCAATGATTAAGATAAATAGTGGTCTGTAGTCTTCTTGCAGTGTCTGCCCAGTTTTGATATTAGAACAATGCTGATCTTACAAAGTGAAATGGAAAATGTGCCTTCCTCTTCAATTTCCTTGAAGAGTTTATGTGGAACCAATATTATTTCTTCCTTAAATGTTTGGTAGAATTTACCAGTAAAGCCATTCAGCCCTGACTCTTTCTTTGTGGGAAGGGTTTTTAACTACAAATGCCATTTCTTAATAGAGAGCTTTTAGGGTCACCTATTTTTTTCTTGAGAGAACTTTTGTAGTTTGTGTCTTTCGAGGAATTTGTCCTTTTCATCTGAGTTGTCAAACCTGTTGGCATAAACTTGTTCATAATGTTTTCTATGTTCCTGCTAATATCTGTGGAATCTAGTGATGTTATCTCTTTCATTTCTGATTGGTAATTTATGTTTTCTTTTATTTTCCTTATGGCCTGGTAGGATGTTTATCAGTTTTATGGATCTTCTCATATAACCAGGTTTTGGCTCATTAATTTTCTCTATTATTTTCTGTTTCATTAATTTCTGCATTGATCGTCATCATTTCCTGTTAGTTATTCTGGCTTGGTCTCCCTTTTCCAGTTTCTTACTGTGGAAGCTGGGGTCATTGACCTGAGACCTTTTTTTCTGAAATGAGCATTTAGTGCTACAGATACTGCCCTCCCAAAGTGCTGCTTTCACAATAGCCCACACATTCTGATAGGCCACCTTTTCATTTTCATCCAATTCAAAGACTTTCTAATGTCCCTTTTGATTTCTTCTATTACCTATGTCTTATTTAGAAGTGTGCTATTAAGTACTGGGGGATTTTCCAGAGGTCTGATATTGATTTCCAATTTAATACCATTATGGCCAGTGAAGATACCTAGCATTTTAAAAAAATATCCATTTGGCTGCACCAGCTTTTAGCTGCTGCATGTGTGATCTTCGGTCTTCCTTGTGACAGGCAGGATCCCTTTTCAGCTGTGGCAAGTGGAATCTTTATTTGCGGCATGTGAACTCTTAGTTTCGACATGTGGGATCTAGTTCCCCAAGCAGGGATTGAACCCAGGTCCCCTGCATTGCGAATTTGGAGTCTTAGTCACTGGACCACCAAGGATGTCTCGATACCTAGTATGAATCTTGTAAAACCTGAGACTTTTTTCATGGCCTAGAATATGGTCTGTGTTGGTACATATGACATTATCACTTGAAAACGTATGTTCTGCTGTTGTTGAGCGGAATGTTTTATGTAAAATTGGTTGATAATGTTCAAATCATCTATATCCTTAATAATGTTCTATCTTCGTGTGTGTGCTTAGTCGCTCAGTTGTATCTGACTCTTTGTGACCTCATGGACTGTAGCCCGCCAGGCTCCTCTATCCATGGGATTTTTCAGGCAAGAGTACTGGAGTCGGTTGGATCTTCTTGTCCAATCAATTATTGAAGGGAGAGTACTGAAACTTCCAACCATAACTGTGGATTTGTCTGTCTCTCTCTGCTGTTTTACCTGCTTTTGCTTCATGTATTTTAAAGATTTGTTAAGTACATAAATATTTAGAATTTTTATATCTTCTTGATGAATTGATCCCTTTGTCATCATGAAGTGACTTTACTTCTATGAAATCAACTTTGTCTAATATTAATATAGCCACTCCAGCTTTCTTTTGATTAGTGCATGCATGTATATCTTTTCCCATTCATTTTTACTTTTACCTTATTACCTAGATATTTAAGTGTGTTTTGTACAAGGCAGCATATAGTTCGATCTTGATAATGTGGTAAGATTGAACTGATAAAGTTTAATCTTTGAAAATCAATCTGACATCCTTTATCTTTCAATTGGGTGTGTTTAGACCATTTTCTCCTAAAGGAAATCAGTCCTGAATATTCATTGGAAGGACTGATGCTGAAGCTGAAACTCCAATACTTTGGCCACCTGATGAGAAGAGCTGACTCATTTGAAAAGACCCTGATGCTGGGAAAGATTGAGTGCATGAGGAGAAGGGGACAACAGACGATGAATTGGTTGGATGGCATCACTGACTCAATGGATATGAGTTCGAGTAAACTCCAGGAGTTGGTGATGGACAGGGGGCCCTGGTGTGCTGCAGTCCATGGGGACACGACTGAGTGACTGAACTGAACTGACTGAGACCATTTTCATTTAATGTGATTATTGACATAATTAGGCTCTAAGTCTATCATCTTGCTGTCTGTTTTCTATTGTTTCCTTTTTCTTCTTTTTCTGCCTACCTGTAAATTAATTGAGCATATTTTATTATTCCATTTTGTCTTCTTTATTGGCTTATTAGATATAATTCTGTTTCTTTAATGATTACTTTAGGGTTTATTGTGCATGAGTACATGCTCCATTGCTCAGTCATGTCCAACTCTGTGCAATTCTATGAACTGTAGCCCGCCAGGCTCCTCCATCCATGAGATTTTTCAGGCAAGAACACTGGAGTGGGTTGCCATTTCCTTGTTGTTGATCAGTCACGCAGTCATGTCTGACTCTTTGCAACCCCATGGACTGCAGCATGCCAGTTTTCCCTGTCCTTCTCTATCTCCTGGAGTTTGCTCAAACTCAAGTCCATTGAGTTGATGATGCCATCCAACCATCTCATCCTCTTTCATCCTCTTCTCCTCCTGCCCTCAATCTTCCCTGGTATCAGGGCCCTTTCCAGTGAATCCGCTCTTCATATCAAGTGGCCAAAGTATTCGAGGTTCAGCATCAGTCCTTCCAATGAATATTCAGGGTTGATTTCCTTTAGGACAGACTGGTCTGATCTCCTTGCTGTCCAAGGGACTCTCAAGAGTCTTCTCGAGCACCACAATTTGAAAGCATCAGTTCTTCGGCACTCATCCTTCTTTATGGTCCAACTCTCACATTCATACATGATTACTGGAAAAACCATAGCTTTGACTATATGGACCTTTGTCAGCAAAGTGATGTCTCTGGTTTTTAATACACTGTCTTGGTTTGTCACAGCTTTTCTTCCAAGGAGCAAACAAGCATCTTTTAATTTCATAGTTGCCATTTCCTACTCCAGGGGATCTTCCTGACCCAGGGTCTATAGTATATATCTTTAACTTATCACAAGCTACCTTCAAGTGACATTATATCATCTCACATATCATATAAGAACTTTACAATAGTACACTCCTATTTCTCTGTTTCCAGGCTTTATGCAATGGTTTTCATGCATTTTACTCTTACATATGTATAAACCTACAACAGATTGATACTGTTTTTGTTTAGTGGATCATCTTTTGAGATGTTAAGGAATACAGCCCTGCTAAAAGGGACTTTCTCAGCCTGTGATCTGCAATCTATATTGGGACTGACAGTCAGGAAATGACTGAGGCCCCAAGCCTTTCTCAAGAGCTTCCTTTTGATATTTCTCAGACAACAAGAAAAGCTTGAGAGGCAGCATCATCAAAAAGATCAGATTAAGGACACTACCTTTCTCTTCAGTCTATTGTTTCTGATGGTCTCAAGTAGCTGCCTTTATGTTAAGGAAGAGAGATCTGCAGAGAAGATCAACAGGTAAATGAGATTTCAGAATTTTTAGCTGTATTTAAATGATGTGAGATATTTCACTGTGGTTACTTGCTCATATAGCTGACTTGAATTGCCACCCAGACCACAAGTCAGGCCTGCAAGCTGGTCTTGAACCAGGGGGATTCCATCTGATTCTCCCAAAGTCTGGCATTTCACCTTGTTTCCTTCAGCACTATCCCCTCCCCCAGGCCGGGCTTCTGATTTGCTTAGAGCCCAACATCTGTCATACTAACCTGCTCAGCCCTCCTCCTCACCAGTCTCCTATTCCAAAGCTCCAAATATCCCTCCACTACTCCTAACAAGGTCTTCTTGATACCATTCATGGGCCCAGAGGGCTACCTGCTGGACTAGACTTACAATAGGATCTGTGCCCCAGAGTCCACCCTGCCCCAAGGCCAAGTCCAATCTCCAGGTACCAGCTCCTCTAGTCAGGCCTGAACTGCCACCCTCAGCATCCAGGAGTTGAAAAAGGAGATTTCATGTGTCATGGAGTCCATCTTGCTTGTCCAGGTAGGGTCCTCAACATATGGTCAACTATTAGAAAGGTACTTCTCACAATTAACTGAAGTGTCTCTGAGTACAACTTCCACCTGAGATTCTGATTCTGCCATCTTCTCCGTTTGAAGAGAACTTCCCTATCTCCTACTCTACCTGACCACCTCGCTGACAGAAGATCCCTATCACCCATTCCTTTTGCCTGCTCTTCTCAAAACCAAAGCACTTTCAGATGAATTAAATTTAGAAAAAAAAAAAAATATTGCCCTTCTAAGGATATGTAAGATACAGTTGGACTCAGAATGGGGAGAGTAGAAAGAAAGAATTCCAATCTTTGCATCAAGAAATTCTCTGTTCTACTTGATGGGAATAGGAGTAAAAACTTTCTAAACCCTGAAGCTGCTGCAATTTTGTGACCATCTTAAAAGAAAGAACACAAAACATCAAATACACACACAAAAAATTTCTTGAAATAAGAAAATTACAACAAATTTAAAAATTGTATATAGCTTAGAAATAAAAGTATCATAACATCCCCCCAAATTACATACTTTTATAAACTGCCTGAGATACCTCTAACATACTTTCTCCCTGTATTTATTGGTCTGTACACTCTGATCATATGTCACAGAATAATAATTTTGTGAAGTGACTTTTTATAGAGAGAACAGAATGATAACTCAGTCTTTCTTAGCATGTTTGATGAAAACTTGTTTTACACTGATAGTTTACAAAAGTCTCTTTCAGCTTCACAGTTCATTATTTGTAATGCTATGTATATTGTTCAAACTTTTCCCAAATGTGGGGAAAATTATCAAATTCCTTTTATATAGGAGCTAAACTAATTCCAGGGACTTTCAAGTTTTCTTGTTCAGTGACTCATTTTATGCTTGGAATTGACTACATTCATCACCCATTTTGCCATCAATATCCTCATAGAGGCTCAATATGAGTTTCATGTTAATGTCAGTTTTTCATAGCAAGACAGCCAAAACTTAGAAGACTATATAGCTGTGTTTGGGAGAGGTCAGTTCAGGCTGAGGGAGAAGTATGAGCACAGGCAGGCCCAGCAAAGAGAAGTTCCATGGATCATGCAGAGGGACCAGGGATGATGTCAACGAGTGATAAGACTAGGGTGTTAGACCAGGTTGGAAGGTAGAAAATAGTATCAAATATAGCAAGTATCTGAAGGCAGATTCTCATGCCTTTAAGTTAAGAAATCAAGTCATTGATGAATCACTGAGAATATGAAAATCAACCTAGTCTAGCATTAAATCCATGAGATGAACCTCAGATTGAATCCTAACTCTGCCAAGCACCAGCCTGTGAAACCTTGCCAGCAACGTGACTCGACACAGAAGGGACTGCAAGGCACATACATGGACATCCCCAAGTCTCACGAAATGCATCTCCAAATCAAATTTCCCTTAGTCAATCCTCAAAACGTCCTCATTTACAGCCACACAGCCAGACTCAAGAGGAAGGCTGAAGTAGGAAGAAGCCCCAGCCCTAACTGATTGCTGTTAAAATACTTCCTAAACTTTACAAAAACATGACTATGTGAACACACGGCTAGCAGCAGTCCCAGGGCTTGTGCAAGTGAGGGGCCCACAAACTTAAATTTCACAGCTTCCTAGTAAATTTATCTCTTGCTGGAGGGCGTTAAAACAAAACACAAACACAAAGTATTCGTTATCACCTGTAGAATAACAAATTACACCAAAGCTTTGTGCTTTCAGGTACACTTATTATCTTACAGTTACTGAGGGGGAGGAATCAAGGCTGCAACCAAAATGTGTTGGCCAGGGGTCTGTAGTCTTATACGGAGGCTCAGCTGGGGAAGGAGCCAGTTCTAAGCCCATGCATGTGGTTGTTGGCAGGATTCACTTCCGTGAGGGTTTTTAGACTAATGGCTCCATTTCCCAGTTGGCAGACAGGCCACTCTCAGTTTCTTGCCACATAGGCCTTTCCAACACGACAACTTGTTCCATTAAAGCTACCAAAAGGAGGACATCCCTAGTGGTCCAGTGGTTAAGAATCTACCTGCCAATGCAGGGGACACGGGTTTGATGGTCCTGGAAGATCCTACATGCCAAGGGGCAGCTAAGCCTGAGGGCCACAACTACTCAGCCTGCTCACTGTAGCTCCTCAACCCGTGTGCCCTAGAGCCGTGCTCTGCAACAGGAGAAACCCACAGACTGCAACTAGAGAGCAGCCCCAACTCGCCGCAACTAGAGAAAGCTTGAGTGCGGCCACAAAGACCCACTGCAGCCAAACATTACTATATAACTTAAAAATATATCTTTCCTTAGGAAAAAAAAAGCTATTGAAAGGAAGGTTTGCTAACAGGAAATCATTTATAATCTAAGCATGAAAGTGACACCTCCATATCTTTGTCACAGTCTATTAGTTAGAAGCAAGTCACTAAGTTCAGACACTTGGAGGCACCAAGAAGAAGCTGGTCTCTGGAATAATTTTCTATCTCCCTCCACCGACAGGGACACTGGACAGGACACAGCATGGCTGGTTGGCCTACAGGGTGGGGCAAAAATTAGGAGTGTCTCATCCACTGTGACCATAGGCAGGGTTGGAGACTGAATGCCAGACCCCAGTCAAATGCCTCAGGCTAAGATTCAGGTCTCAAAATGAGTCATTAAATGCAGGACTGGGACAGATATCAAAGCTAAGAGCAGAGGCAAATGGGAGCTGGAGGACTGGACAAGAAGTGATAAGGTAGTCGAGGTAAGCAACTGGCACCTATGGCCAGGTGTTTATTACCTTCAGGTTATCCTTATGCAGGCAGCTTGAGTCCATGTAAGGGGCCAGGATGGGCCTCCTTGGTGGCTTAGATGGGACAGTAAAGAATCTGCAGTGTGGGAGACCAGGGTTTGATCCTTGGGTCAGGAAGATCCCCTGGAGAAAGGAATGGCAACCCACTCCAGTATTCTTGCTTGGAGAATTCCATGGACAGAGAAGCCTGGTGGGCTGAAGTCCATGCGGTTGCAAAAACTCAGACAGGATTGAACAACTAACACCTCACTTTCAAGGGGCCAAGATAGGACAGACGGAAAGGACACAATAAAGAGTTAGCCAGAGGAGGAAGGAGTAGGGGAACGAGTGAAATTGGTGAGACAGATAGACAGATAAGAAGTACAAACTTCAAATTTAAAAAAAAAATGAGTCATGGGGATGAAATGTATAGTGTGGGAATATAGTTCCTATGATGATGTAATATCTTTATCTGGTGAAAGATGGTAACTAGATTTATGTAATATATAGAAACAGCAAATTACTATGTTGTGCACCAGGAACAAATATAGTATTATAGTTCAATTATACTTCAAAAAACAAACGCACAAATAAACTCAGAAAAAGGGATCAAACTTGTGGTTACCAGAGGTAGGGGGTGGGGAAAGAGAGAGCTGGATGAGGTGGTCAAAAGATATAAACTTTGGGTTATAAGATAAATAAGTACAAGGGGTATAATGTACAACATTTTTATAATTAACTGCTGTATGTTATATATGAAAATTTTTAAGAGAGTAAATTCTAAGAGTTTTCATCACAAGGAAAAATATTTTTTTCTTTTTATTTTTTATATATACGAGGTGATGAATATTCAGTAAACTTATTGTAGTAATCATTTCATGATGTATATAAGTCAAATCATTGTGCTGTACACCTTAAATTTATATGGTTGCTGCTGCTGCTGCTGCTAAGTTGCTTTGGTTGTATCCGACTCTGTGCGACCCCATAGACGGCAGCCCACCAGGCTCTCCTGTCCCTGGGATTCTCCAGGCAAGAACACTGGAGTGGGTTGCCATTTCCTTCTCCAGTGCATAAAAGTGAAAAGTGAAAAGTGAAAGTGAAATCGCTCAGTCGTGTCCGACCCTCAGCGACCCCATGGACTGCAGCCTACCAGGCTCCTCCATCCATGGGATTCTCCAGGCAAGAGTGCTGGAGTGGGGTGCCATTGCCTTATATGGTGCTGTATGTTAATTACAGGGCTTCCCTGACAGCTCAGTTGGTAAAGAATCTACCTGCAAGGCAGGAGACTCTGGTTCAATTCCTGGATCAGGAAGATCCCCTGGAGAAGGCATAGGCTACCCACTCCAGTATTCTTGGGCTTCCCTTGTGGCTCAGCTGGTAAAGAATCCGCCTGAAATGTGGGAGACCTGGGTTTGATCCCTGCGTTGGGAAGATCCCCTGGAGGAGGGAAAGGTACCCACTCCAGTATTCTGGCCTGGAGAATTCCATGGACTGTATAGACCATGAGGTCGCAAAGAGTCAGACACGACTGAGCGACTTTCACTATGTCAATTATAATCTCAACAAAACTGGGGAAAAGTCAAGTGCCACCCCCTCCCAAATAAAATAAAAAGTGAAGAGTCAGCAACTGTGTGGAAAGAGAAAGGGAAATACCACAAGACAGCTCTTATAATGTGGAATTTCAAATACGATGCAAATAAACTTTTTGGTAAAACAGTAACAGACTCACAGAGATAGAAAACAAATTCATAATTACCAAAGGGGAAAGAGGGTGGGGGTGATAAATCAGGAATTTAGGATTGGCAGATACAAACTCCTATACATTAAAATAAACAACAAAGTCCTACTTACAGCACAGGGAACTATATTCAGTATTGTGTAATAATCCACAATGGAAAAGAATATGAAAAAGAATAAAAGTATATATACGTGTGTATATTATGTATGTATATGTGCTGTGTGTGGTTAGTCACTCAGTTGTGTCCAACTCTTTGTGACCCCATGGACTGTAACCCACCAGCTTCCTCCATCCATGGGAATTCTTCAGGCAAGAATACTGGAGTGGGTTGTCATGCCTTCCTCCAGGGGATCTTCCCAACCCGGGGATCAAACCTAGGTCTCCCACATTGCTGGTGGATTTTTTACTGTCTGAGCCACCAAGGAAGCCCAATATGTGTGTGTGTGTGTGTGTGTGTGTGTGTGTATAACTGACTCACTTTGTTGTACACCAGAAACTAACACAACATTGTAAATCAACTATATTTCAACTTTAAAAAAATTTTTTTTAAAAGTTAGCAACTGTGTGGAATAAACACTCCCCTATTCTTTCTTCCTTTCCTCTCTAGAGACTTTTTGCTTGTCTCACTACCTTTTCCTCCTTCAACAAATATTACCTGTTCATCTGTTCATTCATTCGACAACTCTCTATTAAGCTACTATTATGGATGGCATCACTGACTCGATGGACGTGAGTTTGAGTGAACTCCAGGAGTTGGTGATGGACAGGGAGGCCTGGTGTGCTGCGATTCACGGGGTCGCAAAGAGTTGGACACGACTGAGCGACTGAACTGAACTGATGGACAAGATACACAGGTAAACACAACAGAGATCTGTCTCATAGAACTTTGTACTTACTTTCACTAGAAAACTGAGGGGAAGAGAACAAAGATTGAACTCAAATCCATCAATCTGGTTAGTAAAAAAAAACTTAGGAAAAACACTTGGGAAATCTGAAACTATTGCCTATTCACTCACATACATCTTCCTTCGGCAAATATTATTAGTTTGCATATTCATTCATTCAACATCCACCTCTTGAACTCCAGTCATGTGCAGGTTCAGAGGCAATTACGACGGACGCACCTCTATCCTGTGGGTATGGATGGGAGACAATGTGCAGACAAAGAAACCAGTTCTCCAAAGTCAGTAAAGGGGAGGAACAGGACAGTAGGCACCTGAGACTCAAGGACAAACAAGACGGCACCAGCCTCCTCCTGGGTGAGCACCTAGTCTAACAGCAGGAAGGATGCGAGGTCAGCAAAGCAACTGAGCCCAGAGGCCGACAGCCTTTGCCCTGACTGTATCCCTGATTCCAAGCAACCAGCTCATGGAAGACAGGGATCTCGTGGCCTCATGAAATCAGAACTATAGAATTTCAGGATCAGAAAAAGTCTTAGGCCTTTGTCTACAGAATTGGGAAGGAGTGTATGGACAACTGGGGTGTGTTTGAATGCTTAAGCCACTCAGTCATGTATGATTCTTAGAGACCCATTGGACTGTAGCCCACCAGACTCCTCTGTCTGTGGCATTTTTCAGGCAAGAGTATTGGAGTGGGTTGCCATTTCCTTCTCCCCAGTGGCTCAGTGGTAAAGAACCCGCCTGCAGTTTAGGAGCAGCAGGAGATGTGGGTTCAATCCATGGATCAGGAAGATCCCCTGGAGGAGGAAATGGCAACCCAGTCCAGTATTCTTGCCTAGAGTCACAAAGAGTTTAGATGTGACTAAGCATGCATAGGTGTTAAGAGCCCAGTGGATAAGTGGGCAGGAAGCATTAAAAGGACACACCTAATAGGCAGTAACTATCATAGAGTCTAACGTGTCCGATACTGGTATTGGGGAAACAGTCTGAATCAACTGATTTGCTCTGTTTTGGGGCAAGATTTGGAACCTTTTTTTTTTGGGGAACCTTACCTTTTTTTCCCCTTAGATTTGGTGAAATTTAATTTTTTTTTAGCAGCAACGCTATTGAGATATAACTCACATGCTACACAATTCACCTTTCTGAAGTGTGCAGTTCAGTGGTTTTAGTATATTCACTGAGTTGTGCAACCATCACCACAATGAATTTGACGGTTTTCATCTAAAGAAATCGTATACTCCTTAACAGTCACTGCCCGGTTCCCCCCTCCATCACCTCTAAGCCCCAGGCAGTCACTAACCTGTGCAGCCTTTAACTACCTATTTGAAATGAAAAGGTCACATGCTCTATGAGCCTCAGTTTTCTCACCAGCTAACACATCTTCATCAACAAACACTATGGGTCTTCAAGTAGAGCCCCAGTATCTGCACAGTGGGACGCCAAGGTGGGGCTGTGTCAGATCCTCAAATGACAAAACCTGAGCACGGAGGCTGATGGAGGGGGAAAAAAATCTCTGGACAGAGGTGTTAAAGTTCAAAGGGCAAACAGAAGCTCTTCCAGGCTGGGGACCTAGACAGGGATGTCACAGTGCTGGTGGCATTTGCTGGGGACAGTGATAGCCTTATACACCCTCCTCTGGAAGGCCAAGGGAGACAGTCTCACAGCACAGTAAAGCCCTTACACTTTGAAGTCAGATACCCCAGGTATAAGTTCTGGGTCCCGAACTTGGGTTGACATAACTTCTTAAGCCTCACTTTCCTCATGAAGGAGGAAACCAGGACTCAGTGGAGGATCAATGGATCCATGGCTCAATGGGTTACATCCCACTCAATGGGCTCAAAGGATCATATCCCACAGACGCACTGAACTTCCCTCCCTACAGCCAGAATGCTCCCCACAAAACCAGACTCCTAACACTCCCTCCAGCAAGACCTGGAGGTCTCACCTCCCCACATCTGACAACACCAAGCATGCTTTCAAGAATGATCACGTCGATTAGAACAATCGATTATTCCAACCTCAGCAGCTGAGACTCTGCTCACTCGGGTCCCGGAAAGCCCCATGCAGTTTGGAGCACAGAACTTCCTAACGAGCAGCCACCCACCTTCTCCTCCCAGCTGGACCCAGCTGCTTGCTAACCCCTGTAGAGCTGCCAGGGTCTCCCTCTGTTGACTGAGATCCCGATATGGGAGGGACCTGCATCCGCGCCCTGGTTGTAGAGGCAGTAAGCACTTCCCCCTCAATCTTCTCCCAGCCCACCACCATCTTCTCACAAGGAACTCAATTTTACACATGCAAACACACATGCTTGCTCACACACATCTCTTCCTTTTATTTTTCTGGCTTTTCACATGTCACCAGACCTCTCACTTAAAAACTGAGCTGTTAAACTTGACCCTGAAAGAGAAGTTATAAACTGTCTCATCCAGGGATCTCCAGACTGATGCTGAACATATCCTGGGAGAAAAGAAAGATTACTTCCTATTCCCCACTGCCTGATTCCTAAATTTTTTCACCCGGATTCTTTGCCCTAAGACAAGGACATCAACTCCCACCCCCAGATACCTCCTGGGAGCCATTGACTTGCAACTGGGAGGCATGGACTTGCCTTGGAGTAAGCACCTGGAGGCATCCACAGCTGGACTCAACCTAGAACTCAGGGAAGGAACTAGGCTTCACTGTTATCAACCTTGACCATGAAACCCAACTCCAGTGAGCTTGAGAAGAAAGGGAATGCACTGGCTCTCAGAGCCCGGGAGGCCAGTGGTGGATGCGCACCCATGGCTCAAAGTCGCCCGTGTGTCACCATCACTCCCTCCACACATCTTCCTGCTTCACACAAGTCACCATTATCCTTTTCCTCTACTAATGGAAAGATTCCAGGGGAGTCAGGGAGCCAGCCAGGCAACTCCACTAGCCACGAAGAAGAACACCCTTCTCCCAGTCCAGGGAGGATGCCCACAGGCCCTGATTGGCCATGTGCTCAACACTCCAGTCCTGGGGCTCAGTCTACCTCCAAAAGGAGGAGAATGGAGGAAAGTGTGCTACAGACAAAAACAGTAGCTACAACGTCCTCCACATGACAGCTATTTTCAAACATGGAAACTTCATCTCTGCATCAAAATAGAGTTCAAGTGCTCTAAAGTAGGGGAAGAGTCTGGGAGGTCCAAAAGACTGCCAAGGAAAGCCATTCTGTACACAAAGCTGTGTGTGTTAGAAGGACAAGGAACTTCTGGGACAGCACTTTGTAGCAGGCAACCTTGAGCGCACTGGCATCTCCTGACCTTGGCCAAGGACTCCTTGCTCTCATCCAGTGGGAACCAGCACTTGGGCGTCCTTGTCCCATGCAGGAAGGGAGGGTGGCTCAGGGCTCCCTCCAGCCCTGACCAGACCATCCACTCTGGGATGACCCTTGAAGATGGCTCAGTGCCGGGAGCAGGAGCTCCACCCCTGGCAAAGGTCTTGAGGAAGGAGGCTCGGCATACCGGGATCAAGCCTCAGGAGTCCCCCTGGAAATTCTCGAGCATCTACCCCCAAAACCAGAATCTGCCTACTTTCTGCTTTGTGCTCTCACCTACACCTCTGACTTTAAGGGGGGCTGTCCCCCACTACCTCTCTCTGAAAAAAGAATTAACTTACAGCTCCAGTTAATAATTCCTGGGTGTGACAGTGTTTCAACCTACAAACTCCTTTGGAAGTCCTCTAGCCTGCCTGAATAGGTTTTTCCGGCCACATGTGATTGTTCAGAGCCTCCCACCTGTGAGAGGCATGAGATGTTCTAAACTGTCTGAATACAGATTCCTTTGAGCAGTTAAAAGATTGATTAGAAATTGTATTGGTGAAGGGTTTTTCACTTGTTGGGCCAATGTTTGCTGCTAAGTTTCCATATCCCTTACCTGCTGTGTCTCTGGCAGTGTATTGATTAATATAATTGGTGTAAGTAGTAGCTTTAATGTTTGTAATCTTGGACCCTTGAGTTAATTCTTTTTCTTGTTATAGCCCACCACACCTTTGTCCTATAGGAATGCAACTTTATCTAATGCTTTTGGAGGATGGCACCTGATTTTAGAATAATCACCTTTAGAGAAAAATAAGTTTCTTAAAATGTTAACAGGCCTCCGGGCCAGAAGATGATGCAAATCACCTAAACTTTTGCATATGATAAGTTTGCAGGAAGAAAGCCTGGCTTACTGCATGACTCTACCCCTTCCCCCATTATCCTCTTATGCATAACTTAAGGTATAAAAACTACTTTGGAAAATAAAGTGCGGGCCTTGTTCACCAAAACTTGGTCTCCCCATGTCGTTGTTCCTCTCACCTTCTGGCTGAATTATTCAGCCTCTTTTCTCCACTGAATTTCCTCACTGAGCTATCCTTATTTCAGCCTCTTTTCTCCACTGAATTTCCTCACTGAGCTATCCTTATTTAACCACTCTTTATATCCTTAATTAACGTTTAATTAAGCAATTGTTTCCTGATCCTCGCCGACGCCGTCCCCGCTTCGAATTCCCTGGATCCACCGGGGCTGGACCCCGGCAGCTCAGTGCAGCAACCCACTGCCTCACTGGAGTAAACTTCACTGACTTCTATAGCAGGAATTTGCTTCTAGCTCACTCCTACTTCAAGCCTCTGCCAGGTGGGCCCTCCATCATCCTGTCCCTCCAGGTCCACAAGGAGTGTGAGCGTGGGTCCTCGGGTTCTGGCCCAGACCTCTACCATGAGGGATATGGGCCAGCTGAGCACCCCCCAGCCAAGGCCACTTCTATAAGCACATATTATAGAACATTCTCTAAGTTCTGTAAGCACATCCCATAAAGAGAGACACACCCTACTGTTAGCAAGGCTTTCCCCTTGCCCTGGAGTAACAAGAGGCTCTTGCATCACCCCACCCCGCCAGCTCTTCCCTTCCACAGATATTTTGAGAGCCAGCCCCAGTGTGAAGAAGTAACCAGTGCGGGTTGGATCGGCAGGGGATGCAGAGGATAATGAAGGGAACAGTAAAGGTAGCCAAGACCAGAGGAAAACCAGGGACAGACCTGGGACAGAGGCAGCAATAATAGTGATGATGAAAAAAACAACAGCTATCTTCATTAAGCACTTACTACACACCAGGCTTTAAGTGCTTTACATGCACTAACTCAGATATTTGTTAGTTTTAAATGTACAAACTTTTCAATGTACAAATGTCCTCCGAGTCATTTCTTAACTACAAAGATAAAGAACCTTACAGAGAAGAAATCCAGTGAACAAGGTTAAAATTGCCAGGAATGGGACATCTTGACACCAGGAGCCCCAGCAGGATGCTCTGAGGACGAAACATCACTTCTGTGGTGTTATTGCCAAAAATGCAAAACCTCACGCTAACCGTGAGTAAACAATCGTGAGACACGTCCAAGCTGAAGGTCACTGTACAAATATCAAGTACTCTTCAAAAGGATTTAAGTCAGGAAAGGGAAGGAGAGGTTTAGAAACTAATAGATTGGAGAAGATCAAAGAAAAATAACAAAATGTAATGTGGGACCCTGATAGGACCCCAATGGACATTAGTGGAAACAACTGGTAAAGTTCCCATAAGGTCTGTAGCGTAGGAAATAGAATTAGAGCAGTGTGGATTTTCTGGTGTTGGCTGGCTCGGTGTTCATTTTGATCACTCTGATGTGGTCATGTCAGAAGCTGGGCTTCCCTGGTGGCTCACATGGTAAAGAATCTACCTACAACGTGTGCGAGACCTGGGTTTGATCCCTGGGTCTGGAAAAACTCCTAGAGAAGGGAATGGCTACCCACTCCAGTATTACCTGAAGAACCCTCATGAACAGAGGAGCCTGGTGGGCTGCAGTCCATGGGGTCCCAAAGAGTTGGACACGACTGAGCAACTAACACACACACACACCCCCCCCCAAGATGTTAACATGACGGAAAGTTGGGTGGAAATATACAAGTACTCTCTGCTCTACGTTTCTGTAAATAAAAAATTAATTCAAATTTTTATTTTTAAAATTATTTTTGAATCTCAAGTTTTCTAAGTGCAAGAGTCTCCAAACAAGTCAATCCCATCTCAGAAGAGTAACTTATGGGGTTGGTCTAGCAGCAATGAAAAATGCCCATGCTTTGAATAAAGCAGACAATATTTTATTTGCAATATTATTAAAAATCTGTCACAGCTGGGGTTTTTAGTGGCTCTAATAGGCCCTCTTTGTTGAACAAGCACTCAGTTGCACGGACCATGCCAGCTCATTCCACAGTTTCTGGAGGTGTGACCAGCAAGACAGAGCATGAAACGCCCCTCCCCGCCTCACAGGCCAATGGGCTCTCCACGGGGTTGTTCTGCATCTTCTGTTCATCTTGTTCTTCAATCTAGTAGGACTCAGTGAGAGAGAAGCTTCTCTAGCTTTTCTGACTGTGCATCACACCTCCTCCTTCTTCATTCCTTCCACAGTGACTCACTCTGGGAAGCTTTTGCAATCAAATAAAGGCATTTCCCACCAACTTTAAATGCGACAACTCTACCCCTCAATACTCATGTCTCACATCCCACAAGAGGAAAGTCACACGTGAGATCACTGCTATTTAAGAGGTTCAGGTTTGTTCCGTTTCTTGGTTCTTTTCTCTTTGTGCCTCTCGGGGGTTCTCCCATCTCACTGGCCGGGAGGTTAAGAGCAGATCTGAGGCTGGGGAATCTGGGGCTCTGGTCTGGCTGCTTGCCGCTCCAGGTATGCTGGGCCTCAAGGTTTCAACGGGCAGAACAGGCAGGACTTAAGCCTGGTCGCTCTGCTGGACCTCAGTACCTGTTGTCTGACCCTGCATTTCTGCACAGTGAAGTTCCTGCCAGGCCCCTCCAAGGCTCCCCGAGGCTAACTCATCAATGTGCCAACAAAGTTCTGTTTCCATTCTCTTCTCTAACCACAGACTGGAAAAAAATCAACCAATGATTAGTTAACGTCTCATGACTGTATCCCATTTTGCAATGAGGTAGGACAAGTGGGAAAAGGCATTCTGAACCCAAGGCCTTAAACCTTTGAACAAGAGGAAGAGTTCAGAGTGCCACTGACGCAGAGGAGGTGAGGGCCAGGCCTTTGTCCAGGGAGATCTCGATTAGGGCCAGACTCTTGCCTGGAAAATCCATGGATGGAGGAGCCTTGTAGGCTACAGTCCATGGGGTCGCTAAGAGTCGGACACGACTGAGCAACTTCACCTTCACTTTCATGCATTGGAGAAGGAAATGACAACCCACTCCAGTGTCCTTGCCTGGAGAATCCCTGGGACGGGGGAGCCTGGTGGTCTGCTGTCTATGGGGTTGCACAGAGTCGGACACGACTGAAGCGACTTAGCAGCAGCAGCAGCAAGGTAGGGAAGGCCTAGCCACTTCTCCCCTACCCAGGAATTTCTGGCAGCTGAGGGGGTGCTGTCTGGGCAGGGTCGGATGTCTGTGAACAAGTCCCCTTCCCCAGACCACCCTCACCCCTTCCCCACCCCTCAGCAGCTTCAAGGGACAGCGTGGAGGACAGGGCAGGGGGAGACAGCTCTGTCCCAGGCCCTATCGGGCCAGTTCCAGTTGTGACCCTCAGGAGAATACAGACAAACGAGGGAGGGAAGGAGAGGCCTGACATGAAGGCAGTTGGGGGTGCTCTGAAGGGAGCACAGGGCAGATATCAACAAAGACAGGGCAAGGCAGCAAGTGCTTTGACCCCAGCAACAAAGGAACTGACCTTCCATACTGATCTTCTTGATCCCAGGGGCATTCATTCACAAGTCTACCACACTCGTGGGCAACTGAAGGTCTGCTGCCCCAGAGGTAACAGCATTCAGAGAGACCAGAAGCCAAGGCACAGTCCTTTTATATCTGGGGGATATTCTCCTTAGAAACCGTAAAATGGAATTCCTTCCATTTCATACTCTTCCAGACCTGACAACACCGAGACCCCTTTCCCTAGGATGGCGGTGGGTGCCGGGAAGACATTTGTGGGGCCTGACTGTGACCCTAAGTGTTCAGAGTTGACAAGTGTGACCCCAAGAGTCTGTGCCAGGTCTCAAGGCAGATCTGTCCCTACAGGGAGAAACAAGGCATGCAGGTTCTGCAGAGGAAGAAGGAGCGAAGGAGAGGAGGGTGGCCGAGGAGAGGTGAGTGAGAAATGAACTTGGAAAGGTTTCCCACTGGTTTCTTCACTAGACTGAAAAATGGGGCTCAGTGATGGAAATACTGGGGAGGGGGACAGAAGGGAGGAGGCTGTGGGGGCAATATGGGTAGCTCAGAACCAGGGAGCTGGCAGGACTAAGGGGCAGGAGGATTTCATGATGGCACACACGGGTGAGGAGCGCCTGTCGCACAAGGCAGGAGGGACAGCGTGGAGTGAGATGCTGCAGAGGCTGGGGAGGGGAGGGACAGTCAGGGGACCCCGGTTCAGAACAGTGCACAGGCATAAGTGTTAGCCTCCTCCCACTACTAAAATCACCTGGAAATGACAATAAGGGAGACAAAAGGAAAGAAAGAAACCCCAGCAGCGAGGAAGGGAAAGTTTTCGTCTCTGAAAAATAGAAAATATGCAGAGTTGTATTAGTGAGCAAACCAGGAGAG
Source organism: Bos indicus (assembly GCF_029378745.1). Taxonomy (NCBI): domain Eukaryota; kingdom Metazoa; phylum Chordata; class Mammalia; order Artiodactyla; family Bovidae; genus Bos; species Bos indicus. The sequence continues at coordinate 60,540,130 of NC_091770.1, read as the reverse complement.
CAGAGTCCAGAACATGAATGACAAAGGCCGCAGGGGATGTGTGGCCGGCCCTCCCAAGGGAGCCCCGCAGAAGCTCCCAGCATGGAGGAGGGAACGGGGGTGATCTGACTGAGGGCCTGGCTGTACAACAGCTGAATCAACATCGCCCCACAACCACAACCATAACCACACACACACAAGTTCGGTGAGCATGAGCTCAGCTTACAGGCTAGGAAAAGTTCCCTAAACTGAGCAGAGATGCAGGAAAGGCAGCTTCAGCATCTGGGGTCAAATCTTCCTGCTTCCCACCTGCTCAGTCCCTGAAAGGACATCAGCCTAAACCGGGACACACACTCATTATAGACCCTCACTCCAAATGCAGGGAAGTGGGCTTTTGGATGAACAGCCCTGAAAAAGACATCCTTCTCAGGAACTTATACAAGTGGTTCAGTCCTTCATTCATAAAAACGGCAAGTAATCACTTTACTATTCTCTTCATAACCAAGCCCTGAGAAAATCCATGAATTACCAAAAGTCTATTTTCTCATAAGAAGTCATAGCATCCATAAAGAACAGGCAGCTACAGAAAGACGAGTAATTCGAGAACAAGATACTGTTTTGGAAATTTAAGAAAAAGAAAAAATACAGAGCCAAAATTTAAAAATTCATTAATGGGCTAAGTAATAGAATGGTTACCACCGAAAACCTAATTGTTTCCATCACGGACCATGCTGATAGTTAGAGCACAACTGTACTCAAAATTATTGTACACTTGAACGTCTCAACAGAGCTGTTACCAAAAGACAGCCCAGCCCCTGCAAGCCTGAGAAGTGCTCCTTCAGAGGCAAGCTTTCTGGACTAGTCTTTAGAGATGCCCCAGGGACTTAACTCCAGTTCTGTAGTGCCAGTTGGCTTCACACACATTATTGTTGGCTGTCTGCCTTCCCAACATCACTTCACCGTGAACCATGCACCTACACTTCCCTAAACAACTTGAGCTGGAATCCTCCTAAGATCTGTTTCTGGAAGAGCCCCAGCCAAGAGCAGGATAATACTTTTTCATTTTGATAAAATTATTTTAAAAGAAGAGATGCTTGAAGTTGGTACCAGGATCAGGGTTACTGACGCCAACCTGGGGGAGGACTTGGATGATGAGATGGAAAGTGTCAGTTGAAGACAGGCTAGGGATGGGCTCTGTACACGATGGTAGGATTCGAGAGTCACGAGCAAGCCCATGCTGACACCGAGGAGGCAAGCTCCTGGTGCAGTCCGCTTTATCGCTTGTGTAAGATGAAAGAGCATTTCCCCGATACAGGGCAGCTGTGGGGAAGCTGCAAGCACCATTGTTCAACCGCCTGGTCCCTGACTTCAAAATAAGCCCTTGGATTACAATCAAATTAAAAACTCTACTTCTGCGGCTTCAGCACAATCAATACATCCCCTTTCACAATGCACAATGGACAGGAAGAAAACAACTGCCGAAGCTCAGAAGCCACTACTATGATTGCTTGGGTGAAAAATCCTAAACACAGATCAAAGTGAGAGAGGCAGGAAATAAACCTAAATGGGCTCCACCTTTCAAATAAACCTAAACAAGGCTCCATCTTTCAATTTAAGGGCACACACCACACCAATGCGGTACTTCAGTTATCCTAAAATGTAGTAGTTCACATTTTAACACCTCCCACAACTGAGGCACATCATACAATTGATACAAATCATATTGAGTTTTTTGCTGCTGCTAAGTCGCTTCAGTCGTGTCCGACTCTGTGCGACCCCATAGATGGCAGCCCACCAGGCTCCTCTGTCCCTGGGATTCTCCAGGCAAGAACACTGGAGTGGGCTGCCATTTCCTTCTCCAATGCATGAAAGTGAAAAGTGAAAGTGAAGTCGCTCAGTTGTGTCTGACTCTTAGCGACCCCATGGACTGCGGCCCACCAGGCTCCTCTATCCACGGGATTTTCCAGGCAAGAGTACTGGAGTGGGGTGCCATCGCCTTCTCTGAGTTTCTAGTGGTGTATAAATAGTACTGCACCTTATAATTAATAAGTATGGAATTTCATATGTAATGTGAACAAATAAGATTTTAGGAACTCCTTAAAGACAAAAGGGCCTAATTTTTGGCCTCCAAGATGATATTAAGGGGGAAAAAACTTTCCTTTCAAATTACTTTGAGACCTGAATACATCAGGATAAATAATTTTTCAGGTTTATTGTTAATGCTAATTAGGTAAAGTTCGGTTTCAAAGTTATTTGGCAGGTGACCCAGGCATCAGAAAAGTAAAGCCAATACAGAATTAACATAAAGGAAAAATCAATGTATCCTATACTCTACACAGTCCAGCACACGAACTATTTATTTTCCTGGTCTAAACAAGAATTCTTACTTCATCTGACATATTTCTTAAGGCAAATCACAGAGAAGTTAACTTCTGGCCCAAATAAAGACTTCATTTCAGCTTTCCTGAAAGTGAAAATAAGCCATCCTTTACTTTAGTAAGGGCAGCCTTCCTTTCTGCATCTGAGAGAAAACAAGATAAGCCAGTACGTATCAGACATTCCAGACCATACCAATCAGGGGTAGAAAAGTAGGAGGTGGTCACACTTCGGGTGTCTTTATTTCTGAATTCAACTTCAAGTGTGACTCAAACATCCTGCCCTTCTTTTCCATTCTTCCCTCAACCAACTCAAGACAGGAAACCAGGGTCAGGGATAGAAATGAGCCATTCTGGTCTCCTTCATCCTTTTCCTCTTAAAGCCTGGTTGGGTTGATGAAAAGCCCAAACTTTGGCAATGCTCATTTAGCCTTTGTGACCTTCAAACTCAAAATCATCATGACTTGTGAATAACCATGAAAAAGGTTCAAACACCAGTTTCCATTGAGGCCAGTTATTGAATGTTTCTCTAAGAATGAATTAGATCTGATACTTACATCCGAGACGGACACTCAGGTAAGACTCTATCTCAAGGGCACCAAAAGTGCTTCCTGGGTTTAGGATCAGCCAGTACCAACGGTGAACCCAATACTTAGGATCCCTTTGCTGAAAAAGGGTCATCCCATGAGGTCAATGACCTGTGTTGTGGGCTCAGGTAACGACTGCATGAGAACCTCGGCCAAATAAAGAAGATCTGGAGAGCATCTCACCCACCAAACATCATCAGCACCCAGGACTGATGTTCAAACGAAGCTACATGTGATGAGGAGGCTCACCAAAGGCCCTCTGTGGCTTTTCAAAACATGGTTCAAAACTTGCTGTGTCTCTTCTATCTCTGCAGACTTGAAATCTCAGTGAAGGAGAATCCCTGTAAGAAAAAAAATTAAAAGACATCTTCCTCAGGAGAGAAATCTGCTTCTTGAGAACACATGGTCCAGGAACCACATGCTTGTATATGGACACAAACAATCTGTGAACCAACTGCATATGAATGTTCTGAGAGCTTCATTATTCTTCTCTAAACCTGACGTGGTGGTGTGCGCCACCACCCTTTACTCACAAGCACTGGAGCTGAGAGGTCAGACGCCAGCACATGAGCCCTTGAGAAGGACCAAACTTACAAGCCTGCAAACCCCACAGTGAGTGAGTATCTGTGTCCTCACATCCACTCACACGTATGGCCTTGGCATTCCCAGTAGGAGAGGACAGTGTGCTATGTGTTCTCACAATAAGCCTTCTGTTTTTTGAGTTCCATCCAATGCCTACTCGTTTTTAACTGGACGTTAGCAGTTTCTTCTCAGCACAAGTCCAGGAAAATGAGTGGTCAAGGGGGCTCTGTTTCATCACAGATGGAACATACATCTAAGTTTCACAGAAACACACAAATCCCAAAATGGATATGGCTTAGGATGATATAATCTTTAAGATGCTGCTCCATTTCCTAGTTAAATTCTTCATACTACCAGGAAGTGGAAGCATAAATAAATATTCATGCTCCTCTCTAAAGACATTACATGGGGAAGCACTTTAAAAAATATTAAATGCAAAGACAAATGACCCACGGAGACAGAGAAAAAGGTATAGCCCAATATTACTACTGCAGTCAATAGTTTCTGGGGGGAAAAAGGCAGCCTTTTTGGGAAAGGCCTTTTGGGGAAAAATGTAATTAAATACAGGAAATAGAAATTATAGATGACACGTTACACATGACAATTAAAAATATGGTGATTTTATTTCCCTCTTCTTACAGTTTCCACTATCACATCTGTAAGAATCTTCATCTCTACAACACAAAAATATCTCAAGAAAGCATGTCACAAGATAGTATATATAAGCAACAGTTTGGCAGAATCCTAGTTTATATTCCCCCAAAAGAGAACAGATTTTAAAATTCAAAAATAACCATTAGTTCTATTTAACATGTTACTTTACTATTTAAAATACCATGCTCTAGTTAAATAAGTCAACACTGTATACAAATAAAATATTACACAAAATATATTTAAGAAAATGTTTGGTATTTGATCTGAACAATAAATAAAAACACAGGCACTTCTACACTGAAACAGGAAAGCAGTCACTACTTCGGATAATAATTTTGTGTAAGTAACATGTAACCATATGGCAAGAATAGAATCCTGAAGTTTTAAACTGACAAATCATTCATGAAAAGGTCTGCAATTTCAATCTTTTCACTTAAAGTTCAAAAGTTACATATGCTTTCCTGGTCCACAATGAAAAATTATAAATACAATATGGTTGCCAGGGACAATTCAATCTTCAGTTTGAAGATTATGGAATCATACTCATTATTTTCAAATACTAAAAAAGAGAACTATCATGATACCACCCAGGAGACCAAATGCAAGATAGTTAAGCTTTCTCATGATGATCATAAGACCAAAACATGATAAACTGGATAAATGTCACCCAGCGATGCTCATTTTGCAAAACTGATTGATTAGGTTAACACGAGGAAATACTGTTGGGGTGGCAGGGCAATTCTGACAAAAGTCAATTTTTTCTAGATGATTTTAAAACTTCATCTAAATTTCATGAAAACAAGTGTAATTGCATTTCACTAAAACTACTGAGTCATATAGAACAATGTCTCTTCTGCCAATAGGTTTATGAATACCTAAACTGATAATTTACTCATTATAATGGGAAATAGGATTATCATCATATGAGGGCAAAACAAAAATATGGTCAAATTCTAGAAACATGATTTCAAATGATGAGGGGGACAAGTTAGAAAATAATGACCACTGGCTAACAGGAAGAGTCAGAATCATTCATTTTGTCATATTCTACATCAAAAATTAGCATCTTCTGCTTTCCCTCTTCAGGAAGTACCACACTGAAGGGTTTGAGTGAATGAGTGAAGTCGCTCAGTCATGTCCAACTCTTTGCGACCCCGTGGACTGTAGCCCCTCAGGCTCCTCCATCCATGGGATTCTCCAGGCAAGAATACTGGAGTGGGTTGTCATTTCCTTCTCCAGGGGATCTTCCCAACCCAGGGATTGAACCCAGGTCTCCCGCATTGCAGGCAGACGCTTTACGTCTAAACTGAAGGGTTTAGAGGCCGTCAAATGGACATGATCTATAAAGGCAATTTTGATGGTTTTACATAGAAATGACCTCTAATGGAAGAAAACACAAATGGGAACTATTTGAGATACATTTCTATGTAAAATATAGTTTGCACATAATTCAGCATTTTAAATGAGCACTCTGCAACCGAGACCAAATATCAATCATCTCTTGAGGTTTTCTACTATGTACCAACATCAAATCTACATAGGAACAAATGTTACTCCTGCTTTTCTCTTCTATATCAAATGTCCTGAAGCCTTTGTGTCTCTCTGGAGCAAGGCCGAGTTTCTGAAGGCACATTCCAGTATAAACATCATCAATGGGGTAGAGAAGGACCCGGTCAGTCACATTGTACAGTCTCAGGGCCAGGTGGCCGGAGTAGAGGAATCCGCCTCCTCCTGCATAAGGCGGGTAGACGCCAGTGTAAACAACTTCCGGGATGTAGTACTTGAGTTTCTTATCCCGATGAGGTCCAGCATTATGAATCACGTCACCAATAAACAAATCTTTGGCTTTGTTCCCGGATAAGCTATTCAAGTAATTCAGGAGATGATGGGTGTTCACAAAAACATCATCATCGCCCTTGAACACGAACTCGGCATTTGGGCAGGAAGTGCTCACCCACCTGAGAAAGAGTACTTCTTTCAGAGACAAGTTGAAGAATGTATCTCTGTAGTTCCACAAAAGAATGTCTTGGTGCTTCTCACTCTCAAATTTCAGCATATCTGAAAGGTCAGGATGGTTGTCCTCTGCAGGGGTCTGGCCCAGTAAGAAGACTCGCACCACTGTTTGGTTCCCCACATGGGTTTCTTTGCCCCAAGATTCCCGAATTGCTTGCCTTCTATCGAAATGTGAAGTTAGGGACTTAATCGCCAGCAATAAGAAGGGCTTCTTTGCACACTTATCTGGTTGGTCTATAAGCAGTGAATAATTTCGACATCTCAAATATAGCAGAAAATCTTTAAATCTGTCTGGCAAACTGTCGAAACCTGAAACCACTGACATGACCCTCAGGTCAGGTTCACAGTAATTGAGATGGCTTATATTGGAGAATCCGGATGCTTCTCCTGTCTGGTTGGCTAACGTGTTCAAAATGGGATTGAACCTCCTGTTCAGCTTTTCCTGTTCCTTGTTCCAATATGCCTGAGGAAGGTCAGATATCTTCCAGAACCTTTCTTTGGGTATTATTACTTCCCCCTTTCCATTTTTTTCTTGGCTACTGCTTTTGGAGACTTCCACGATCAAATAAATGAAGACATTTACCATCATCAAGATTCCCAACAACTTTATTCTTCGACGTCCAACACTCATTTCTCATATCTGAAATAAAAGAGAGAACCATGGTACTGATTAGATTATTATTCACTGCATTTGCTCACATGTCACTTATCTCTTTCATGTCCCCCAGAACAGTGGTTTAGAGCACAGATTCAAGACTTGCAGTACCTGGGTTCAAATCATGGCTCTACCATCTTCGATTTGAGCTCTCTGACCTCAGGCAAGTTGTATAACAACTGATGTCTAAGCAGCTTCTCCATTTATAAAATGGTGATAATAACCCACTTAAGTCAGGAAGCAATAGTTAGAACTGGACATGGAACAACAGACTGTTTCCAAATAGAAAAAGGAGTACGTCAAGGCTGTATATTGTCACCCTGCTTATTTAACTTATATGAAGAGTACATCATGAGAAATGCTGGGCTGGAGGAAGCACAAGCTGGAATCAAGATTGCCAGGAGAAATATCAATAACCTCAGATATGCAGATGACACCACTCTCATGGCACAAAGTGAAGAGGAACTAAAGAGCCTCTTGATGAAAGTGAAAGAGGAGAGTGAAAAAGTTGGCTTAAAGCTCAACATTCAGAAAACGAAGATCATGGCATCCGGTCCCATCACTTCATGGCAAATTAGATGGGGAAACAGTGGAAACAGTGGCTGACTTTATTTTGGGGGGCTCCAAAATCACTGCAGATGGTGACTGCAGCCATGAAATTAAAAGACACTTACTCCTTGGAAGAAAGTTACGACCAACCTAGACAGTATATTAAAAAGCAGAGACATTACTTTGTCAACAAAGGTCCGTCTAGTCAAGGCCATGGTTTTTCCTGTGGTCATGTATGGATATGAGAGTTGGACTATAAAGAGGGCTGAGCGCAGAAGAATTGATGCTTTTGAACTGTGGTGTTGGAGAAGACTCTTGAGAGTCCCTTGGACTGCAAGGAGATCCAACCAGTCCATCCTAAAGGAGATCAGTCTCGGGTGTTCATTGGAAGGACTGATGTTGAAGCTGAAACTCCAATACTTTGGCCACCTGATGCGAAGAGCTGACTCATTGGAAAAGACCCTGATGCTGGGAAAGATTGAGCGCAGAAGAAGGGATGGTTGGATGAGATTCAAGATGAGATGGTTGGATGATATCACCGACTCAATGCACACGGGTTTGGTAAACTCCGGGAGTTGGTGATGGACAGGTAGGCCTGGCGTGCCGCAGTTCATGGGGTCGCAGAGTCGGATGCGACTTAACTGAACTGAATAGGAAAGTTTCGAGGGCTGTAAGCTTATGTTAGTAAGCTTTTAAAGTACTGGCTGGTCCACAGTGAGGTGTGAGTAAGTGACCCTTAACACTGTGGCTGTTTTAGACATCTGAGGGCAGAGATACACATTAACTAGACAACTCACAGGTGCTTCAACTTCCTTGCTTATACAAGGACATATACAAACTAGTGTGCTGCAAACATATGTGCTCACAATTCAAAATAACAAACACAATTTATATTTGTTATTATGTACACACCTGTACACACATAACTATTTATATGTGGGCTGCAGCATGTGGAGTTCCATGTCATTCACCGTAATCACCTATTTTATTCTATTTCCTTTTTTTTTTAAATAAAAAAACGATGGCCACAACTTTGAACTATTTCCCAACCTAGCATTTCACAGATGAAGAAACCAATGTACAAAGATTAAGACACTTGCCCAAGGCTGCAGGGCTAAGAGGAGACACTAACCACACCGAGTGTTCAGAGAGATAAAAAGACACACACCAGCTTCATCCGAATCGCCCACAACTGAGACCAACCCAAATGCCATCAAGAGAAGAATGGATTATGAAGCTGTGGTACATTCATACACTGGAACAACTCCCAGCTATAAAAGGGAAAACTACTGCTAGAGCAGAAAGAGTATAGTGAGGGAGAGGACAGGCCTCATGCTCCCTCTATGTTAGTTCAAGAAGGCAAAAATTAATTTAGGCCCTAGAAATCTGAATGTGATAGGGGTGGGGGTTTTGAATGGAGAGGGTCGGGAGGGACTTTCTGGGGCACAGAAATGTACTTTGTATCTCTTAATCTAGATGATCATTTCATGCATGTATACATTTGTCAAAACTCAAACTGTATCCTTGAGAACTCTGCTATTTATAGCAAGAAGGAAAAGAGAAATGAAAATGACATGTTAGTGAAATATCAAAGGCCAAGAACAGACTTCAGGCTGTGGGCAACGCAACAAAGAAAGAGTACTGAGACAGTTTGCTGGTGCTGTAACTGCAGAGTTCTGACACTACTGAGATGGATGACCTACCCAAGAACCACCAGTTAGACAAGCCTGACATTAAAAGAGAATCCTCCAAAGTGGAATGGCAATACCCAGTAAAGAATTTTCTTATCAGGTTAATTCTACAGCAGAGAACTCATCCTTGAAAAGAATCCTGAAGAAGGATTGCTTCTCAGGTGCCAGGGCGTTATCTTGCTACAGTGAACCTCTGAGGTAGATACTGTTACTTTTATTCCCATTTTACACTTGAGGAAACAGATTTAAAGAAGTAACTATGTTAAGAGCAGAGCTGGAACCCTAACCAAGGTGATGGGGTTTCAAGACCACCATGTCAAACGGGAGCACTCTTCTCTGACCTCTAGAACAAAGTGGGTTTGGGCAGGGGGCGGGGCGGGTGGCGGGTTGCAGTTAATAAACATTGATTCTTCTAAAATTTCAATACGAAACGTGGAAGTTCAAAAAGAATGACGTAGGACTTCCCCGATGGTCCAGTGGTTGGGAGGCTGCCTGCCAATGAGAGGAAACACAGGTTCGATCCCTGGCCCGGGAGGATTCCGTAAGTCATGGGGCAACTAAGCCCGCATGCCACAACTACTGGCCCAGGGTCTACAGTCCATGTTCCGCAACAAGAGAGCCCACCACAGTGAGAAGCCACTCTCCACAACGAGAGAGCAGCCCCCACGCGCCACAACGAGAGAGCAGCCCCCACTCTCCACAACGAGAGAGCAGCCCCCACTCGCCACAACGAGAGTAGCCCGCGCACAGCAACAAAGACCCAGCACAACCAAAACCAAAAACTTAAAAACTAAACTAGTAATAAAAAAAAAAGAATGGTGAAAGATAACAAATTTGGTATTATTGGAGGAGCACTGGATTTTGTTTTTGTTTTTTTAACTGAAGCATAGTTGACTTATAACGTATTGGTTTCAGATATACAGCATAGTGATTTGATGTCTTTATAGATCATACTACATACAAAGTTACAATAAAATATTGACTATATTCCCTGTGCTGTCCATTACATCTTTGTAACTTATTTTTTATTTACTATATATTTTAATCAAGAGTAGTTTTTACTGTAAGATTTTAAAATTCCCTCATTCTAACAAATAGCCTCATGGTAGAAGAGGTATTTGTCATGCTGAGAATTCTGTGAAGTTATCAGTATATTGAACATCCCAGAAGAGATCGATGGGGATTCACAAACTTTTTGTGTCTCTTAAAATCTGTCCAGCAGATTCTAATCTAGTTGTTTGTATTTATTACTGCTGGATAGTTTTGGCTAAGGACATATAAGTGAAAGATGTTTTTATAAAGCCATCCCTACATCATACCTTCACTCCCCCAGAGCTTTTACACATCTAGAGAACATGGCAGATATAAAGGTACGTGCGTGGTCTCAGCTCACCTGGTAAGCAGTGTCCCATCTCCTCATTCTTCCCTCCCTTCTCAAGCACTACCCACCCTCCAGCCCTCAAGAATCCCACTACTGAGCTACCAAGGGCCTTCTTAAACTTCCTCCAAAGAAAGTGATTTAAAAAAAACCAAAAAACCCACAAGGTATTTCCTACTCCTTAATTATAGTTTCAAAGGGTGCCAAGTCACATACAACCTGAACAATTCAAAATATCCACACTAAGCCTAGGGTCCATGCCCTCCTCCTTAGGTCAGCTCCTTTCAAAGAGCCTTTGAACACACCTATGAACAAACCTCCAATGGCACCCCACTCCAGTACTCTTGCCTGGAAAATCCCATGGACGGAGGAGCCTGGTAGGCTGCAGTCCATGAGGTCGCTAAGAGTCGGACACGACTGAGCGACTTCACTTTCACCTTTCACTTCATGCATTGGAGAAGGAATGGCAACCCGCTCCAGTGTTCTTGCCTGGAGAATCCCAGGGACGGTGGAGCCTGGTGGGCTGCCGTCTATGGGGTCGCACAGAGTCGGACTTGACTAGCAGCAGCAGCAGCAGCATGAGCAAACTGAAGGTCTCAGTCCCACACATCTTTGGCAACCTAAACCTCTTTGCTATGGGACTGACCTGCAAGGACAGGAGAGCGTGAATGTGTCTGTGTGGGTACCTGATACAGTTAAAGAATCAATCATCCTATTAGTAAATAAATCATGGTCTCATTCTTTTTTTTTTTTTTTTTTGATCTCCAGATTCCAGACAATATGCTTTCTAGAAACAAACGATTCCTCTAAGTCAGGATAACTCTCCTAAAGTTAAAGTAGCACGTGACCCAGTATCTCTGATCTGGAGGGTTGCCCTTCACGTGGACAGGCTGAAAGGAGGACAAGGAAAGGTACGAGGGGGACAGAGAAAGCCTACAATGAGGAAGATCTGGGAGGAAAACAGCACATGCCACGAACAGCTAACTACTTGACAGAAATTTTCAACTCAGAAAAGGAATATGGATATTCCTGAAATTTCTAGAGTAGAAGAGGACAGCTTAAGGAAGAAAAAAAGAGAAGCACAGTACTTTTTGCACAGACTGTAAACCTCTAAGTTAATTTTCCTAGAAAAAGATTCAGGGTGAATAATATGACTCCAAATAAAAAAGCCAGTTATGCATCCTGACCTACAGATACCTGTAATTCAACTGGAACCATCTTTAGTGATGATGTGGGGTTTATCACAGAAAGTACCAATACTTCTTTTGGGAATACTCTGAGGAATACTGATCCTGGCCAAGGTTTCCAGCTTCACTGATGCAACTCAGGCTTTTCCATCTGTGATCAAGAACCAGGCAGGCAGGACGTCCTATCCCCTCAAGCCAAGACAGGGCTTCATGGCTATCAAAGGAACACCATCCTCCCCTTGTTTCAAGGATTCCAGTCCTTGATTCAAGGATTCCAGAACATCTTCCTGTCCATTTCTCATTTGCTCTCCCTAAGAGAAGCTGAGAGGATACCACTTTACCAGGGAGAAAAGTGGAAGCTCAGAGAGGGTTAACTGGGCCAATGAGGGCTTCACAGGTGGTGAAGCAGTAAAGAATTCGCCTGCAAGGTGGGAGATATGGATTTGATTCCTGGGTCTAGAAGATTCCCTGGAGAAGGAAATGGCAGAACACTTTATTCTGACCTGAAAAATTCCATGAACAGAGGAGCCTGGCAGGCTACAGTACATGGGGTCATAGAGTCAGACATGACTGATCGACTGATCGCACAAATGTTACAGAGTTAGGTGATGAGGCTGAGAAGAAACAGTTTTCTGGCTCCCAGCCAGCGCTCTTTGGAGCTCCTCCTTTTTCTATAAGGCATGGCCACAGTATTGTAACCTGGTTCAGTTCAACAGTGAAGTCTCAAAGCCTGGTTCAAGACTGAAAAGACCCAAGGCACTGGATCATGGTACATTTGGTGGTTACCAAGACTTTCCAAAGAAAGGGAAATGGGAGGCTAGAAATGCCTGGCCCTGCTTCTGACAAGCGGCCAGTCTTCCTTTCCTAAATTCCCCAAAGTGCAGCTTGGGCCAATTCTTACCACTATTTCTAAAGGGCATTTATTCCAAACCAACCTGAGCAGGAAGGGTGGGAAAACCACCCAGATTCCCAATTTGACATTTCTATCAAGTTTAAATGTCATCTTTCATTTGTGACCAAGGCACAGTCCCTCACATGAGAACTAGACTGTTACAACAAACCAGAGTTCATGGAAAGGAGGAAAAAGCAGTGACCTCCATAAAAATATCTGTGGGAAAAAGCTCTCTGAATATCTGACTAAATATTCCCATTACAGACATAAAACCAATGTGTCCTTTTTTGAGCAGGAAGTTACACTGCTCACAAAGAATTTGAGTAAGAAAATCTACCCTGCAGCTAGGGAAGATGTTATACAACCCTCACTGTGACACACAGAATTTTTACTGTGAGTAACAGAAACAGAAAATCCCATGTACAAACAAAGAACAACCTTAGCTTTCACCTTGTACTTTGGAGTAAATTCTCCCCAACAAAGACTGAACAGTCTTGAAATTTCTAAAACACTACAGCTGATTTTGTTTGGCAACAATTTCCTTCTTTGCTTCCCTTGTGGCTCAGCTGGTAAAGAATCTGCCTGCAATGTGGGAGATCTGGGTTCGATTCCTGGGTTGGGAAGATCCCCTGGAGAAGGGAAAGGCTACCCAATCCAGTATTCTGGCCTGGAGAATTCCATGGACTGTATTAGTCCATGGGGTCACAAAGACTCAAACATGACTGAGCGACTTTCACTTCCACTTTCCTTTATTTTGCAATTAAAATATTTAGAAAGGTAGAGACACACACAAATTTATGTTAGCTGAAGATGGATTACAAAATAGTACAGATGCCATGCTTAAACTATGTGAAAATCCAGATAAAACACCACACAAAACCAAAACCAGTGTAATCAGGGTGGCAGGATTATAGGTTATTTAATTCTTTAATGCTGCCCCACCACCTTTTCCCTTCAACATCCTCTACTGCACACATCCAGACTGCTGGGATGGGGGCGGGGAACATGTCACACACAAATCCTAATGCAAGGTCCCCATTTCTGCAGCCCACATCACTAGCGTGGGCCACGATCCCACAGTCCCAGACACGCCAACCTTGTACTGGTCCCTGCAGTACTCAGCACAAGTTCTGTCACTACATCCACCCACAGATCATTGCACATCTTTCCCTGGGTCCATCCTCTCTGCCTGAAGCCATGTATTAGAGAGGACTCTTAAAAATAATAGCAAAATATGAACATATCGGCTTCATTTTAATAAATACTTAAGTACCACTGGCTATATGCTGGGCACCAATGATGTTATGAGGCAGATACTCAGAGAGGTGACTGAACTTGTCCAAGGTCACACAGCTGGCAGATGGCAGAACCAGGATTCAAATCTAAGCAGTTCAGCTCCATTGTTTGAGTTTTAAAGCATGATACAAGCGAACACTGTAGCACAGGCTTATGACGAAAGGGACTAAAAAGATGATGGTCTGGTTTTCAATGGTTTATCTTCTTAAAAAATTATTTTAAAATGTTAAAGCTTTATATGTATACATTTGAACCCTCAAGACTACCATCAAAGTCAGATATGGGAGATAGGGTGAGGTCATAAGTAACCCTTACTGAATGATTATGCTATAGTCATTTTATTCCCCTATATGCAGTTTAAATAATCCCAGTGTTTCATTCCTGGATGCCAGACTGGCACCACAAAAGAGGATGATTCTCAAAGGTTCCCTCCAGTTCTGAAAGCAAAGCACTGGCCAGAAGACATTTTAATGTGGCCATCGCCAGCCACAAGGACTTATTCTCACAAAACTCTAAGTCAGGGACTCACTCACCCATCCCAAGGGGCTCAGGTATGTTAGGTAGATGGTCACCAATAGCTAGTCAGGGACAGAGCCAGCAACCACACTGAGACCAAATCCAAAACCTGTGTCTATGCTCTCCCATCCCTAGAACCAATGTTAAGGATAAAAGAAAGGCAGGACCTTCTTGTAATCATGAAATGAAACAACCAGCCATCCAATCCAGTCAGGCTGAGGCTTGGAGGCTGGAAATCCAAGTTGCTGATTCAGTCACAAGAGTTTGATCTAGCAGCCTCCGTGTCTAGGGAGGATCCTGCTTCCTGCTCATTCTCCTGCCCCAACAGGATACACAAATCCTTCAAGGATCTAGAGCCCAAGCCTGCTGCCATATCACACGGAGACAGGGCACTTGGACGTCAATTGGCCCGCCCAACCTCCTCTGTCCTCACTCCAGAAGCCGGACAAAAGTGGCTTTCCTAAATCCTTACCTCCCAGGCTGCTAACATCTGTTGCTTGGTCCTTGCCAGACCTTTTCAGAGAGAGGGATAGCTTGTAGCCAAGTGGTTCTGGGGGAGACAGGGAATACCTTCCAGTGCTCAGGGCAGATGGCTGAGTGGTAAGGGTGCAAGTGCAGCATCTTGGTGGGACCAGAAGAGTGGGGCTGTACCTAGAGCTTGTTCCTTAATGGGAGCAAGAAGCCTGGCTGCAGTTCTTGTCAGGACTGGAGCTGGGGAGCCCCAAGATGCCCTCAACAACCTCACCTGGAGAGGACGTATGTCTGACATTTTCTGGTCTGTAAGTCAGAACAACGATCAATTGAATTCAAGGAATTTGGTTCATAAGTCAGCAGTAGTACCTTCACGTTCAAAATTTAAAGGGAAAAGTATAAATGATGAATCTATTCACCTCTATGTCCCCACAGGCGACATTACACATCTAAGTGTCTGCAGGACATGCTCTGATCCCCACTGATTACAGTTCCCCCAAAGCCCAGTGTGGCTGATTTTCTCAAAATGGTGTGTATTTAGCCGCTCAGTAATGTCTGACTCTTTGTGACCCCATAGACCGTAGCCCATCAGGCTCCTCTGCCCATAGAATTCTCCAGGCAAAAGAACTGGAGTGGATAGCCATGCTCTTCTCCAGGGGATCTTCCTGACCTGGGGATCAAACCCAGGTCTTCCACATTGCAGGCAGATCCTTTCCATCTAAGCCACCAGGGAAGCTCCAGGGAAGTCTCAAGTGGTACTCACCACTTAAAATAAAATCAAACACTAAGATCATTCTTCACATAAACATGTTCAGATTTTCAGAAAAGGAGAAAGAAGAAAATTTAGTAAACAATGATAGGGATTAACCTTCCCAGAGGCCATCTTGCTCCTGCCTTTACTAAAACTGGTAAGGGTTTGAGATCTTCAGTGTATAAGATCGTGTCATTATAAAACAAGGCTGGTAGATGTTTGAGGACAGGTATGTTCCAGACCCACCTGCACTTTGGAAAATTAGTATGGCACCTGGAGCCAAACAACCCAGAGTTAAATTCTGGTAATGCTACCCTACTACTAGCTGTGTGACCTCAAAGCTACTTGACTTGTCTGAGCCTCAGTCTCCTCACCTGTGAAGTGATGATATAACCCGCCACACCAGGGTGTTGCCTAGTGTACAACAGGCATTCAATAGTTTTCTTTGATGGGTTTAGTTCCTCCACCCAACACTGACCACATTT
Organism: Bos indicus; assembly: GCF_029378745.1. Classification (NCBI taxonomy): domain Eukaryota; kingdom Metazoa; phylum Chordata; class Mammalia; order Artiodactyla; family Bovidae; genus Bos; species Bos indicus. The sequence continues at coordinate 60,524,069 of NC_091770.1, read as the reverse complement.
CTCAAGTTCTGTGGTTCACTGCCTCTTTATAAATATTCTCCGTCTAGAAACGCTTCTATCCATCACCTTAAATGTTACTCCAAAAGTAGGACCCCCCCCAAAAAAACCCCCAAACAAATAGGGCTTCCCTGGTGGCTCAGTGATAAAGAATCCGTCGACCAATGCAGGAGAGACACGGGTTCGACCCCTGATCCAGGAAGATCCCATGTTCCCTGGAGTGACCGAGCTTGTGTGCCACAACTACTGAAGCCTGTGCACCCCAGAGCCTGTGCTCCACAACAGGAGACCACTGCAGCGAGAGGCCCACACACCGCATGTGAGGAGCAGCCCCCACTCGCCACAACTAGAGAGAAGCCCGCACAGCAGCGAAGACCCAGCACAGCCAAAAGTAAACAAACAACAATGGCAGCAAAACAAGAAACCAAGGATCACAAGTTGAGCCAGCTAACTCCAGATATTCAATGTGTGTGGAGTCTCTCTTCCTGGGTCCTGCGTTCGCCATGGATCGACGGCCCACGTGCACTCCCCAGCAGCAGTGAGCTGCTTCTTCCTTTGCTCTCCACATCTGTGTTTCCACCTCAGTAATGTCACCGGCACCTCCTCCTCCTCAGCTCTCCTCTATTCCAATCAGGCTCTGCAGCTGGCGACTGTAGGAGCCCAAGGCCTTACTTCCTGCAGCTCCCAAATATCCCTGTTTCCCAATAGCTCAGCCTTCAGCCCTTGTACACACACCCCTGCTCGTGCTGTTCCTGGTGTGGTCACCACCACCACCATGGCACTGCTTCCCCACAGCCTAAATATAACTGTGTTGTCTTCTAAAACGCCTCTTTCCTCCACTCCCAGAGCTCAGGGCCTCATGGCCTCTGCCCCTCTTCTGTGAGACCTCTTGCCCAGGGATATGCCCCAGCCTCAACACCAGCCTCACCCTCCACCTTCTCACTCACATGCCCTCTAGTCCCTTTATGATGCTCTGTGCTTCCTCCGCAGCCCCTCTTGCCAGCATCCCCCACCGCCACACCGTGGACACTTTCACCTCCGATCACAGCAAACACAGTCTCTTCCAGACAGTCCCAGTTTCCCTCTGCCATCCGCAGAGTGCCCTCTGTCTGCCATGCCTTCCTGATGAGCTTCTTCTACTCCTCAATTCGGTCAAGTGTCACTCCTGAAGCACCCAGGAACAAGGGTACCCTCTGTGGTCAAGGTCTTCACCCTGCAACACCAGTACCCCTGGCTGTAGCATCTGAGAGTTATTCCACATTTGTTGAACAAACAGGTATTTTGGTCATGTGGTTGAGTTCACTGAATATAGCTCTTTCAGTAGAAATTAGATTAAATAAATATACATGACCTTTCTCCAAAGAGATGACACTGGGAACTATATGTGTGTTGCTCAATGACCTATGTATTTAGAAACCTGTCTCACTTTTTAAAGTACTAGAGTAGAAAAAATGTAAAGGCTTTTCTAGGGTTATAGGCGATAAGACTATTAGTAGTGAGTCCATACTAGACCTGGGAGGGTAGGGGCTAGATCTGAAGAGGTAAATTGTGGTGAAAGCCCCACCCAGGCCCACAGGCAGCCCTGAACCACCTGAGTGGGAATGCAGGCATGTGGGATCCAGCAGAGCGTCTATGAAAGCTTCATCCCTCCACTAGCAGAGTATCCAGGCAATCCCCTCCATTCCAGTCCCAAACAGAGGGACCTCCACACTCCTTTCTGATAGGGGGGTGGACCTCCAGCAATTGCTAGTTCCACCAAGGCCATAATAGCAGAGGGACAAGTGAACATGCCTAAATAAAGGCCCCTGGTACAGACTGAAAGCTTGGGGGCACCTACTTACCCAGGCAGGAAACCATTAGAAAAGAAATGTTGCAATGCAGGCAGTCACTTCCTGGGGCGCTTAACATGTTTTGGAGTCCTTGTTAAGAGCCTGCACATGGGTATGGCTTGGGAAGTTCTTCCACATCAAGCTCTAGAACCTATGTACAAACCAGCACAGTCTGGCAGGCTCTCAACAAGTCCTCAGGGAAATTCCTAGACTTCTCTCTGGCTCATCCATCTGTTTGCTGAGTTGGGTTACATGGGATGTATTTCAGTCTGGGTCCAACCAAGAGGCAGAAACCACACCATAATTCAAGCAGGGGAAGTTTAAAAATATGATAATTGAGTAACTATAAAGACAGAACTATAAAATATTATAATTGAGAACTATAAAGGGCTTCCCTGGTGGCTCAGTGGTAACGAATCTCCTGCCAATGCAGGAGACGCAGAAGACAAGGGTTCAATCCCCAGGATGGGAAGATCCCCTGGAAGAGGGCATGGTAATCCACTCCAGTATTCTTGCCTGGAGAATCCCATGGACAGTGTAGCCTGATGGGCTATAGTCGATAAGGTTGCAAAAAAGTCAGACATGATTTAGTGATTAAACAACAAAGATGGAATAGAACTCTAAAGGGTGCCCTATACTAGATGAAAGGTACCCCAAACAGGACAAACATGGAAGCAAGGTTTGTATCTTGTTGAAGAAGGTATAGGAGGCAGTTCCTGGATGCCCAAGATGGTCCAGTCACCAGAAAAGCAGGAATAACCCTCTAGGGTGCCGGTACAAAGCCTGAAATACAAGAATCCCCATGCGGAGGGAGACAGGAAGCAAACCTTGGAGACTGCTGGGAGCTAGGCGGAGAGAACAAGGGTGCAAAGGCAGTCATGTCCACACAGGAAGTCTGGCTACGACTGGACCCAGGAGCTGGAGAGACCTCACTCTTCAGGAGCTTAGCATGACAATGCATGGCCCGGACAGGAAGTGCTCAGGACAGACATACGTGGCCAGCTCTCTAGATGGTCAGGACCACCAGGCTCCCATATATACACGTGGGGACTGAGGAGAAGCAGCAACCTGGGCTGGGCTCAGGCTCCCCAGTCTATCACAGCCATGAGAGCTGCAGACAGGACAAGGCGGGCACACACTGGGGAAAGCTGCAGCCTGCAAGCCCACGGGAAAACCAGCAGGCTCTGTACGAGCCTGATTTTAGACTCTGGAAAGCAGGAAGGAAAACCTCCTTCTCCTGCAACATCCTCTTCAGAGCCCTCAACTTGAGAGAAGGCAAAGGAAAAATATTTGAAGAGCTCTGATCCATGTTCATAGATCAGACAACAAAGGGTGGACTGGGAGCTGACAGACAACAGTTAAAAACTGGTACAAGTTAGAGATCTCCCTATCACCAACCTGAAGTCATTTCCAACCATGAACATCATTATTTGAGTCTGAAGTTAGGTGGAAAGTGTATAAAACATGGGTCCTGTACAGCGAACTCATAAATAAGTAAGAAATACGTGACAGTACATTTGTCACCAGCAGAGGATGAGGCAGGACCTGAGTGGAGCTTCAAACAGGGTAGATTTCAGAGAAGTGAGGAGAAGCAGGGCAGGCAAGCGGTGGGGTGGGGCTACAGAGTGTCTGCTTGCAGAGCAGCAGCCAGTCTGTGGCCAGATAGGTTCTGAGGCGACTGGAGAAAGCAGATAAGCCCAAGGACTCTCCATGGGATAAGCGTGCACCATGCCTATATCTAAGTAACAAGTGCTGTTTCCAAAGAGATAGCCACAATGTGCTTTCACAGCCCCTCTATTTAAAAAAAAAAAAACCTGACTAAATCACACAGGAATACGAAATAAGGGAAAAAATGAAGAACGGCTCCAAATCTGACCTCCAAGTTCATTACAAACACAATTGGCTATTGTGTTCAGAGATTTAATTTTTGTTAAGCAGATTTGGACCGGGGAAGGCAGCATGATCTGAGTGACTCACCTTCTATCACGCATGCATGCTCAGTTGCTTCAGTCATGTTCGACTCTTTGTGATCCCACGGACTGTAGCCTGCCAGGCTCCTGTGTCCATGGGATTCTCCAGGCAAGAATACTTGAGTGGGTTGCCATGCCCTCCTCCAGGGGATCTTCCCGACCTAGAGATTGAACCTGTATCTCCTGCACTGCAGGCGGATTCTTTACCCATTAAGCCACCAACAGATCTCTAAAGTACCTCTGACGGAGTACAGGCATTTGGCCTGTCTTCCCTGTAGCTCAAACGGTAAAGAATCTGCCTGCAACGCAGGAGACCCAGGTTCTATCCCTGGATCAGGAAGATTCTCTGGAGGAGGGCATGGAAATCCACTCCAGTCAGTATTCTTGCCTCGAGAATCCCATGGACACAGGAGCCTGGCAGGCTACAGTCCATGGGACTGCAAAGAGTCAGACACAACTGAGCAATTAACACTACTACTACCCAATCACTAACCCATGAGTTGTTTCTGACTTTACCTGCTGCTGCTGCTGCTAAGTCGCTTCAGTCATGTCCGACTCTGTGCGACCCCATAGATGGCAGCCCACCAGGCTCCCCCGTCCCTGGGATTCTCCAGGTAAGAGTACTGGAGTGGGGTGCCATTGCCTTCTCTGGACTTTGCCTATAACTGGGGGGAAAAGAAATCTGATGAACAACCTTATTTGTGTGTCTTTGTACACTGTCTTATTATTCCCTTTGAAAAAATTACAAAGAGAACAATCAAGTTATTCCATGTCCTTCCTCATCAAAAAAAAAAAAGCCAGACTATACAACACCAGAGAGCACAGAGGTCTCCACACTGACTGTGGACCTTGTCCTTCTTTCAAATCTTCACACCAAAACAACCTCTGCATGTTTTAACTGACCCCTCGTCATTGCTGTACTTTCCTCCTGACTTCCCACTCCTCACACCCTTTGCCCATTTTTTATGTCAGGATATTCTCAACTAACCGTCTCAAGTTCAAAAACGTGAAACCATTAGCCTGAGTAGAGCTAATCTGAGTACAGCCAGGACTTGGACCTTGGACCCTGACCCTGAGTCTAAACTCTTACTTTTTCTACCACACAACCTTGTTGTTCAGAAGATTTCAAGAATCCTCAAATAAAGCTACAATTTAAAAAAAAAAAAAGACTTAGGAAGTGAAGTCACTGCATTTGTGGATACCCGGGAACATGCAGGTAGTTCCAAAGAAAGCCAGGCGGTCGAGTTGTTTGAGAAGCATGAGAAAGGAATAATGTAGATAAAATCTCCAGCTGGGAGCAGTCCCTGGTTGAAGGTGCCCAGAGATCCTGGTCCGCTTGGGCGGGCACCGCCCCTGCTGAGGGTGGAGTCCCTGCCGCCTGCGTGGCAGGTGTTAATCCACACTGAGGAATGAGAGCCTGGCAGCGCTTGCACTGGCCTAGTCTAACAAACCTGTTGGGCAAACCCTTCTGTCAAGAGCTTTTACAGAGAGAAAATGCTGCCTTTCCTCGCCTTTCCCTTCACTCTGGCACCACAGCCAGAAATGGCAGGGATTCTAGCCTGGTCCTCCCACTGGCCACCTTCCAGAGGTGAGCTCCCAGGTGTCCAGCAGCCCAGCTCCCCAGGCTCTGTGAGGAAGGGACACTAGTCTGCATCAAAAAAAAAAAAAAAAAAAGGTAATGGAAGAGCAATGTCGGCCACAAACTGTACCCTCTCTCCAGAACGTGCACATGGATTCTGCACACAGACCCTATCCTGAGTTTGTTGCCCACGGAAGCTATAAGCATTTCTTTTCCAGGGCCTTAGAGCTCAGGGACTCCAGCCTTCTGTAGAGAAGAAGAAACCAAAGCACAGGAAGGCACACAGCCTCGCCCGAGGTCAGCATAGGGAGGAGGCGCACTGAGAATCACCATCACTGACAAAGTCCTCTCGCAGCTTTGATTCTGGGCTAGCAACATAAAAAACAAGGCCAGCACCACTTCCTGTGGCACCTTCCCTGAACAGAAACACCCCCACACCCCACGCTCCCCCTCCCCCCGGCCTGTGGTTTTCTTACTTCCTTTTTGTGTCTTAACACTAAATACACATTTATCTGACTTATCACACCTTGTGGGGAAGGAGTCTGACACACCTCACAGGGCACGTGGGCATTCAGAGCAGGAGCTGAGCCATTCCATTTCTGTCTCTCGAGTGTCTGGCTGAGGACAGTAAAACTTGAGGACAAGAAGGACATAACCGGGGAGGGGCAATAAAGGAACAAGGACTAAATAAAAGTTTTATTCTTTCACCGTTTTCCTCTTTTGCTCCACACAAAGCATTGTTGAGTCATTTCACACACAGGCCCTGTATCTCCAGGTCCCCCAGAGACCCTCCCTGGCCCCTGACTGTCTATGTGCCAGGCCAGGCCACTTTTCTTCACAACTATCATTCTGGGGTTTCCCTCCGTGCCTCGTCCACGAGGACAACATCACTGGGTGTCATCTCAACGCAGGACATCACCTAAAAATCCCAGGAGGACTCCCCTGGAGGGCCAGCCATTAGGAATCCACCTGCCAAGGCAGGGGACATGGGTTCGATCCCTAGTCCAGGAAGATTCCATGTGCCATGGAGCAACTAAGCCCAAGTGCCACAATTACTGAGCCTGCGAGCCCTGGAGTTTGTGCTCTGCAACGAGAAGCCACCGCAATGAGAAGCCGCACACGCAACTAGAGAGTAGCCCCGGCTCACTCCAGCTAGAGAAAGGCCACACGTAGTGACAAAGACCCAATGTAGTCAAAAGTAAAGAAATAATAATTTTAAAATTGTTTTTAATTAAAAAAAAAATCTCTGGAAACATTTGTCTCATATGATTAAACAAATCTGTAAACAAACACAGGTCCAAGGGATGGAAGATGGGAAAAAGGTAATTAAAAATTAATAAAAATACTGGACTGGAAACAAAGTTATCATTATTTAATATAAAGTATATAAACTAAGTTATCAATCTGACCTTGTGTAAGTGCTTCTGGAAACAAGCAGGCTGTTGTCAGCCATGGCCTGGTGATGTAGGTGGACAGAGATGGGGAGGGGAGGAGAGAATCTGGTGCTTGCTACGTGGGCTCCTGTCTACAGGTACGTATAGAGAAAAGCTGGTGAAATCAACTGAGAAAGAATATTTTCACCTCTCACTGAAAAGAGATTATTGTCATTTTACGTAGTAAAATGCATGAAAAACTCAAAGACTAATTTAACAAAATCAAAAGTTGACTCTCCTCAAAGTTTCTGGACTGACTTTCAAAATCATATCATTCTTCACCACTTAATTTCATGGACAGTAAAAATGACCATAAAGTAAAACTTTTATGTTTTTAAGACAATCACTTTAATGTTAAGCATTTGAGCAGCCAAATTTAATCTAACCATCACAGAGATTCACCTATATCACTTCCAAAAGGTACTCTGTGCTGTGCTGTGCTTAGTCCCTCAGTCGCGTTTGACTTTTTGCAACCCCATAGACTGCAGCCTCCCAGGCTCTTTGGTCCACTGGGATTCTCCAGGCAAGAATACTGGAGTGGGTTGCCATGCTCTCCCCCAGGCAAAAAGTACTCTACAAACTTTCAAATCAACCAATGCCCTTCCCAATTCCATTAAATTTGGTAATTCTTGCCCCCATGAATTGTAGGGTTTGAAAGCATCTCCATCAACTCTTGCAAAACCAAAGTTTACATCTGTGTACATTTATCTCCAAAATAAAAATATAATCTCCCAAAATAAATATTGTTTGAACATGCTGCAAGTTGGGACTGCATTAATACTAGTGATATTCACTGTGTTTAACTTAAGTAATTTAATAAATTGCCTTGGGAAGTCTCAATTTCTTGGCTGTTTGTATGAATGTTTCCCAGTGACAATTTTCCTTAAAGAGTATTTCCCCTTGGGTACAATGAAGGGGACACCAATGAGCATAAAGTACCATGCTTCAGGCTCCAGGACTCCCTGCTTAAACATTTGGAGTCTCTTAAAGCAGCAGCTTTGAGATAACTGCCTCAATCACTCAGAATTGTGATTGTCATGTAGTGAACAGTACGAGCTTGGACTCAGTAACACTGGTCCATTTGCCTGGAAGTGTGCCCAAGGCCCAAGAGTAAGACACAACTTTGCAACTAAACCACAACAAAAAGAATGTTGCCTATAGCCTGAAATATACAGGATAGCCCATTCTCAAAGCTCTAACCCTTAAAGGTATAACACTTCCTAATGATACAAAGATAAAAAGTTGCAGAGCAGAGAATACATTTGTCTTGCTGAAGGTGTGCAGGAGCATCATGAACTTTAAGACATCTATGTGGACAGCTGCAAGAACAAAGGATTCTGACACCAAGAAGTCTGCAATAACCTACCACACCCTCTCCCCTTTTACTATGAAAGAAGCCCAAATTCTAACTTGGGTAAGATGATTCTCTGGGACACCAGTCCGCCATCTTCTCTGCCGCTGACTTTCCATATAAGGTCACTACCCCTGCCTCAGCATCTTGCCTCTCAAGATGCCCTGTCATGTAGTGAACAGTACAAGCTTGGACTCAGTAACACTGGTCCATGTGCCTGGATGCGTGCCAAAGACCCAAGGGGGTATACGGTGGCTACTGAGGTATCCTTATTTTACAGATAAATGATCTGCTTCCAGAAACTTATTCAAGGTTCCCAAGATAGAGAGTGGAGGGAGGGGGCATGAACAGGGACCCCAGATGGGCTGCTCCCAGCCTGCAAGTCCACCTAAGCTACTGCCAAACTTGAATTCAGGCACAGAGCTGCAGGGTTGGCACAGCCAGGACAGAGGAGTGTGACGCACCCCTTCCTCCTTAAGCACTCTCACAAAGACCCCATCCGAGATCCAAGCATGCCATCCTCAAAACCTCCTGGGACACAGCACCCCTTAAAAACAATTGTGGTCCTCATCCACACCACAACTCATGCTGGCTTCCGGAAACATCCATTCTCTTACTTCTCAATCTTGCCCCCAGGCTTACAGGTACAGGTTCAAATCCCACCCCCTCCTCCATGAGGACAGGCTCAGTTTCCCCAGTGAACTGTATTTAATCTACCCTCCTAGCATTTGGGATTCCCCAAAATTAAAGCCCCCCAAACGGAGTACCAAGAGCTAGTTATCCAGAACCACCCCACCTAGAGCAACACGTCCCAACCTGAACAGTGCCAGATGAGCTGAGAGCCGTTCTCCTCAACCCTGAGGGAGGTATGAACAAGAGGCTCCCCAACCTACAGGCTGTAACTGTGAGGTTAAAGCACCCCAAATGGTGAGTGCCAGGCTCTGCGGCTTGCACACAGCACATCCAATTAAAATGCAAGCCCCCTGGGATTCCACTTCTCCTGAGTCAGGGGCAGTCTCGTCCCAGAAGACAACCTTTCTAGTGATAAGTGGCCCTGGGGTGGCAACTTCAGGACAGGATACCAAACAAGCAGAGTGGTTCCCCTCTCTTCCAGCCTCCATCTCCCAGATTTCTTTCCTGCCTCTTCTCCGTTTCTCAAATGTTGGTTAATTGTCAACAAGTTACTAACAGGTGCCTGAGGACTGTTTTTAGTTTTTTTTAAAATATCAAAATAAATCATATGGATTTAAAATATACATCCTCAAAACAGTGACATTTTGGCCTTTTGTCCAAATGTTCTATTAAAGGAAAAGCTGTTCAACCAAGACAATGTCTACATATTTAAAGAAGGGATGAAATAGTAACATCGCTTTCTCTGGCCACCTGCCAAGAAAAATTTGTGTTGCCAAAATAAAAAGAGAACATGTTTGCTCAGTATATGAGCACACTGCTGAGCAGCTTAGAAATTGGGCCTCTTTAACCAAGCAGTTTAAATCACTCCATTTTGTTGTATTTCTATTGGAATATAGTCGATTTACAATGTTGTGTTAGTTTCGGGTGTACAGTGAGGAGAATCAGTTATACATATATCCACTCTCTTCTTATATTCTTTTTCCCTATAGGTCATCACAGAATGTCAAATAGAGCTCCCTGTGCTATACACAGTAGGTCCTTATTAGTTATCTATTTTGTATCTGCCGCTGCTGCTCAGTTGCTTCAGTCGTGTCCGACTCTATGCGACCGCATAAATGGCAGCCTACCAGGCTCCCCCATCCCTGGGATTCTCCAGGCAAGAACACTGGAGTGGGTTGCCGTTTCCTTCTAGTAGTATGTGTATTATTTCCCTGTAGCTCAAATGGTAAAGAATCTGCCTGTGATGCAGGAGATGAGGGTTCAATCCCTGGGTCAGGAAGATCCTCTGGAGAAGGGCATGGCAACCCACCCCAGTATTCTTGCCTGGAGAATTCCATGGACAGAGAAGCCTGGCAGGCTATGGTCCGTGGGGTCGCAAAGAGTCGGACACAACTGAGCGACTACACACACACAGTGTGTACATGTCAATCCTGATCTCTCAGTTTATCCCTCCACCCCCTTACCCCTTGGGAAACATAAGTTTGTTTTCTTCAATCACCTAATCACCTAATTTTAAGTGTCTTTGTGAATGTCACCTTCATATACCATAGATTACCACCACCTCCTTGAAAACATCTTGGACACAGCAATCCAGGTATTTCTCAGTGCCATATGTACCCTCTGCTCACTCCTTTCTCCCTCGAGGTGTCCAGTCACTCCCAGAACGTCCACCATCTCTTCACCGATGACTCCCAACTCCATCATCTCTACACCATGACTCCCAGTTCCACCATCTCTACACTGATGGCTCCCACACCCACACCTGGAGGTCCACATGAGCCTGCTCTCTCACTCTCGGTGGTGCCCACACAGCATCTCAGTCGCCTACGGGGCAGGGACCAAAAAGGGGAGACCACCTTGCTGAAACCAGTGATGGCTCCCTGGGGCTTCATTACGTCACTCTCTGTATCTGCATTTGTTTAAAAATTTCTATTATAAAGAGGCTTTTTTTTTTTTTAAAGAGGACCCATCAGAACCTTCAAAAAATTCAAAAGAGAGAAGCAGTCAGTTAAAAATAGGAGTATTCATGAGAGATATTTTAAGTTCATTTGAAGAAAAATAACTCCTTATGTCATGAAGGGAGAAGAAAAATAAAAGGGATGCATCTCATTTACTTTAAAGAATAAAACCTCCATTAAGTTCCTTATAAACAAGCATCAAATTTAGCCATAAAATAAAAAATGTAAAATACATGTTATTAGTTCCAAATGTTAAATAATATAGAGAGGATGGTATTTGTAACAAACCCACTTTGACCCTTTCATTGTTAGGTACATAGACTTGATCCTGAAAACAACACCAGGCTTCCCACCGAACAGTCTACACCCAGACATGAAGCTGGTTTTTGTTTTGCCTTTTTTAAAAAACAACTGTGTTACTTCCTGATCAGGATTCAAAAAAACAAGAAGCACTTTAAGAAGCATTTGGATGTTAAGTGCTTTTCAAAGAAAATAAACAACAACAGAATTCTGAAGCACAAATTATAAGCCTTAGTGAGTTTATGGTCCATGGAAATAAACTTACTGGAGTGTTAACACTTTCATATTGGTGGCTGCATAGGATTCAAACAATCCACACATAAGCCTGGTTGCGCAGGTTTTCTCCTATTATGCAGGAGGTGGGGATGAGGAGGGAACAAGCTAAGTGGGTTGCCATGGATACAAAGATACTTAATATCAGCTCAGGGACCGAAACCTACTTCTAGTTCTCCACATGGACCAGTCTCCCTTTTCAGTAAGTCACTCCCCAGCCCCCACAAGACCGCCCTCCCCTGCGACAGCCCTTGCTGCTGCCTGGGCTCCTGTATCAGTGACAATCTCCACTTCATCCCCCACCTCAACGTGCTCCCTCTCCAGTGGCTCCAGGCACAGGCTGCACTTTCCCTTCTCCATCAACTTCCGGAAAATGTTCTCCGCCTCACCACACCCCTTTTTTGTGCCTTGACTTTCCCATCCCCTTCACTCTCAAGAAACTTCAGAGTCCACAGCCTCTCCTGACTTCCCAGAGCACCTAAAACTGCTGGCCACCACCCCTACCCCACCACAAGTTCAAGACCATCTCCTATCCCCAATTCTCTAATGGTTCTTGCGCATCTTGGCAGCCTCTGATCCTGACCCCATCGCCCCAAGTGGGCCCTCTCCACAGTTCTGGGCTCAAGCCTACACTGGGTCTTCCTTCACCTTACACTCCTGCCCTCCAGACCCTCTGCCACACACTACTGCCTCCAGTGTCCCGCTAAGAAACATCCAGATATACTCGGGTGTGCAGCCCACTTCCTTCACACCTGCCTTCCAAATCTCTAGCAATCTACTATGAGAATCTTTTTCTTTCTCACTTTCAAATAAATCTCTCTCTCACACACACACACACTTTAATACTGCACCATCCCTGACCTGGTTTGGGCCCTCAGTTTTCCCCCAGCAGGACTGATGAAGTGACCTAATTCAACACATATCAAGCACCTACTTAAACCAAGCAAGGTTTCAAACAGACCAAGAAGAATGAAGTTATGTGGCTGATTATCACAAGGTTGATAATGCTTAGACGAAATAGAAGGCACAGTACAGGGGAAAGGAAGGAAAGGGTTAGAGATAGCCTCTCTTTTCAGAGAGTAGGTTGCGGGGCAGGAGCGAGGGAAGGCAATTCCAAGAAGAGGGGACAGCCGATGTAAAGGCCAGAGACAGGACAGCCCGAAGGCCAGCATGGCTGCAGAGACTTGAGTGGGGGGAGAGCTAATGTCACCAGGTCCAAGCTTGTTCTCCTCGCCACTACAAAGGCCAATAAATCCAAGAGACGAGGTGTTGGGCCAAGGAACATGACTTTATTCAGAGAGCCGGCTGACCAAGAAGATGGCAGACTAAAGTCTCAAATAACCATCTTGTCAGTTTGGATGCCAGGTTCTTTTATGGATCAGAGATGGGGGCCGGGAGGGGAGGAAACAAAGTAGAAAGGCAAATATCTTCTAGAATGGCAAGCCTCGGACAGGGGTATGTGTTAATTTCTTTCTTCCCGCCATCTCCAGGAGGACAGGGTTCTGAACAAAGGCACTTTAGCTTAACAGTCAGGCAGAAGGGCAGGATTCCCTGAGACAGGCCATCATGTATGATTACAATAACAAAAGCAACGGAAAGCAAGTCAAAGAAACAGTTTCAACGTGGAGTCAGAATTGACTTCCAGCTGCAACACTAGAAGAGGAGGTGAACTGAACCAAGGGCCCAACAGATGGCAGAGAGTGTTGGCTTTACTCTGAGGGAGACTTGGGGCCACCGGAGGGTTCCAAGTAAAGAGGTTATGTAATGCAGTTTCCGTTTTTAAAGATGCCCCCAGCTTCTTCCTGAGAACAGACTGTTGTGGGGCAAACAGGAAGCAGGGAGCCCCATTAGGAGACCATGAAATGACCTGGGCCCACAATCACAACTCCCTCACACCCACCTCTCTGGCTAAAGCTCATCTTCCTGATAAATGCAAGCCTGACCATAACATGTCATTATGTCCTCTCCGCAAGGACTTTCCATGGCTCCCCACGACCTTCCTGACCAGGCACCACTTCTTCACACAGTCATCAAGGCTGCATGGTGTCCTATAACCTCTCCCCTAAAGGACCCTGCCCTCCAAACCCACGGGATCACCCGCTACTTCCCTGAAAAAGGGCCACAAGCCTGCGATCCCCACTGCCTCTGCCCTCCTTTCTCTCCCCCTAAGTTATTTATTCATCCATCAAGGCTAAGCCCAAACTCAACTTCCTCCGGAGCCTTTCTTGGCTGCCCCCAACTCTGCACTCTTCTTGCACCCCTCTCTATCAGAGTACTCCTTCACCAGTTTCTGGTTAGAGTTCCAACCAGATTGCTAACTCCTTAATGGCAAGGACTGTGCCTGGCCCATTGAGGAATACACAAGGAGCCAAGCATCATGCTAGACATCCACTAAGTGCTCACTCACTGCATGCTGGCTAAGTGAACCAAGTGACCCTTTCGTTATAAATCATCTTGAGATCTTGGGTGGCAGGTGGTGACAGGTTTTCCCCCTTGGCCACTGTAATCTGGAGGCCAGGGGTCTCCATGATGGAGCCTCTGGGGACTGCATGGTCCAGACACAAGTAGGGCCAGAGTGAGGATGGACCTGAATCCAGGCCTTCAAAACCTTCTGTCCTCTCAGCCAGGCACCACTAGCAAGACCCATACAATCTGCTTTATATTTGACTAAAGCATTGGCAACGGGCTTTTCCTAGTCTCATTCTGCAAGTATACAGATGTAGAAAAAAAGCACCTAGAAGGATCTCAACCAATTAACAGCAATTACAGTATTAAGAGATGGAATTAACTTTATTCTCTTCACTTGATCTTGATTGCTTCCCTAAATAAACATAACAAAAAGTCTTTAAGAAAGAATGCCATAGTACCATCAAGATACACTTAAAAAACGGTTCCAAAAATACAAAGTATATATATATTTTTAATAAGCACAAACACTGGCAACATTAGATCACTGAATACACAATATCATTTATAAAGGAAGACTATAAAACTTGAAACTGTTTCAAATGGGTTGTCTGAAGCATGCAATTAACAACGGGCCCTGTGCTTTCACTCTGAAGTAATTATTTTACAAAACATAAGGCAGTAAAATATTGTTCTGGATACCCTGGGCACTTAATGATGTCTCTTATCTAAATCAAACTCTTCCATGGGTTTCATAGACATGTGTGAACCAGCTGTCATCACTGCATCTTAGCTCACATCACACAGGTGACTAATCAGCTCTAAAAGGAACATTTCAAAGACTGTTATTTTATGACTTACAGAGGAAATATCAAAAATGATAGGTGATCAACTATCAACAAATAATAGGTCCTATTTAAGCTGAATGCTACAACAGCAAAGTGTTGACTCGACAAAGATCTGGCTTCTAACTTTCAATAGAAGACCTACACAGCTTTTATTTAGTGAAACAGTATATTAAAACACAGACGATATAGTTGCTTTAGTTACCATCTTTTTAAAGAAATAAAAGGAGGACAAAGAAAACTGTATGTCAGGCACAGTGCTAGGTATCTTAGGTGTATCATCAAATTAATTTTCTTAGCCAATCTGAGATAATCTCCGCTATATCTCTAATGAGGAAACTGAGGCTTAGAGTAATTATCACACAGTAATCACATCAGAGTAAGTGGCAAAAATGAAACTCAAATCCAGGTCTGTCTCACAAGACTACACACTGTATGAGTCTGGAAATGCCACTTAAATGGAGTTTAGCTAAGCTAAGTCGCTTCAGTCATGTCCAACTCTGTGTGACCCCAGAGACGGCAGCCCACCAGGCTCCCCTGTCCCTGGGATTCTCCAAGCAAGAACACTGGAGTGGGTTGCCATTTCCTTCTCCAATGCATGAAAGTGAAAAGTGAAAGTGAAGTCGCTCAGTCATGTCAGACTTAGCGACCCCACGGATGGCAGCCTACCAGGCTCCTCCGTCCATGGGATATTCCAGGCAAGAGTACTGGAGTGGGGTGCCATCGCCTTCTCCCAAAATGGAGTTTAAGAACAGGCAAAACCAACATATGATGATATGCATCACACCTAAGATGATGTAAGTCAGAATAATGGTTCCCTCTAGGGGCTGGAGACTGACTAGAAAGTGGCACAGGGACCTTCTAGGCTACTGAAATAATTTTCTTGATTTAGCAGTGGACACCCATAAGCTGCACACTTAATGTTAGAGCACTTTACATACTTTAAGGGTTTCCCAGGTGGCTCAGCAGTAAAGAATCCATCTGTCAATTCAGGAGACATGGGTTCAATCCCTGAGTGGGGAAGATCCCCTGGAGACAGAAATGGCAATCCATTCCAGTATTCTTATCTGGGAAATCCCATGCACAGAGGAGCCTGGAGGGCTACAGTCCATGGGGTCCCAGAAAGTTGCACATGACTTAGCAACTAAACATCACCACCACCTCCAAGTTCATGCTCTTTAACCACTAAATATCACACAACCACTCGACAGAACTGACCACATTCTAGAATTGACTCCCTTGGACAGTCGGTTTTTCAAAACATTTTGGTAAATGAAGTACATCCTAATTCCACCAGAGTGGAGGCATTAGAACAATAAATCTATTTTTAAATGTTACAGAATGAAAAGTATAAAGTATCAATTTCCTTACTACTGGGAATTTCCCCTCTATAGCCACATCAGAATGAATATAATTTTAAACCTTGCTCTAAAGGAATGTTCATAGATGCAGAGAAAGTAATTTGTAACAAAATCCTTAGAGTTATCTATGGAAGTACCTAAATAAAACTACACAAAATATTTCAAGACATATGTTGTAACTTTATCAACAGTGCTGACCCCCGCCCCCCCAAGAGAAGTTTGGATTTTGCTACAAAAACTAAGGCAAGGCAAGAAGACAAAGTTGGTGGGCAAAGAGCATAAAACTCACAGTAGCGGCATTAAGGCAGTGAGTGTAAAATCTCAATGCAAGTTGTAACAGAAAACTCAAACAACTTTTCCCAGCAGTAAAGTCATTGTGCCGCATATGGCCGATTAATAAACTCTCCATCAAGTAACAAGTTCTTCCCACCAAAGCTTTGTTCAGACCAGCAAAATCTCATCACCTGGTGATGATGAAATTGTTACATCAATTTGCTCCAAGCCTTACCCCACACATCCGTGTTCCTCTTCAGTCAAGAGGTAATTGCCTCTCCTGAGAGAGGAATTTATTCACCCACAATTTGGAGACAGTTTGGCAAGCGTCTAGTTACAGTTACCCCAGCTTGGGGGAAGTGGTGAGGGGCAGCTGACTCCATAGGTGCTGGGTGCATGTCTTTACTAGGTGCCGTGGGTTACGCGAGCCAGGAAACCCAACCTTCAAACTCAGAGCCCAGTTTAATTCATGTTTTAACAACCTGTACACACCAAAAAGGCCAGGCAATTGACTGAAATGATTTTAATTCCTCCTGAGTATTTGCAAATAAGACCAAAAGGACTTTATGAGAATTTTCCAGCATTGGTAACTCATGCACCACTGTTGGGCATGCTGCAAGATTACATAACCCAATATTATCCCAGATGCAAGAGTTGCAACATTTCTAAAAGTAACCATTTAAATGTATTAATTTTTAAAGTCTTTAAGAACCTGCCTAATAAAACTGTTAAAAAAAAGAAAAAAAAAAACCTAAGTAGAGTCAAATATGGCCAATTAAGCCTGGGTTCGATGCCTGGGTTGGGAGGATACCCTGGAAGAGGGTAAGTCAACCCACAAAGATGGCAAGGCAACCCACTCCAGTATTCTACCTGGACAATCCCTGGGACAGAGGAGTCTGGAGGGATGCAGTTCATGGGGTCACGGAGAGTTGGAAACTGAGCAACTAAGCACAGCCAACAGGCCAGCTATATTGAATGGAAAGCACTGACCCAGTATGTTATGAACAGGGTGCACCTTAAATACATTCACAGCCCTGGTTCAGCATTCCTAAATTATGCAGTTCATGGGGTCCCAAAGAGTCGGACATGACTGAGCGACTGAACTGAAATTATGATTGGGGGGAAAACCCCTCAAAAACAGCATTGTCAGAAAACATTAAAACTTTGAAGTTTTGAAGGGGAACAGAATATGCCACCCTTAAATGTGTCAGTTTGAAAAAAAAAAAAAATGTCAGTTTGACACAATGATTATTTTGAATTAATTCCTAGTTACTTCAGAGACCAGCCAGTATAATGACACTCTGACTCCCTCTGTTCCCTTGAAAGCAGATCAATCTTCCATAAGAAGGTACCCTCCCTGCACCAGGAGGGCAGAAGGCATCCTTATCACCAGAGATAGGGAATTCAGGGCTGAGAAGGTTGTACAAACAAACCTTGTTACTCCTTTGCTGATTAGTTACCCTAAACCCAAACCACTTTGTTTTGTCAATTCTTCACAAATTTGTTTCCTTGTCGAAAAGGTATGAAAAAGCTGTGGTCACTGCTTTGGGTTGCATGTTTTTAATCCCCGTACATAGAAATTTTTTTCTCCAATTAATCTGTCTGAGATCAATTTAATTATTAGATCAGCCAAAGAACTTAGAAAGGAAAAAAAATTTTCCTCTCCTACAGTTTCAAAGTTTGTGAAACAAAGGATTCACTTTTTCGCTTAACCCTGCATCAGCTGAAAAAGTCCCACACACTTCTACCCAGAACATCTTAGTTTTATACCAACAATGCATCAGGTGAGATAAAGCAAAATAATATTAACTTTCTTGGATTCTCATTCATTTCCTAGTGTAACCTTTAAAAAGAAAATAGCCACACATCTGAGTAAATTGTACAATGAAAAATCAACCATGAATTATCAGTTTCACTTTCTTATTTTTAGCAAACCTTTAGTGTCTCAGAGAAATCTAAATTGTGGGCTTTAAAAAGCAAAAAACAAGGAAATCTTCAAAATTACAAGCCACCTATATACACTCAACTCTCCATCAGAAACCCAGAAAAAAATTTATAACTTTTACAAGCATATTATGCTTATTTTCCTCAAAAGATTACCTCATTCCCTGGATTTCAAAAACTATCTGCCATCTGCCAAATTTGGCTGATTTCAGTCTCCAACAAATCTAAATGGTTACTGTTTTTGTTAAGGGGAAGTTGCCGCCTGGAGAAACTTCTGTACTGATTATACAATGACCACCATTTACTAAGCATTTCTTAACCCCCCCCATGATGGGTTTCCCAAGTGGCTCAGTGATAAAAGAATCCGTCTGCCAATGCAGAAGCCACAGGAGACATAAGTTAGATCTCTGGGTTGGGAGGATCACTTGGAGAAGAAAATGGCAACCCAATCCAGTATTCTTGCTGGGACAATCCCAGGGACAGAGGAGCCTGGTGGGCTACACGCAGTCCATGGCTTCCATTGACTCTCACAAAGAATCAGACAACACTGAGCAATTGACAACCCCCCATGATGAGGGGAGTCTGGCAAACATCATCCTGTTGTTGTTTAGTTGCTAAATTGTGTGGGACTCTTCCCTGGTCTTAAAATCTAATCTGGTTTAAGAGCCCTGGGACTCTGTGTGACACTCTCCCAAATTCCACCAAAGGTGGCTTCCCTGGTGGCTCAGATGGTAAAGAATCTGCCGGCAATTCAAAAGAAACAGGAGGGAACTAGGACTGAGGGAAGAAGTGACGGCCCAGCCCTACCCTCCCTCTGGGTCAGCTGTCAGATCCAAGGGGAGAAACCAGGAGACGGCTCCCGGTTGAGAGCCTCAGGGCTGGGCTGGGCTGGGTCTCCGCCTTTCCAGTTGGTCCAGGCCCTGTCGGCCACTTCTTTAACTATCCCCTTACCTCCCGGGGCTACATTACACTGGAAGGATTTGTTATAACAAGTAGAAGCCCATATTCACCAATTGGCTTTACAATCTGAAATTTTACAGCAAGGCTACAACGAGAGCAGCAGGTGACTGGTAGAATTGTTCCAAACTACCATTCTGCGAAGTTAGGGAGGTTCAGGAGGCCATGGGTGGAGAGCAGGGGAGAAAAGACAAATCATCCCTCTATTTTAAGGAGAAGGAGCCTCCTCTTCAGTCCAGGTTTAAAATATATACATTATTTTCAGAGATCTGCTTTCATGCCGTGACACTCGTGCTGAGTATCTCGGCCGCTCCTCCTCACTTGATGGGGAGACAGTGGGTTCTGGGGCTCCCCAGCCCTGAGTGGAAAATACCGTGGCCTGGAAATTAAGGTGACTCGATTATACAGGCTCCGGAAGGGTCCGCCTGGCGTCGCGGGGCAGCCTCCAGGACCTGCGGTCGCGGCCTTCGCAGAGTCTGCACCCCTCCACGCCCACACCCCCACGCAAGGTGGTTCGCAGAGGCCGGCTAGACCCGCTCCCGCAGCACCCACCCTTCCCCCCATCCCAGGTTTCGGTCAAGTAGCCTGGTTAATCATTCAACGCCGGCGGCGTGGAATATTTCTGTAGAGGTCAACGCGAAAGGTTTCTCCTAAGTTTCACAGAAACCAGCCTTTAGGGACCCAGAGGTTGGCCGTGGCGGGTGGATGGGGGTGGGGAGCGACTGCTCGCGGCTCTCGGAACACCTGATCTCCCCATGCGGCACCGGAGGCAGCGCAGTACGAGGGTGGGGTGCGGGGGTGCAGCGTGAGATCAAGCAGGGCCCCCTCCCCAAAACACCTGTGCAACCCAGATGAGGACGCCAGGGCCTCTGACGCCCCCCTTTCCCAACGCCTGCATCACCCCGGCAAGGGCTCCCCCGGAAGTTGGGGTGCAGCGGGGAGGAGGGGGGATGTTCCCGAGTCCTAGGAGAGGAGGAGTGGAATGGGGCAAGAGGCTCGAAAGACACGCTACCGCGGGTTTCGTTAACCTCTTCCTCTAGGACCAGGAAGGTAGCGGGAGAGGTGGGGGCGAGGGGGAGGACGGGGACGCCAAGATGCGGCAGGAAGACACCTAGAGTCTGATTCCTCCGCTGGGGCGCCGGTACGAAGCCGGCACCCTTGAGGAAGCGGATGGTGGAGGGAGAGAGGAGGGTCCCGTGGCTGGGAAGCCGGGGACCACAGAGAGAGGAGGGCGCGGGGCCGGCCTGCGGAGGTGAGGCGTGCACACCCGCCCGGCCATACCTTGTCCGGGAGCAGCTCCTGCTCGGCGGGGCGGGGGCGGGAGATCGCGGCTGCATCCACGTCCCGGCCGCTCCGCGCGGCTCAGCCCGGCGACCACCGCCGCTCTCGCTCCATGCGTGGCGCCCGCTATGGGGCAGCCCAGCGGCGTCGGCGGCGGGGTGGCTCCGCCTCGGCTCGGCTTGGCCCCAGCCTCGGCTCAGCGCCGGCACTTGTTGCCTCCTCAGCCGCTGCCTGGCTCCCGGCTCTGGCTCCAGCTCCCGGCTCCGTCGCCGCCGCTGCGGAGCTCTCCTGGCCCCACCCCCACCCGACGCACCAATCAGGCCCGGCACCGCCCCTCACGTCGCCGCCCCGCCCGGCCCGAGGCCCGGCGCCCAGAGTTTGGGTAAGGCTCAGCTCCAGCCTGTCTAGCTGTGCGCGCCCACGGTCAGCCGGAGTTCGGCGTTCCTGCTGATTTCCGGGGAACCTCGGCGCCCTCACCTGGAAAGCAGTCTTAAGCTGGGGGGAAGGAGACTCCCCCCAACCCCGCCAAGAACTAGACCCTCAGTGGGGAAAGGGCAGCTCTCAGTTCAAAAGAACTATTTTCCGACTCCAATCTAACCCAAATCCCTCGTGTTGTCGCCCCTCTTGTAATACATCCGGTGTTGGGAAACTAAGCGCCTGAACGAGGACTCCAGTGGTGTCTTCTGGCCGGAGTCAGTTCGCGACAGGTCCTAGACCGAACCCCGGCGGCCCAAACGCCTGGGCTGAACTTGGGGTTCCACTATGGAAGATGGGGGTAGGGAGAAACAAGGCCAAAAGGGGACTTGACAATTGCTCTCTGCCCATCCAGTACCTGCCACCATCTCTTAGGTGCCCGAATGACGCCTACTTGGCACCAGCACCGGATCTTCGGTTTTATGAAAGCGGCCCAGGACGTGGGGAGAGGAGTTTTGGTGGTTCCTCCAGGTCCCATGGGAGACTCGGGAAGCCAGAAACACAAGATGTCCAGACGCTGGGCCTCGAACCCGCGCCGCGGCCCCAGGGGGCAGGGCGGACACCTAGGTGCAGCCTTAATGGCTGAACTGTGACACATATCCCTCCGGCAAGATGGGGTCTTGGCGCTAACCACAAGCACCCGCCGGAATTCCGGGGACCACTGACCCACCCTCCTATCCAGCGCCCCCGCCGGCTTGCCAGCGCACTGCATTCTTACGTGAGTCTAAGTTTTTGTTGACACAAGTTTGAGGGCGCCAGATAAACCCGGCGCGACCGGATGGAGAGGTTGCGCTGGTTTGAAAGGGCCAGCGCAGGCAACTCGTCCCCTTGCACACCGCCGGGAGGTAAGCCTGGCCAGAGGCGCACCTGAAAGCCCCCTCCTCCCCCAGGTATTTATCTCTCCAGGAAGAAAGCAACCCCTCTTAGATAATCAGACTAAGAAATTAAGAACACCACACCCGCAATTATGCGCATTTTTCAGGAGACCTTCAGAAGCTAAATTACCTGAAAGTGAAGGAATTGCGAAAGTAGTCATTTCAAGAACCTTTGAGCTCGGCCAGCTCAACTGTGGGCCCTTACTCTTAATCCAAACTCAAGAGCAAAAGGGCACCTGGTTGCTGCTGGATGCACAGAGGCTCACCACATGGGTGCGGTCCTCCACAAACAGGAATTCTGAGTCAGATCTGGGAAAGCTTTGATTTGTAGCCTTCAGTCCTTTTTGCTTTTACGTTGATCACATGATTCTCCTAAGACTGGGACATAAAGTCCAAACAGTCAGACTTTTGATAATTCATAGAAAAACATCTGGAAGCATGCAGACGAGCAGTCAACCACCATTACTCCAGATGTGGGGTTGGGGTGTCAGAAGGAAGGGAGATGAGTTCTATAACCTTACTGACTCTGAATTTTTTTTTTTCCAGTTATATTAACTTTCATGGGGCTTCCTTGGTGGTAAAGAATCTGCCTTCATTGTGGAAGACCCAGGTTTGATCCCTGAGTGGGGAAGATCCCCTGGAGAAGGAAATGGCAACCCACTCCAGTTTTCTTATGTGGAGAATCTCATGGAGAGAGGAGCCTGGTGGACTACAGTCCACAGGGTTGAAATGAGTCGGGCATGACTGAGGCACTAACACACATATTAACTTTCATAATTTAGAAAACTAATAAAACATTTTTAAAGAATTCAAGATATTAGAAAAAATTTTAAGAGCTCTACAGAATATATAAATTAATAAACAAATGAGCCTGTGCATTTCATTCTGTGTCAAAATACTTAATTCCAAGTCCATGTTCCTGGGAAAGAAATATGTCAAGACTGTCTATTGTCACCCTGTTTATTTAACTTCTATGCAGAGTACATCATGTGAAATGCTGGGCTGGATGACTCACAAGCTGGAATCAAGATATCCCAGAGAAATATCAACTACCTCAGATATGCAGATACCGCTTTAATGGCAGAAACTGAATTGGAACTAAAGAGCCACTTGATGAAAGTGAAAGAGAGGGGAAAAGCAGGCTTAAAACTTAACATTCAAAAAACTAAGCTCATGGCATCTAGTCCCATCACTTCATGGCAAATAGATGGGGGGAAAGTGGAAACTGTGATAAATTTTATTTTCTTGGGCTCCAAAATCACTGTGGATGATGACTGCAGCCATGAAATTAAAAGACACTTGCTCCTTGGAAGAAAAGCTATGACAAACCTATAGAAGAAAACCTATGACAAACCTAGAGAGCATATTAAAAAGCAGAGACTTCACTTTGCTGACAAAGGCCTATAGTCAAAGCTCAAAGCTATGGTTTTTCCAGTAGTCATGTATGGATGTGAGAAGTAGACCATAAAGAAGGCTGAGCACCAAAGAATTGATGCTTTTTGTGGTGTTGGAGAAGACTCCTGAGAGTCCCTTGGACAGCAAGGAGATCAAACCAGTCAGTCCTAAAGGAAATCAGCCCTGCATTCATTGGAAGGACTGATGCTGAAGCTGAAACTCCAATACTTTGGCCATCTGATGTGAAGAGCTGACTCATTGGAAGAGACCCTGATGCTGGGAAAGATTAAGGGCAGAAGGAGAAGAGGGCAGCAGAGGATGAAATGGCTGGATGGTATCACTAACTCAATGCACATGAGTTTGAGCAAACTCCAGGGGATAGTGAAGGATAGGGAAGCCTGGCGTTCTGCAGTTCATGTAGTCGCAAAGAGTCAGACACACAAAGTTAGCGACTGAACCATGTTTATGGTTTAAATAAAAATATCTCTACGCTGCTTTTCTGATCTTTAAAGGCTGTGATGGGACAAGACTGACATCTGAAGATTTTTTTCTGCCATCAGATCATTATATTGTTTCTACACATATGCCTTCCCTTTAAATCCACTCTTAGTAGTCACAAACGTATTTCCAGAGACTGTCAGCCAAGGGGTTTTAGTAAAGGAGCTACTACAGTGTCAGCTGGCAACCAACAGGAAATTAAGCAGTATCCTTTGCAGCTGCCAAAAGCTGCCCAGGCCCTGAAATTTAAAAAATAAGCACATTCTCTCCATAGTGCCATTAATTAACGCAGCTGGGAGTGTATCTGTAACTATTATAGTGTGTCTTGGGGGAAATTACTCAATGCTGAATTCCACTCTTCCGCTAAATTACTCAATGCTAAATGCCCATTTGGCTGCAGTCTCTGCCCTAGGGTTGGGGCTTGGGTCCATCATGAGTAGGTAAATATGTATTATTCATTTATTTAACAAATATGAGCTGACCACCTACCAGGTGCATGACACAGGGCTAGTCACTGTGTGACTAGCAGAACACAGACACTTCCCTTTTGGAGCTCACAGTCTAGCAGGAGAAAGAGGAACTTAACAATTAAATGCACTACCAATTGTATGATTACAGTGGTGATATTGGTCAAAGGGAGTGCAAGGTGGAGGGACCACTTGTCTGGGGAACCCAAAAGGAGGTAACATTTGAGTTGAGCTCTGAAGGGTGAGCTGGATTTACTCAGGCAAAGAGGAAAAGAGAGTGGAGAAGAGTTCCTGGCAGGTTCAGGCTACATAAGGGGTGTGGTTGAGGAGGAGGCTGGAGAAGTAAGCAGAGACCAGTAGACAGATCATCCATGGTCTACTATACCATTTTCAGTGGGATCACTCTGACTTAGATGTGAAGAAGAAGCAGGGAAGAGGGAGAAGTTCTGTGGAGGAACAGTTTAGGGGCTGCTGCTATAAAGCAAAGGGCTGTTTGTCTTTGCCGGAGAACAAATAGAAAGAAGTAGATAACAGACAAGACCACAAGACGTGGCAACTGCTCAGCTAGGGAAGAAGCAAGAAGTTCCAGGTCTCTGCTTCTTCAAACAGATGGGTGGTGGTGCCATGTTCTGAGTTGGGGGACCTTCAGGAAAGGAGGATTGAGAAAACCTTCCAAAGGTTCACATTTGGTCAAGGTGGGTTTGAGGTGCCTATAAGATGTCCAAGTGGAGATGTTGAGTAGGTGGTTGGCTGTACGGTCTGGTTCTCTGTGGAGAGGCTGGGGATGTAATGGCTGTTAGAGAGGTGGCAGTGAAGTCCCAAGAGTGAGATGGCATCCTGGAAATGTGTAGAGCCTACCAGAAGAGGACCTACAACTGAGCCTGAGAAACCCTTATCTAAAGGCTCGTGCGCATGCTCAGTCGTTAAGTCATGTCTTTGCAACTCCTTGCAGCTCCATAGACTGTAGCCTGCCAGGCTCCTCTGTCCGTGGGATTTTCCAGGCAAGAATACTGGAGTGGGTTGCCATTTCCTCCTCCAGGGGATCTTCCCAACCCAGGGATCAAACCCACGTCTCCTGCATTAGCAGGTGGATTCTTTACCGCTGAGCCACCAGGGCTTCCCTATCTAAAGGCTGGCCAGAGGCAAACTATCTAGCAGAGGTGGAGGAGCATCCAGAGAGGCAGGGGAAAAAAAAAATAGGAGTTTGCAGAAGTGGGGCCATGGAGCCCAAGGAAAGAATGTGTCATAAAGAGGCAGTAGCCAGCAACACTCAAAATGGATGAGAGACCCAAGGAAGTGAAACCTGAATATATCCACTGGACTGAGTGTCCTTGGTGTCATTGGGACTTTTACAAGCATTATCTGGTGGGGTGAAGGGATGAGAAATAAACTGGAGTGGATTGAGAAGTGAGTGAGAGGTGAAGAAATGGAGAAAGGGGCTAACTACAGGCAAATCTTCAAAGGTTTGACTGTGAACGTTCAGAGATGGAAATAGCTAGGGAAGAATGTTATGCCAACAATGGGTTTATTTTAGTTTATTTTAAGGTAGAGTAAATTGAATGTGTTTAAATGCTGATGGGAAAGACCTTATAGAGAAGAAGAAGATGAAGGTACAGCAGAGAAAGGACAATGAATAAAGGTGGTCCCTGTGCCCATGGGAGAGGGTGAAACAGAGTCTGAGTGGAAAGGCTGACCTCATGCAGTAGGCTGCCTCCTCTATTATAACAGGAGCGGGGAGGTTGGAGACCAACTGGACCAGCAGGTTTGGTATATGATGATGCATCTTTCCACCACATACCTTTCTCTCAGTTTGGGGAGGAGGTTGGGAGCAGGGCAAGGAGGGATCTGAAGAGAGTGGAAAACATGACATTGTCAGTGCAGAAGGTGGGAGGGCTGAGGTGACCAGAGATACCGCTGGATGGCAAGGAGCATGGCAACCCTCCTAAGATTGGTGGTTTGAACTTGTGAGGCACCCTTTGGCCCTCCTCTGTGATTTCCTCCAGCAGAGCTCAGCTGTCTGCTCTGGTGCAGGCTCACGTGAAGGAACTGCTAGCGCAGAGGAGCAAATTCTTTTTGCCAAGGAATTGAGAACCTTGGCAAAAGTAGGGCTGACATGATGTGTGACCAGAGAGAAATGACAGAAGTGCATGGGCTGGAAGGACCAAAGCGGCCAAGGCTCAGTCATGCTGGAAGGAGAGGGGATGGAGTCAGAGTTTTGGATGCTTAGGTTTGTGGTTCAGAAGGTGGAGAAGTTTAGGATGATGACAAAGCCAGGATGTGATGGGGGAGAGTAGAGGAGAAAGTCGCTGGAGAATATAAGGTCAAGAGATTGGGGTGCATCCTCTGGGCCGTTAGTGAAGCCATCCAGGAAGCTGTTGGCAAGAACTGGGGTCAGGGTCGTGGTGTGAAAGGCCACGGAGCCAGAGCTCAAGTCTTAAGAGAGTGAGGAAGAAGGAGTAACCAGTTCAGAAGATGGGAAACTTCCAGAAACGGGAGGGCACTGTGGGTTGATGGCAGCATAGAGGATCTGGGGGTAGGGCTGGGTGGCGTGGGGCGGGGGTGGGGGGAAGGTGGGGGGAGATGGGGGGCATGAAAGCAAACACAGTGGGTCCAGTGGGGTTGCCCTAGTTGTCTCTATGGAGCCTGTCAGAGGAGCCCTGCAAGCCAGGGCCACATCCCCTCATGTCTTTCTCCTCCCCGAGATTCCCATCAGGGAGAAAGGCCTGTGGAGGCCTCCCTTTCTTCTCCCCCTCTTCTCCACTGGGGGCTTTTTTGTCCAGCAAAAGAACCCCTATGAGGCACTGGCTGTAAATCAGGAATCCCAGGCTTGCCTCACCTCTGCTACTCATGTTCTCTCTTCTTCAGGGCAATTGTAAGGAATAGAGGAGACAACTTTCTAAATTGCAAAGTGCTGTAGGAATGTTTTCACTCCTTCAGAAGCCCCTTATGAGCACCCATACCTCTCCCAGGAGCTCTCTCCCAAAGATTGTGAGTCCCTGCCCCAGAGGAAGCCGTAATCTTGCCCCGGAGACAGGACAAACACACCCAAAACAATTAGAGAGGAATGCACAGCTGTGTCTGATTAAGTGCTGAACTGTAGGGTGCAGACAAGAAGAGCTCCGAGCTCAGACAAGGGAACAATTAACCAGAGTTGGGGGAAGTCTGGGAGCCTTCCTGGAGAAGGTGGGGTGGAAGGGGCTCAGACTGTTCATTTATCCTGAGGAGAATAGTTGCAAATATGTCCATTCCTTTGTGGCTGCAAAGTTGTCAGTCTGACATGGGTCTACAGAAAGTTTCCAGGTCGAGAGTTCTCTCTTGGCACCCCTGCTTCTGTTATCACCCCTGTCATTCATAAGTCCCAGGCTCCCTCCAGCTGGCTGGGTAGCCTGGGGACTACACAGTGGATCCTATGCTTTGCCCTAGGCCTCTCATGTTTGGGTCTCTCATGTCACCCATTTCCTGGTGAAGAAACAGTGGTTGATCTTCAGCAAGTTTCCCGTGCCCTTTGGTGCCAGCACACACGTGGTATTTTTGCCCAGCCAGACTGTAGGCTTTTGACCATAGAGTCCTGGGTGCCCCTCCTTCTGCCATCTGCCTAGGACACCTGCATGTCCATAAACAAAAGCCTTGAGGCCATTCCCACACCTGCCTCCTTTGCTCTTTACTGCCCTTACCTATCATGCCCCAGAAGCATTCAGACATCTGCTGTTCAGATACAGGCCCCATGAAACTGCCCAAGAATCCAAAACCTGCAGCCCCAGGGCTGGCTTCCACCCACGTCGTTATACGGAAGCCAACTCCTGCAGCTCTGTGGACACTGTTCATAATGAGGGCGTTCTTGTTTGGTGGCTAGCCCCCATGGCCTGGTTGGTGCCTCTGTCCTGGGCCTCCCTCCTCCCTTCACTGCAGGCCTGGAAAAGATCCCTTCATGCCACAGAGCCAAGCACACATGTGTAGCATCAGAAGCAGAAATCCCCAGATCGCATATATGCTCTGGACAAAGGTTTCTTCAGAAAGACAGCAGTGAGTTGCTAGCCTGTTAATCAGTTCCAGCTGGGACCATGAAAACAATAGCCACCTCCTGTCAATAGCTAAAAATATGAATTCCTGATGGCAAGTGTAAAGTTCTTAGAATTCTAGTCCAAACTGCTTGGAACTTACAGCTGAGAAAATGAAGGTCCCAGAAGTAGTTTTCTAGAGGCCAAACACCTGATACTAGAGATAATATCTTGAATGTTGACAATTAAGTCACATGTTAAAAATCACCTGACTCCTAAAGCAGACCCTCTCTCCCAAGGTTACTTTGACTTTGCAACAGCAGAAAAACATAAAGCCTCTTTATCGGATGCAGATGCTAGAAACCAATGTCATGATCCCCAGGGGATTTGTTCCATAGCCCACAAGAGCCCTGATGCTGGAAGAACTCTGAATTCCCAGGTGAGTAAGTCTAGTTTGTTCATGACATTGTGGTGAGGTATAAGGTCAGCAGTTTGAAAGGGCATGAACAATCATCTCTATTAGGGTCACCGTGTTGCTTTAGGGAATAGAACTCTTGTTACAGAGAAATGCAAAATCATATTCTCAATTATTATCAAACTCCAAAATTACATTTAAGAGGAGAGGCCCATAATTGCAGCATCAAGCATGAGACAGTGCCATTAATACGATTATCAGGGCATAAGCTTATTAGAGGACTTAATGCCTCTTTGCTGGCATCATCCTTTCTAAAGCTTCCCTGGGTCTGGAAACCATCTCAATTGGAAACACAGCTGTTACACAACAGTGATTTCCAAGGGACATAACAAAGATATGCTGGCCTTTACCAAAGGTCAGAGCTGCCTGGCTAAGAAGAGCTGAGAACACTTTCAAAAAGGAAGACTCACCTGCATATTCTAGTGGGCATTACTGAGAAAGGAAGTACATCCAGCCCTGAGTCCTCCCCATCCCTGCAGCAAACCAGTCATGGCCAAAACTGTCCCTGGTGATATGCAGGCGCCACCTTAAATGGACACAAGAACTTACATTTTGGCTGCTGCTGGTGAAAAATCATGATATGGAGTCCTGCAAACCCAGGTTCAAGACCTACATTCAGATTTAGACCTGTGCATCCTCGTGAGTATAGTAAGACCTATCTCAAAGAGTTCCCAGGAAGGGAAGTTAAGGTCACTTATGACCAAGTGCCTTTAGGCACATGATGCTTAATAAATGTTCATTTTTCCCATGGCCTTGGCAGTGGTAATAAGGTCACGACTCACTAGGTCGAAATTCAGGTAGTATCTTGGCATAGAATCCTGGGAATTATCAACCTTTGTCCTGGGAGCCCACAGAAGGAGTTGTTGTCTGTTCTCACTTCAAAGAATTCAGACATCAGCTGTCATTATCTCCACATAGCATGGAAAGATTAATTGACTGTCC
Source organism: Bos indicus (assembly GCF_029378745.1). Classification (NCBI taxonomy): domain Eukaryota; kingdom Metazoa; phylum Chordata; class Mammalia; order Artiodactyla; family Bovidae; genus Bos; species Bos indicus. The sequence continues at coordinate 60,494,555 of NC_091770.1, read as the reverse complement.
CTGGAAGAAACCACCTGCTTGGTCTTCAGGAACCAGTGACTTACGAAACTCACTTGGCAAACTGTCTCACAATAAAACCACCACCAGTATGGGTAGGATCTCCTCCTTAAACATGATAGAGAAATCCAAGAGCAGTGGATGCCATGTAAAAAGTGAAAGCATTAGTCACGCAGTTGTGTCGAACTCTTTGCAACCCCATGGACTGTAGCCCACAAGACTCCTCTGTCCATGGGATTCTCCAGGCAAGAATACTGGAGTGGGTTGCCATTCCCTTCTCCAAGTGATCTTCCGGAACCTGGGTGTCCCACATTGTAGGCAGATTCTTTACCATCTGAGCCACGAGGGAAGCCCAATGGACCCCACGGATAGTCTCTAAAAGGGAAGCAAGATACATGCAACAATGTGGGTGAATCTCAAAACCACATCTTTCATGTTGAATGAAAGAAGTCATACACCAAAGAATATATATACATGAAGTACAAGAAGACGTGAAGACTAACCTATAGTGACAGAAGTCAGAATACTTATTGCCTTGGGGATAAGGAGGCAAATAACTGGAAAGACGCTTGAGGGAAACTTCTGAGATGAGAAAAATATTCCATCTGTTGATTGGAATAATGATTACATACCATTGTCAAAACTCATCACACTGTATACTTTGCATTTGTGCGCTTCATTGGTTATAGATTAAACCTCAACTAGCAAAAAAAAAAGGGGGGAAGCAGCAGATTTTAAGCAGAGGCTTTCTTGGTGGCTCAGTTGGTGAAGAACCTGCCTGCAATGCAGGAGACCCAGGTTCAATCCCTGGGTGGAGAAGATCCCCTGGAGAAGTGAATGTCAACCCACTCTGGTATTCTTGCCTGGGAAATCCCATGGACAGAGGAACCTGGAGAGCTGTAGTTCATGGGGTCATAAAGAGTTAGACACGACTGGGCAACTAACATTTTTTCAGAGTTTAGGCAGAGGGGAGTACAGGCAAGTGGGAGAAAGAAGGAGGCTCCCCACCATCAGTCCCACTACTGTGGGTAATTTCTCCAGCACCAAACTCTAGGGCAGCTATGAACTGACTTGTCAAAATAAACTACAGATCAGAGAGGATACACTTTACTAAAAATGAATACCCTATTCTGAGCCAAAGGTTCAAGCCATTAGGTTCAAGCCCTTGCTCCTCTACAATTTGAAAATCTTTCTATCACTATTTCCTACTTTTCTCATCAAAAGTCATCCCAGGACATAGATTTCTAGACTCAGCTTCCTTTAGAGGTCACCCTCTCTCCACCCCTAGCTGCACATACACATTAATGCATAACATTATAACATTAACTCTATAAACCCCAAGCCCATAATGCCATAGAAAAAAGAGGCAGAATTTAATTAATCAACCAAAGTCAAATTACTGATCACCAGAAGTCAGGAAAAAAGAGAGTTTAGGTTATCAAGAAACGTCCAAGAGAAAGAATTCTGACAAATATTTCAAAAAGCAAAATCCTCAAAGGGTGGGAAAATGGAATCAGACAACTGGAACAAAAATCACAGATTGTAGAGCCAACTCCATCATTAAGTTCTTGTGTGACAAATCCCTCCTATTCTGTCAACGGGGATTTATCACAGATGACAACAAGATCCTAAGCAGGGTGGCCTCTTCTTCAGTTTGATTTCTCTGTTATTTTCTTGGCTCCACCTTCTTCCCAACTCTGTTCTTTTCTACAAGCATCTCATTCAGACAGAAAACGGTCTCTTCTTCTCCTTGTCTCTTTTATGATTCAAGAAGACTTTACCAGGAGATTCCCCTTTCCAACTCATTTGCTGGGATGGAGTTCTACGCCAATCACTGGCTAAGTAAATGGAACCACCTTGACTAGTTTAAATTAATTATGGTTTACTGCTGAATCTTCACAAGAAGAACAGTCACTGCTACCAACCAGGACAAAGCAGGTGTTACAGGTAGGGTTTCCCTGGCCCTGTATGTAGGAGGTTTACTGGGGAGTACTCTCAGCATCAACAACTGGGAGAAGTGAAGTAAGCAGGAATGCACAAAGGGAGAAGTTGAGCTACAATTGAAATCACAATAAAAACCTTAGCTGATCCTTCAGGGGAAGGGATAGTTTGGGTTCAACATGTCCACACTGCTATATTTAAAATGGACAATCAACAAGGCCTACTGTATAGCACAGGGAACTCTGCTCAATGTTATGTGGCAGCCTGGATAGGAGGGGAGTTTGGGAGAGAATGGGTACATGTATATATATGGCTGAGCCCCCTTACTGTACACCTGAAACTATTCCAAGATTATTAATCAGCTATACTCCCGTATAAAACTAAAAGTTAAAAAAGAGTTTCCAAAAATAAAGGGAGAGATTAATTTACTAAAAAAAATAAATCATTTGGAAAAATTAAAAACAAACCTTAGCTGATCTTTTAGACAGCTTTGGGGCTGGGATGGCTCAGAGTTGTCTCAACTGAGGTAAGGGAGCTGGATCTTTTTACTCCTGCACAGATCAGACATTAGATGTGGGCTGCCTCTGGGAAGGGAGCACTACCATGGACAAGGTGACTCTTTTCAGCCTCAGAAAAATCTCAGCTGATAATTGCTGCTGTCATCCCTCCCAGGAGATGGGGAAATGAGTGCTTCAGTCTTGGAGTGGGGATCTGGGTGGCTCCATGTGTTAGCCACTGTAGGAATGATGGATGTTGCAATACCTCAGGCCCTCTAGAAACCAACGAGGAGTCCACACTCATGTCTAGAGAAAGCCTTATATGTTAGCCTTTACCTGAATCATCTCTGGAACCCAATTACCTCATTACCCTTCCACTTCCTTAGGCAGAGGTGACAGAGGAGCCTCCAACTGTCAGCTACCATCCTGGTTTTAAGAGGAGGACAGCAGGGACGTGGCTATGGGCACTGAGTCTGGGTGGGACCTAAGCCCTCAGACTTGAGGAGCTTGATGCCCACAAGAATGAAAATCCACAGGAACAGCCTTGAACAAGCTGGGAGCCTGCTAAGCCCTGGCATCCGCTGAACTTCCCAAATTACACACATTAAGCTGTTCAGCTCCACATTTCCATAGTGTGCTTCCTGCCAAGCTTCGTAGCACCATCTACACAATGGGAAAATCAAAACGAACAGTTAGGCCAATTACGGATATAACAGGTCAAACAAATAAGCCTTTATCTAGGACTTAAGCAGACATAGTCAACAGGGGTCTAATCCAAAAATTGAGATTTGGACAAAGAAAGGCTTTATAAAACAAAGAGGGAGGTGTGGTGAGAGCGGAGATATTTGCATGAATTTTTCCTCTGTCTCAGTGAAAATACTAAAATAACATTTTATCCTGCCTTTCCATGCTGCCCTGTGCCCCCACCCCCACCCCTAGCCTCTTGAATATTCTCTGGGTCTGTTTCTGATCTGGCTTTAGAGCCAACCCACAGAAAAGTTTTAAACTAGGGTGTGAAAACAGCTGTCATTGAATTGAAAGGAGCCGGAGAATTTACTTCGTTAATTATTATGTATCTAGTTAAATGCCCAAGAATTAAAGTCAATCACAGGTATGATTGTGTATATGTGCAGGAAGTATAGACTGTGTATTACAGAAACCCCAAGCATTTCAGCTAAGTGAGAAACTCTAGGTGGAGTGAGGGACTTGCATCTGATAATGCCACTATTACAGTAGAGGGCCAGATATGATAGAACTTTATTATCTTATTATTTTAACAAGAAAAACTGTTTACAAGTTTCTGGTCACTTTCATTCTAGCAGGAAAGACCTCAAGTCTTATGGATACTCATTGTTCTATGGAAAGGAAAATGCAGAATAGTTTTCTTTATCCTTTTTCCCCCTCTGGACTAACAAAGGCCACTCCTTTTCATACAGGCCCATAATCTTCTTTGCAATTCTGAAATCCATAAAGCTTTGGAAAAAGAAAAAAAAAATTGTCATAGTGGTGTTACAAATAACTTGGTTAGTTTGGCAGCAAAACCTGACTGGAATTTATAGGCAGGGGTAGTTATAGTTTTCATTTTTTCCCATATTTCACCACAAATATGTTAATGTGTTTGATCACAGGCGCTGCCCCAGGCATATTAATATATCGGAATGAAGACACATATTTCAGGGAATTATCAGCATACAGATGGTATCTGAAGTCATGGGAATGGTTGAAATGGTCCAGGGAATGAAAAGAAACTGAGAAGTGAAGAAGGCTGAGGACCGAATTTAGTGAATGGGCCCGAAGGAGGATCAGGAAGCCAGGAAGAAGTGAGAGAGAATGTGTAAGCAGCTCCTTTGCCCCTATACTATTTGCCTATTTCTGTTTCCCTCAAACTGTAAAAACTCAGTACAGATGTGAGATTACTAGGCAATATTTAACCTAACCCCTATAGCATGTACTCCATGCCTCACTAATCAGATAGTTTTGTAATCCCTGATCACACAATGTCTTGCCTAAAACATGTAGATTCTTTTCTTAAAGATGTAGAGATGAAGAATAAGTAATTAACAGATAACTACATCTGTCCCCCAGCTCCCCCTGCAGTAATCCCATGAGTAAACTCTGTGAACAAGGTAGAGTCTAAAGAAAGGTCACAAAGAATCAACAAGTCTGCACATAGTGAAAGATGATGAAGACAATGACCCTCTCCTCAAATGATTAACTGAGACTAGCTAAGAGTCGGACACAACTGAGCGACTTCACTTTCACTTTTCACTTTCATGCATTGGAGAAGGAAATGGCAACCCACTCCAGTGTTCTTGCCTGGAGAATCCCAGGGGTGGGGGAGCCTGGTGGGCTGACGTCTATGGGGTCACACAGAGTCGGACACGACTGAAGTGACTTGGCAGCAGCAGCAGCTTCTTTTTTTGCCCTTTAAAAACTCGCATGGCCAAGCAGAATGTTTGGAATTGGTTCTGGGACATGAGTCCACCTTCTCCTTAGGTTGCCAGCCTCCCAGATAAATAATCTTTCCTTTTCCAACCCATACTTGTCTCTTGAGTACTGGCTTTTGGGAGTACGCAGTTTGGAAACAGAAGGCAGAAAACAGGATGTGGAGATGCAGCAGCCCAGGGAAGAGAAGGTTTCAGCATGACAGGTGGCCATCAGTGTTGGCTGCATGGAAGTCAGCAGTAGACCAGAACACAGCAAAGGGCTTTGCAGCCTCAGAGGTCTTGTCTCCTGGGAGGCTGAGGCTGAGGCTATCTTAAACCTATTTTGTGTTTTTAAGAGTGCCAAACTCTGCTGCGTTCATTGTAGGTGTATATTAAAGACTTGTTCATTAACTGAATATGTCAATTAAAACCATTGATTAGAGGTCTTTTGTGAGGTCTCACTGGAATAAAAGGCTGGGAACACAACAGATGTATTGGGTGGGGGACAGTTTATTCTCTTTTCTAAATGGTATTTATTACTTTCATAATCAGAACACATTCCTTAAAAAAAAAAAAATTTTTTTTTTCAGTGAGAGTGGACAGTTGGGGAGAAAGCATTAGGGTGAAAAAAGCTTCTTGCCAGTGTGACCAGCAACCTCTTAGAACCAAGCTGTGCCAGAAGAAAACAAGGCAGGGCTCAAGGGAAACAAATTTTATTTCTCTTCCCTCTTATTCTCTTTTGGTTTGATTTGCAGGTAAATTATGGTGCAAGTCAGCAACTTGCATAGGGAAGACTATGAATGTGTTTTCTTGACTTGGTGAGACAGGAGATAAGTTACAGGAGCGAAAGGGGAAGAAAACAGACACCGGATAGTGGAAAGAGCTGTGACTTTGGGGGGACCATTTCAGCAAAATAGTACGTGAACGTCTGTTACAAGCAAGACCAAGGAGGATGAAACATGGTCCTTGCCCTTAAAATGTGTGACTGTTTGCTGCTCTTTCCTTCAACCACCAGTACTGATGGTCCTGATGGACAAAGGGGGCTCAATCAACCTCCTATGAATGAGGGAACCAGATATCCACTCATGAAAAGATGTGGCGCATCCTTCAGGTGGAGAAAAAAAATTCCATTCCTTGATTTTTTTTGGATTCACTAGTCCCAGCAGGTACCCTCTGCTTCAAGATGTCAGGAAAACCAGGCCTTAGGGTACTATAGGGCCAACATTTCTCCCTCTCTTGGATTTCAACACTGCCTGGCTGGCTATTCATTTTTTGCCAGCTTCCCCTTAGAGTTGCAGATATTGGGAGAAGACCCAGACCCTAGCAGAGTCTGCTCCAAGGCTGCCAAGTCCTCATGACATTCCGGCCCCAAGGAGACCCCAGAGACAGTTTTTCCTCATTTAGTGGCAAGATCCAGGCCTGGCTGATGTGCTGTGATATTGGGGTCCAAAAGCTGTTCCTCTTTTGCTTCCAAAAGTCACTTTCGGATGCCAGAAAAAGAGAAGTTTTAATCTCTAAAGCCTGGAACACAACATTCCAAAACAGCTGGAAAGGCCTTGGAAATTTCTCAGATGAAGTTAATTAAAACCTTCCTCTGCCCTAAGGGTCAAATTCTGTTGTTCATGGATAACCTTCAAGTTGTTGTCCAGCTTAGTTTCCGGATGAGCTAGTCTCCTGAGGACTTCAGTATTTGGTCTGGAAAGCTGTGTCCTGTAGAAAGGGCCAGCTGTTTCTGCGAGGGAAACAGTTGTTTTCTGCCTCAGAGGTTCTCAGCCAGAAAGGTAAGGGGAGCCCAAAGACATTTCTGCTAGCAGTTTCTAGTATGGTTCATACCCCATTTTTCAGCCAAAAGAAATCTATTCCTCATATCCACCCAGGAGGAAAATATCCCCACGATACACAACGTTGAGGCTGAGAAATTGAATATTCCCTACCATGTCAGTAAACAAGGATGTCACAGTCATCAGGAACTGCAGCCCTCCAATGTGAGGTGGTGAGTCCTAAGGGCACTCAGGAAGGAGAAGAATACTTGCTATCTAGCAGCCATCTGACTGCTGCAGTCACTCCCTACAGTGAGCCCCAAGGAAGCTCAGGGTGTGAAAAACACAGGATACTAGCCCCATGGTTGAGATGCATATGAAAGGAATGATTTAAGTTAGCCCAAACTCTTGCAGCTCCCCATACATAGAAAAGTACTAAATTCCTTAACTTGGGATATCTAGTTTTCTTTCTTTTCTTGAAATTCATTTATTTGGCTATGCCAGGTCTTAGTTGCAGCATGTGGGATCTAGTTCCCTGACCAGGGATCGAATTCAGGGCCCCTGCATTGGGAGCATGGAGTCCTAACCATTGGATCACCAGGGAATCCCAGGATATCTGGTTTTCTTTAATTAGCAATAATAATTTGATGTTCAGACTACCTGCCCTTTGTTGCAAAATTTCTATAGAACCTGGTTCCTCCCCTTGCCTCCATGGAGCAATTCTCTCAGGGCTATTTGAGATGCTGACTCCCGGGCTTGAGTCCTAAAAATTTCCACTGAATAAAACATAACTCTCAACTTTTGTGCTCAGTCGCTCATTTGTGTCCAACTCTTTGTAACCCCATGGACTGCAGCCTGCCAGGCACCTCTGTCAATGGAATTTTCCAGGCAAGAATACTGGAGTGGGTTGCTATTTCCAATTCCAGGGGATCTTCCTCACTCAGGGATTGAACCCCCGTCTCCTCTGTCTCCTGCACTGGCAGGCAGATTCTTTACCACCAAGCCACCTGGGAAGCCCTCTCAACTTTTAGGTTGTGACTATTTTTTAAGTCGACAAGGCCCATGCTCACCATCAGAAAGGCCATCTTTGCTCTGGGAAGAACTGATGGTGTCTGTCTCTCTGCACAGGGTCAATAACTTGTATCACTGAAACGAAATAAGAAGATTACCATAGCAGGAAAGCAGTGCCTCACTTTCTCTCCTGCTGCTGTGAGAAACTTAGTGCAAGAAACTGAGCCTAGCCCTGGCTTGGCCACACACAGCTGGCAGGCATTTCAGGAAAAAGGGAGCCATTGTCCCCAACAGGATACATGCTTTGCCAGCATGTCTTTTCATCAGCCCAACACAGGTCACCTTCTCTGTCTGTGGATCAACAAAGTCCTTCTCAACAAATACCAAATGTCTTGGTGTGTTAAAAGATCTCCACGAACAGATGTGATTGAGGTATCCAATTGTTAAGTCAAGGGTTATTTTTTGCTCAGTCTGATTCAGTAAATATTGACTAAGAAGCTGACTTAAAAGAAACGATGCCATGGGCTACTGGAAAACCAATGTAAGACCCAGGTCCCTGACCTTGGATCTCCAGGAACTTTTCATATGAGGCTTATCTGCTGTGGGTTCTACCACACTCAATATCTCCTATAGAGGGGGAGCCTCCCCCAGCCAGAGCCCCCTGCTCAGAAAAATAGCACCAACTGTTCTATGTCCAACAATGGTCACTAATTGCCCAGGACCATGGCCTAGCCCAAGGGCCACGCAGATAGCAAGGCAGTGGCCTGGAGTGAACTGGCATGGAAAGACCGCAAAATCTATAGAAGCTGGTGTATGTGGAGGAAGCAGAGTACACAGTTGGAGGTAGAACCTCGGTCCTTAAAGACCAGGTCCTGGAGTGAAGCTCCTTTGACTCAGCTTTACCACTATTCCTCCCTTTCCTGATGTCCAACTCTTTTCCTTTTTCTGGGCTCCTCTGTATATGTACCTTTCAATACCCACACCTCAGCACACACACCTACACATACATACTCTTGTTACCACCACTACTTGTAGTAACAAGAGAATTTCTATTCCTGACCAAGAGGGAAGAGGAGAAAGAGAAGTCATGCAGTCACCATGGTAGGAATTGGAGGGCTTGTGTGACCTCAGACCTTTAATAATGGAGATGATGTAGTTTGAAGCTTGCCCAGGCCTGACACAGCCACAGGGATCATAAGCTCCAGAAGGGCTGCCTTGTTTGCTGCTGTATCTCCTAGCTCTGTACCTGCACAAAGCTGGTGATCAGTAATGCTGGCTGAATGAATGATTGAAAAGACTGGGAACCAGAGAGATTAATGAAGGCTTAGCCTTGGTTGTCTTTCATGTCACAGTCTCTCTTCCCATGCTCCATACCTGGGAGGCTGACCAGTACTGACTACATTCAAACACTTCCTTATTCCCTGACTTCCAGTCGGGTTCAGCCAAATGGGGAACCCTAGCCAGAGATCAGAGACAAGGAGGCAAGTGATACCAAGGAATACATACCGCCATGAGGGCTACATTCTTATAAGGAGGCCCCCTCCATACCATTGCTTTGCTTCCCAATTCTCTCTCTTCTTCAGGCCTTAGACCTGTAATGACTCCCAACCCAATGTTACCATCCCCAGGTAACACCAATCCTTTATGGTTCCCCCACCAACCCTTGTAAATAATGCCTTTATTAAACATTCCTCAAAGCACCCAGTTTGAATGTAGCATCTATTTCCTGCTGAGACTGCAAACGATAGAGGTTCCAAAGATCAAGTACACCCTTTTTGTTATCTTGTTTTCTCCACGTTCTAGTACATTCTGCTCAGCTCTATCAGCAAACATTCATTGCTTTACAGAGGCAAGCTGGTTGGGAGGGTGTTTGCTCAGAGTGACCCAGTATGAGCTGAGGGGGTGGGTGGAAGAGGGAAAGCAACAGAGGGTCCTGCCTCAAGGCTAGTAAATATACTGCATAAACACTTAGTGAGGAAGACACCTATCTTTGCGGCAGGAAGTTAGAGTCAGACCTTCCATTCAGGAAGAAAGTTTTCCTTCTCTAATAACATTAGTTTCTTTGGCTAAAAATGTTTTGTTTTGAGATATATTTTATTGTACAACCATATAATAATAATCCAAAAGGTTCTTTTGAGGAGAAGGATATTGCTCAGCTCTAACCACATAGTTGATTAACCCAAAGTAATGCCTTGGAAGCAGAGTGGGGGTGGAATCATCTTTTCTGTGTCATTTATGCCTTTTTAATATTGATAAGTTCTCAAAAAGCAAGGGTTATTGAGCATATCAAGCTGTGCCCCTCTTTCAGCCTTTAGAGTGGAGTTAGGGAGAGTGGGTGGAGGCAATAGGGATATTTTCGTTTTATGATAATGTGCCCTCTCTGAACATACCAAGAGAGAAAAGTACATTTAAAATTTTCTGAGGAGATTAACAGGGTCTCATGTGATCTGAAGCTTTCTCTCACCTCTAAAAAAAACTACCTTTCCATGGTTCTCTGATGTATATTATCTCATCTACTTGGGATCTACTATTAAAGCAGGTTTCCTACCAGGCAGATTCAACAGCAGTTTAAGATGCCCAATTTCCTACCTAAAATGCAAATGGAAAAACACAGCCTCTGAATATACTTGTTCTGTTTTTTTCCCCCTCCTCCTCACCTCTTTTAAAAGAAGGATATATTGGTTTCTTCAGTCCTCAGTCTTTTGGCAGCAGCCATTTAAAAGAAAGAATCATGCGGTAATTATTAATTTTGCATGGGATCAACTCTGTCCTCAGCTTTCATTTGAGATGCAGTTACATGAAAAACAGACTGCGTTAATTTCATCCTCTCTGGGGTTGCTTAGCAACAAGGCCTTGTTCCAGATCATTTCTTCTTCTTGGCCCAGAGTGCTCTCTTTGGGGCATCGCTCATGCTAAGGCAATCATCATCCTGTTGCTGTCCCTTCTGAATGTGTCCCTGTGGTCCTGATGGCCCACGGGTTTGGTGGCTTTGCTCCAGTTACACTGGCTGGGGTCTGTAAAAGCCCTGAGCTTGTCATCACAGAGAATGAACTATGCTTGGGGAACTGGGGATTTAAATAGAGGTTAGACAGGAAAGTGAGCGAGGAAGCAAGAAGTATGTCTAAAGCGATGCTGGAAGACAGTGGGGGCAAAGATGAGATAAATACTGAAGTCCTTTTCAATTAAAAAAATAGCATTACTATGTTCTAATTTGAAAATCTTTCTAAGCTATATTGTTAAATGATAAATGTGAGGTCCAGAACAGTATGCATAGAATACTGTTTTTGGACAGGAAAAAGAAGAGGAGATATGAAAATATTTTGATTACTTTTGCTCAAAGAAACATACAGATGGGAATTCTCTGGCGGTCCAGTGGCTAGCACTTCACACTTTCACTGTCCAGGACCCGGGTTCAATCCCTGGTCAGGGAACTAAGATCCCACAAGCTGTGTAGCACAACCAAAAAAAAAAGAAAAAAATACAGATGATTATGAGTGTTTGTGAGGGGTGAGACTGATGCAGTAGAATGGCAGGGGCAAAAATGAGATTTTCCACCTATGTACCTCTTTATATTGTTTTACTTTATAAACTAAAAGAATATATTACCTAGTCCAAAAATTTTTTTTAGTAAACATTAAAAGGAGTTAGCAATCCAATGTAAGTTGTTAACCTTTGGGACAGTTGGGAAAGTTGGGTGAAGGGTATCTGGAGTTTTGTTAACTGTTTTTGCAACTTTTTTTTGGTGAATCTGGAATTTTTTAAAAATTAAAGTTAAAAGAAATTTTAAAAAATATCAGCAACCCCAACAAATTTTCTAGTTTTTCCTTCCTGTTTAAATACCGTTATTGTTATCCTTTAAAGGCAGTCAGTCTACCCATGCTGAACATTTTGAGTGACTTGGTAGGAGATGGGGATATCTCTGAGCATTCTGAGCATCAGAGAAAAAGACCTCAGGTGGGAACGTTAGCTTTAATCAGAGTGTGGTTCCATCCCTGCCCCAAATGGCTTCAGCTGTTGTCCCTAAAGATTGACAAGAAATAAGTGCCAGCCTCCTTAGGAACTGGTTTCTCTGAATATGAAACTCCCATGATAAAAGCATCACTCTCCAGTTCATATAGATCCTCAACTGTGCCTGCGTGGTTTCCCTGGACATCCTTCAGTGTTTTTCATCTCTGCAGCCATCTCATCTTTTAAATCACTCTATATGTAGCTTTCTCCACGAATCTCCCTGAGGCTATGAGAATGACTGAGTCATTCTCACACACAACTCGTCTGGCAGAGCATACTTTTTTCCTTATGTTTTTATTTAAAATAAAAACTTGAAATAATTATGGATTCACAGGAAACTACAAAAGAATATACAAAGAAATTATAAGTGCCTCTCTTTAAAAAGAAAAATCTTAAATCAATAACCTAACTTTTCACCCAAAGTAACTAGAAAAAGAAGAACAAACTAGATTCAAAGCAAGTGAAGGAAGGGAGAAAAAAAGATTATAAAGGAAATAAACAGACTAGAAAAACAATAGAGAAAATCAACAAAACCAAAAGTTGGTTCATTGTCAAGATCAATAAAACTGACAAACATTTAGCTAGACTGATAAAAGAAGACTCAAAATGACTAAAATCAGCAATGAAAGAGTAAACATTATTAACCTTGCAAAAATAAAAAGGACTATAAGGGGAAATTATGAATAATTATATGCCAACAAATTAGATAACATAGATGGAATAGACAGATTCCTAGGAAGACAAAGGCTACTGAAACTGAGTCAATAAGAAATAGAAAATCAAAACCACAATAAGATATCAGTTTACACCCACTTGAATGGCTATCATCAAAGAGACAGACAATAATGTGTTAGTGAGGATGTGGGAAAACTGAAACTTTCATACACTGATGGTGGGAAAGTAAAATGGCAAAGCATCTTAAAATTCCACTTGTAGGTATGTCTTCAAGAAAATGAAAAATGTATGTTTTAAAAAAAGATTATACATAAATATTCATAGCAGCATTATTCATAATAGTCAAAAAGTAGAAACAATCTATATGCTGATCAATGAATGAATAAATAAACAAACTGTGGCGTATCTATATAATGGAATATTATTCAACCACAGAAAGGAATAAAGTACTGATACATGCTCCAAGATGGATGATTCTGGAAAACATGCTAGACAAAAGGAGATAGACACAAAAGAACACATATTGTATGATTCCACATATATGAAATATCAAGAATAAGCAAATCTACAGATGCAGAATGTAGATTAATAGTTTCTAGAGGATGGGGTGGAGAATGGGGAGCAACTACTAATGGATATGGGATTTCTTTTGGAGAAATGAAAGTGTTCTGGAATTAATGGTGATAGTTACAAACACTAAGAACCATTGAATTGTAAGCTTTAAATGGTGAGTTTTCTAGTATAAAAATTATATGTCAATTTTTTAAAAAGGATGAGTAAAACCAATAGTTATTGCCTTTATAAAATGTAATGAGAGAGACTTCCCTGGTAGTCAAATGGTTGAGAGTCCACCTTCCAATGCAGGGAATGCAGGTTTGATCTCTGATCTGGGAACAAGATCCCACATGCTGCAGAGCAACTAAGCCCACACGCTGCAAACTTCAGAATCCACGTGCTCCAGAGCCCGTGCTCCACAGCAAAGAGCCTGCATGCTGCAACTAAGACTGGATGCAGCCAAAAATTAATAAATAAAAATAAATATAGTTTTGAAAATGTAATGAGAGATTCTATTTGCCTTTTACTCATTTACTCTTGACCCATTTACCCCAGTGGTAACATCTTGCATGACTTTAGTACCATATCACAACCAGGAAGATGACCTTACAACAACCCACAAAGCTTATTCCAATTTCATTAGGCTAACATGCACGTGTGCATATGTGCGTGCACACACATGGATGTAGTATTAATTCTGTGAAATTTTATCACATGTATGTTCATGTAACTACGACCACAATCAAGATACAGAATTGTTTCATTATCACAAGGATTCTAGCTCCCTGTTGGCACTCATGCTCTTCCTCGCTCTCCATCTCTAGAACCTGCTGCTGCTGCTGCTAAGTCGCTTCAGTCGTGTCCAACTCTGTGCGACCCCATAGACCTACAAGGCTCCCCCATCCCTGGGATTCTCCAGGCAAGAACACTGGAGTGGGTTGCCATTTCCTTCTCCAATGCATGAAAGTGAAAAGTGAAAGTGACGTCGTTCAGTCGTGCCCGACGCTTAGTGACCCCATGGACTGCAGCCCACCAGGCTCCTCCGTCCATTCCTCCTCATCCGGATTTTCCAGGCAAGAGTACCTAGCAAACATCAATTTATGCTCCATCTCTATAATTTTGTTATTAAAAATTTTTAATATAAATTGCTATATGTCATACAAAATGCTACGTAAATGTAATATTTTGAGTTTGACTTTTTCCACTCAACATAATTTGAGATTTATCCAAATTGTTGGGTATATCAATAGTTAATTCCTTTTATCTTTATTTATTTATGTTCAAAATAATTAATATAAAAGAACATTTACAATATTGATAGAACTTAATCTAAGAGAAGTTCAACTCACTTTTTTTACATGTCAACACTGGGTATTAAAAGAAGACAGAGTGAAAATAATTGTGGTATATATATATACCTACATATAATATAATATATGCCTACATATAACTAAGTTTGGAGTATAAAGTTTTTTGGCTGCAAGAAAGAACACGTGTTTTACTTCACCAAGAGGGATATCTCTTAATACTGGGGTGACTTCTCTTGGTATTTGTTCTGCTGTGATTTTTAGCATGTGAAAGTGAAAGTGAAGTTGCTCAGTCATGTCCAACTCTTTGCCAACCCCATGGACTGTAGCCTACCAGGCTCCTCAGTCCATGGAATTTTCCAGGCCAGAGTACTGGAGTGGGTTGCTATTTCCTTCTCCAGGGATCTTCCCGACCCAGGGATTGAACCCAGGTCTCCCGCATTGCAGGAAGACGCTTTACCATCTAAGCCACCAGGGAATAGTTATCTGTAATTGTATGAGCTCCAGATAAGAGTACATAGCTAGTTACTGTAGCTCCTTACTATAGAAATAGGAAGTGGACAGATAATGTAACTGTCCAATGTTTTTGAGGCCAAAAGCTTAAGCCTGAGAAGTTTAGCCAAGATTCAGAAATAAAAGCCCGCAGGAGATAAGAGTGTGAAGCCAAATTGGGAACTTAACAATAAAGCCATAAATTGCTTTATCTGGCAACGATGACGGTGAATTTTCCACCATTTTCCCAGTGGCTTTAGGCAGTCTCAGAACTGAATCCTCTGCACAAGCACTGCAGAGGGAAAGGGGAAAGAGAAAAAACTGAAGCAGAGACCAAGAGGTGATGTTGCACCCAGCCTGGGCACAGGTGCACTGGGACCTTCTCCAGGGTGGCACAAGAACCACACCAGTTCCTGTTATTTTATTTTTAGAACAGTTTTAAGTGTAAAGAATTATTATGAAAATAGTACAGAGTTCTCATACAGTCCATGTCCTATTTCCCCTATCATTAGCATTTCACAATTAAGGGCCAATCTTGATACTTTCTTATTAACTAAAGCTCATACTTGGTATTTCCTCATTTTACCCTAATGTCCCTTTTGTGTATCAAGATCCCATCTGGGATACCCTGTGGCTCAGAAGGTAAAAGAATCTGCCTGCAATGCAGGAGACCCAGATTCTATCCCTGGGTCAGGAAGATCCCCTGCAGAAGGGAATGGAATGGCATCCCACTCAAGTATTCTTGCCTGGATAATTCCATGGACAGAGGAGCCTGGTGGGTTACAGTCCATGGGGTTGTAAAGAGTTGGACACAACTGAGTGGCTAACACTTTCACTCTGTATTCACAGCATATCTCCTTAGATTCCTCTTGGCTATGACTGTTTCTTGGACTTTTCTTTTTTTGCTGTTGTTATCGTTCTTGTTTTCTGATGACCCATAAGAGTTTTAAGGGGTCCTGGTCTAATATTTAGGACTTCCTGGTCTAATATTTTGCAGGATATCTGTTAGTTGTGGTTTGTCCCATGTTTTCCTCACAGTGAGACTGGTGTAATGTGTTTTGGGGAGGAAGACCACAGTGGTAAAGTGCTGCCCTCATCACATCTAGTATGGACTGGAACATACTAACAGTATGATTTATCACTGCTGATGTTACCTTTGCTCACCTGGTTGAGACAGTGTTTGTCAGGTTTTTCTTCTATAAAACTAGGGACTTCCCTCCCTAGTGGCTCAGATGGTAAAGAATCCATCAGCAATGCAGGAGACCTGGGTTCAGTCCCTGGGTTGGGAAGATCCCCTGGAGAAGGAAATGGCAATACACTCCAGAATTCTTACCTGGAGAATCCCATGGACAGAGGAACCTGGGGGGTTACAGTCCATGGGGTCACAAAGAGTCAGACATGAATAACACTTTCACTCTCTACTGTAAAGCTAGTCTTTTTTTTCTCTCTCTATTTCCATACTATACTCTTTGGAAGAAAGTTACCACGTACAAACCATATTTAAGGACTGGAAAACTATATTCCATCCTCTTAAAGGCAGAAAACCTACATCAGTTATTTGCATGGGAGATATATCTGGTCTCCCCAGTTTATTTATTTATTCCATCATTTATTGATACCAGATGGAATCATGAATATTTATTTTATGCTATGGCTGATACAATACTGCAATACTTTATTAATTTTGTTGCTCAGATTGTTCCAGCTTTGGCCATTAAGATGGAACAATGGAACTCTATTCCATTGGCTCCAATATTCCTTTGACATATGACCATCACTGTGGGGTTTTTTGATTTTTGTTTTTGTGAGAGTGATGGATGTTCATATGCAAAAAAATGAACCTAGACACAGACCTTACACCTTATATAAAAAGTAACCCAAAATGGACCATAGACCTAAGTGTAAAATGCAAAACTACAAAACTTCTTGAAGAAAAAATAGGAGAAAATCTGTATGACCTTGGGTCTGATAATGAGTTTTTCAATATAAAATCAACAGCATGATGCAGGAAAGAAACATTAACAAGTTTGATCTTATTAAAATTAAATTTCTTTTTAAAAGACATCATTAAAATATGAAAAGACAAGTCAAAGACTTGGAGAAAACATTTGCAGAACGTATATCTGACACAGTACTTGTATATAATATACAAAGTCTCAGAACTCAACAATAAGATAATAAACTACCCAATTTAAAAATGCACAAAAGATCTGAATACATACTTCACCAAAGAAGATCTGCAAATGGTTATTAAGCACATGAAAAGACGCACTGTATCATTTGTCATTAGGGAACTGCAAATTACAACAATGTGATACCACTACATACCTATGAGAATGAAAAAAAAACCAAGAAACCCTAAATACAAACTGCTGGGGAGGACAAGGATGCTCTTTATCATTCTGAGGACGTTTCCCTCTATTTCCAGTTTGCTGAGTTTTGTTTTGTTTTGTTTTGTTTTAATATGAATGGTTTCTGAAATTTTATTAAGTGTGGATTCACATGCAGTTGTAAGAAAGAATAATTTCCCCGAATGCTGCATGCTTGCTCAGTTGTGTCTGACTCTTTGTGACCCCACGGACTGTAGCCTGCCAGGCTCCTCTGTCCATGGAATTTTCAGGCAAGAAATACTGCAGCAGGTTGCCATTTCCTACTCCAGGATATCTTCCCAACCCAGGGATCAAACCCATGTCTTTTGCATCTCTGGCACTGGCAGATGGATTCTTTACCACTGGGCCACCTGGGAAGCCTCCCCTCCCAATGCCTCCTTATGCTAACAGTTCTCAAAACACTAAAACAGGGCTTCCCTGGTGGCTCAGGGGTAAAGAATTTGCCCACCAATGCAGGAGACTCGAGTTCCATCCCTGACCCAGGAAGATCGCACATGCCATGGAGCAACTCCACCTGCTGGCCACAGCTGTTGAGCCTGTG
The DNA here is from genome assembly GCF_029378745.1 of Bos indicus. Lineage (NCBI taxonomy): Eukaryota > Metazoa > Chordata > Mammalia > Artiodactyla > Bovidae > Bos > Bos indicus. Next base: position 60,476,955 of record NC_091770.1, on the reverse strand, counting down.
CCCTAGAGCCTGGGAGCCACAACTACTGAGCCCATGTGCCGCAACTACTGAAGCTCGGTGGGCTTGAGCCTGTGCTCCACAACAAAAGAAGCCACTGAAATAAGAAGCCTGTGCAATGTAATGAAGAGTAGCCCCGGCTCACTGCAACTAGAGGAAAGCCTGAGCAGCAACAAATACCCAGCATAGCCAAAAATAAATAAGTTAAAAAATACACAAAAAACCACTAATACAACTAGAATACTGGCATTAGTATAATCCACCTAGTCTGTTTATATTTTAGTTTAACTTGTACTCATGTATGTGTTTACACAATTTAATCACAATTAGGTTTGTATATCCACCATCCCAATCAAAATACAGAACAATTACATAACCACAGGATCTCTCTAGTTGCCTTTCATAACTGCATCCATCATCCTGTTCCTTCTCCTTATAATCCTAATTCCAGACAACCACTAATCTGTTCTCCATTTCTAAAGTTTTGCTATTTTATGAATGTTCTATAAATGGAATCATACGATGTATCTTCTTGAATGGGCTTTTAAAAAAAATCAATAGCTCATTCCTTTTAATTGCTGTATAGTATTCTATGGTATAGAAGTACCAAAGTTTGGGGAATTTCCCAATTGAGGAAATTGGGGAATTTCCTGGTGGTCCAGTGCTTAGGACTCTGGGCTTCCACTGCAGGGCACACAGGTTCAATCCTGGGCAGAGGAACTAAGATCACACATGCCACACAGCATGGCCAATAAATAAGTAAATAAATAGAAGTACCAAAATTTAGCCATTCACCTACTGTTTGAAGAACATCTTGGTTATTTTTGCTTTTTGGCTATTATGAATAAAACTGCTATAAACATTCATGAATAGGTTTCTGTGTGAGCATAGGATTTTATTACTCTAGGATAAATATCCAAGGAATGAAACTGCTGGGTCATTTGGTAAGTGCATGTTAGGTTTGTAAAAAACTGTCAAACTGCTTTCCAGAGTGGCTGTCCCATCACATTCTTATCAGCAGTGTATGGGTGATCCAGTTTTTCTGCACCCTTGCTAGCATTTGGTATTGTTTCTAATTTTGCTTTAGCCATTCTAATAGATGTGTACATACTCTCTTTAAGAAAGCTAATAAACACCTTAAAACATTCGAGCCGATACTAACTAGTTACGTCTATACGCCTGGCTCCAAGCTAGGCTCTCTGAATGTGGAGGAGACTCAGCTCCTACAAATGAGAAACTGTGGAAGCAAGATGAGAGCATGAGAGGAAGTCAGTTCCTCCAAAGTTAATCCTATGAGCCACCAGTAATAGGCTCACCAGCAATTATGTGTGAACACAGAAACCCATGTCAGGGAAATCCCTGTTTTGTGTTCAGAGGGGAAAAAACTCCAAAACTCTGTGGAAGAGTTAGAGGAAGTCACTGTCTGGATCCAGCAGAGGCTCAAAGTTGGCTGCTTGAAACTCCAGGTGAAAGAAATGGCGTTTATTCTCTGGATCTCCAAAAAGGGCTTCAGATTCTGCCTGTGCTTTGCAAAGAAACAGGACAAAGTTAACAAAAATTCCTACCTGATTTTCAACCTGAGAGAGCACCTTATCCTCTTCTAGTAGATTCTGTTAAGGAAGATTCCTGTATTATCGTCCCAGTTCAAGTCTCTCATTTTCCTCAACTTCTGTCCACTGCATGGAGGTTGGGAACATGGATAAAATTACACAGTAACATAGTTACTGTTACAGTTACTGGATCTCAGTTATCTAAGGAGTAGAAGGCCTTGATGTACCAAAAATGTTTGGTTTTAAAAACTCTTTAAACAAAGGTCAGTTTTGTCTGGACTGACATAGAACACTGTGCTCAGGACCTCATAGAGGCATAATGCTATCAGGGGACTTTCTGTCCTTGCTGGCATACCTGTCTCCACCCTGCCCTTCCTGACTTTCATCCCAGGGGACATCTATTGTCCACACTTTGTTCTGATTTTTCAAAAAAGTATTTATTTATACCCCACCCTATGCCGAATAGGCTTTGAAGAAATTTTAAATTTAAAATATTTTATGTAAAACAGAATAACAAAAAGGAAAACAGAACTAAAATTAGTTAAAAGGAAAAATAGATGTGGCCAAATTAGTATTTATCATCCACAATGACTATGTCTTGCTTTTAAGAATGCTTTTAGCTTCTAAGACCCAAATGCAATAACATTCTTTTAGAAAGCCATCATTCAGCTTTTCCCATTTGTCTTCAAAAGTTTTAGGTTCACTTTATTCACCCGTATTTTCCATTTCACTACTTTGCTCTTCAATGACTGAGCTTTTAGTGGCTTATCCACTTAAATAAATACTTTAAGAAGGATTTTCTCTATAGCCTCTGACTCCAGCTGATGGTTAGTAACCCTTCTATTAATAGAAAACTCAACAGACAACCCTCCAGTTGCTCTTACTGACTTCAACTTGAAAACTTTCTGATGATAACAAGCAAAGATGTGGTAAAGCCAATTTCTCAACAGAGAAAAATAAGCTGTTGAATAAACATTATTGTTAATATATGATGTCTGAGATTAGAGGTCTAGTCTCTCTTGTCCACTAGTATGCCTCATGCAGTGCCTGAGGGAGCTGAGATTCAAATATTTACTGAAAACTGTTGCGTGCCCTCTCAGAGCAGGATACACTTTTCAGACATTCCAGGAAAATGCAGAAATAAAGGATTCAGGGGTTCATGACCAGCACCCTCCCATGTACCCACTCTAGGCCCATCGTGATATATAGAAAGTAAAGAAGAACTAAAGAGCCTCTTGATGAAAGTGAAAGAGGAGAGTGAAAAAGTTGGCTTAAAGTTCAACATTTAGAAAACTAAGATCATGGTATCCAGTCCCATCACTTCATGGCAAATAGATAAACAGTGGAAACAGCTACTGTTTTCCCTAAACAGTGGAAACAGTGGCTGACTTTATTTTGGGGGGCTCCAAAATCACTGCAGATGGTGACTGCAGCCATGAAATTAAAGACACTTACTCCTTGGAAGGAAAGTTATGACCAACCTAGACAGCATATTAAAAAGCAGAGACATTACTTTGTCAACAAAGGTCCATCTAGTCAAGGCTATGGTTTTTCCAGTGGTCATGTATGGATGTGAGAGTTGGACTTTATAGAGGGCTGAGCAGAGAAGAATTGATGCTTTTGAACTGTGGTGTTGAAGACTCTTGAGAGTCCCTTGGACTCTCAAGGAGAGCCAGCCAGTTCATCCTAAGGGAAATCAGTCCTGGGTGTTCATTGGAAGGACTGATGTTGAAGCTGAAACTCCAGTATTTTGGCCACCTGATGCGAAGAGCTGACTCATTGGAAAAGACCCTGATGCTGGGAAAGATTGAAGGCAGGAGGAGAAGGGGACGACAGAGGATGAGATGGTTGGATGGCATCACCAACTCAATGGACATGAGTTTGGGTAAACTCCGGGAGTTGGTGATGGACAGGGAGGCCTGGCATGCTGCAGTTCATGGGGTTGCAAAGAGTCAGACAAGACTGAGTGACTGAACTGAACTGAACTGATACATACATATATACGTACATATGTGTATGTGTATATATATATATATATATATGTATGTAATGGTGGATGAAAGCTTCAGCTTCCTGAGCAAAGGCCTTTTAGAGGACCCAAGATTCCCTTTGTGGTTCCCATCTTCTCTAGAGACCATGGAAACCCTGCACAGGTCCCTCATGTGGCACTGGGAGGGCACATCCACTGACAAGTTGGATGCCAAGATATCCTAGCACGAAGTCACCCTGACAACCCCAACCTCTTGGAATGGCCACAGTGACAGCATTTCATGAGGGAACCAAAGTAGCAAGAAGTCATGTATGAAATGACCTCTCGGGTCCTTTAAGCCCTATGGCTGTGGTTTATCCCAGTGCCACGATAAGGCAGCCTCAACCTGGGACCAGATTTCCCAATCCACCAGCTTTACTGTCCCCTGGGCCTTGTTAATGCTGCCACTTGACTCCCCAGTTATGCCCCATCGTCTTTTCCAAATCCTTAAGTGCCCATTCGTTTATGGTGTTGCTCAGATGCTGCAGCATTTTCTGTCTGGCTCCTGCCCTCATAGAGAAAAGGTAAATGTTTAGGGTAAGGGAACCAACTGAAAGACCAACTAATAAATCATATACACACTCCACACTCCAAAGCTCTTGTTGTTCTGTAGTCACTCAGTTGTGTCTCACTCTTTGAGACCCCATGGCCTGTAGCCCACCAGGTTCCTCTGTCCATGGGATTTCCCAAGCAATAATACTAGAGTGGGTTGTCATTTCTTTCTCTAGGGGATCTTACTGACCCAGGGATTGCACCCACGTCTCCCGCATTGCCAGCAGATTCTTCACCCCTGAGGCACTAGGGAAGCCTGGAAGCTCTAATCTGAGAATAAAATCCCCACTCTGTTTAACAAGACCATAATCTTTCTCTTTTTTTTTGATAAACGGACTGAGTACAGCTGGTTTCTCAGTCTTGGCACTACTAGTGTTTTGGTCCAGACACGTTTGGTTGGGAGGGCTGCCCTGTGCTGTCGGATGTTTCCCAGCCTCCCTGGCCTCTGTTCACTGAGTGCCAGTAGCAGCTGCCTCCAAGACGTCTCCAAACAGTGCCAGATGGCTCTACTGCAAACCACTGGAGTAGAGTAAGCAACACAATCTGAAACCCAGGGCTACAAAAAAAAAAACTACATCAGCCCAAAGCCAAGGGAATTTGACCTCAAAAATAGGCAAAATGTCAGTGGTGGGTGAATCTTACAACTTTTTGTGGCTTAAAAAACTTTTCCGAATAAAAAGTTTAAAAAAGAGTATGAAAGAGATAGCTTGAATTCAAGCTTTTTTCTTTTTTTAGCTTTATTGACATATAATTCACATACCATACTATTTGCCTTTTTAAAGGGTAAAAGTCAATGTTCTTTAGTAAGTTTACAGATTTGAGCAGACATCACCACAATCTAATTTCAGACATTTTCATTCTCCTCCAAAGAAACACTATACTCATTAGCAGTCACCCAGGTTGCCCCCAGGCAACCACAAATCTACTTTGTCTCTATAGATTTACCTATTCTGGACATTTGATATAATATAATTGTAAATGTAACATGTGGTCTTTTGCAATTGACTTCTTTGACTTAAAATGTTTTCAAGGATCATCTGTCTTGTAGCATGTATCAGTAATTCCTTTTTACCATTGAAAAACAGTTTTGATAAATGTATATTTTCATTTCGTTTGGATGTTTACTTAAGATTAGAATTACTTGGTCAATGGTAACTATGTTTATGATTTTGAAGAACTGTTTTCAAAATTGACTGCACCATTTTACATTCCACTAGCAATTATTGCCTGGAAAATCCCATGGATGGAGGAGCCTGGTAGGCTGCAGTCCGTGGGGTCGCTAAGAGTAGGACACGACTGAGCGACTTCACTTTCACTTTTCACTTTGATGCATTGGAGAAGGAAATGGCAACCCACTCCAGTGTTCTTGCCTGGAGAATCCCAGGGACAGAGGAGCCTGGTTGGCTGCCGTCTATGGGGTTGCACAGAGTCGGACACGACTGAAGCGACTTAGCAGTAGCAGTAGCAGTAGCAATGTCTAAGGGTTTTAATTTCTCTGCATCCTCCTAACCAATTGTTATTGTCTTGCTTTTAGTTTTAGCTATACTATTTTACTGTGGTTTTGATTTGCATTTCTCTAATGTTGAGCATCTTTTCATGTACTTATTAGCCATCTGTACATCTTTTGACAAATGTCTATGTCTATTCAAATCCTTTCCATTTTTTAAAAAAATTAAGCTTTTTATTTTGATGTATTTGCAGATTTATACATACCTGTAAGAAATAATATAGAGATCAAAAAATCCTTTACAATTTTTCCCATGTAACATCTTGGGAAACTACAGTATGATATCACAATCAGGATACTGACACTGATACAGTCAAGATACAGGACATTTCTATTATCACTAAGATCTCTTATGTTATATATATTTTTTTCTTTTTTGGCTACACCCCATGGCATGTGGGCTCTTAGCTCCCCAACCAGGGATTGAACCTGTACCCCTTGCAGTGCAAATCTGGTGTTTTAACCACTGGGTCGCTGGGGAAGTCCCTATGTTTTCCTTTTATAGCCACACACAGTTCCCTCCTGCCCCAACTCCTCCTTATCCCTGGCAACTATAATCTCTACCTCATTTCTATAATTTTTCTATTTAGAAAATGTTATGTAAATAGATAATATGGTATATAACCTTTTGGGATTTTTTTTTCCACTCAGCATAATTCTCTAGAGATTCAGTCTAGGTTATTTCATGATTAATAGTTTCTTTTTATGGCTAACTAGTATTCCATCTATGGATGTATCAATTTGTTTAACCATTCACCTGTTGAAGGATGTTTGGGTTGTTTCCAATTTTGAGCTATTATAAATAAAGCTGCTATAAACATATGTGTATGGGTTTTGGTTTGAACATATGTCTTCATTTCTCTGGGATAAATGCCCAGGATTGCAATTGCTGGGTTTTAGGGTAGTTGTATATTTAGGTTTTTAAGAAACTGCCAAACTGATTTCCAGAGTGGCTGTACCCTTTGACATTCCTCCTGGGAATGTATGAGTGATCCAGTTTATATGAGTGAAGACTGGGTTGGGGAAGGGAGACCTGGTTCACTCTGCTGTGCTTGACTGCTGTAGAGCTTTTGCAATAAGGGGTATGAAAGGGGAGAGTTTAACCCCAGGGGAGCCTGTCCCTCCAGGGGTTAAACTGTAATCCTAGACTGGGAGATTCTGGGAAGGAGCCCATGTCTTCTTAGCTGTACTTGTATGGAGCAGAGTGTGTGGGGTGAAGAGCAGGGGACAGGGGTAAAGGAGCTTGTCCCTGTCTCAAATGCCATGTTGTTTGTTTAGTGCCTAAGTCCTGTCTAACTCTGTTTCGACCCCATGGACTATAGCCTGCCAGGCTCCTCTGTCCATAGGATTATCCCGAAAAACATACTGGAGCGGGCTGCCATTTCCTTCCCCTGGGGATCTTCCCGACCCAGGGACTGAATCCCTGTCTCCTGCATTGGCCGGGTGATTCTTACCACTGAGCCACCAGGGAAGCCCCTCAAATGCCTTAGCCCCGCCCTGTTCTTACTGAAATTAATAGATTTTCTTGAATGAATGTTTCTTCACTTGTGGTATGCTCTTAGGACAGTTCTCAGAGACTAATATTTCACCAAATTGTTGTCAGAGATCTCTGCTGAGCTCCTTACTCTGCCATTCTGGAAGTCCCACCTTTCTATCTTGTTTCTTGATATGAATAAGAATCTGATAGGGGAAAACCCCCCCATCTTGCCCCCAAATTCTGCATTCCAGGAACAGTGGATCATCCCCAATCTTCCCCTGGCTGATGAGACAGAAACTGCTGTCGCCTCCCTGCAACCTCAGATACCTATGAGGCTGGCTGAGATGCACTGCAGGGAGAACAGGGCTGGCCTGCCTTGACAAGGAAAACACAGCTTTTTTTCCCCTGAAGGACACGAGGTGTGTCTCCACACATTATGTTAGTGTAATGTAAATGGATTCATGCTGAAAGACTGAAGCTAGAACACAAATTTTACACCAAAATGCTGCCAGTTTCAGAAGTGTGATGTCTTGATGCACTCAGCTGAGTGGTAGATGAGTGGCTTTTAAGCTGATCACCGATAGTGGAATCAGCAGATCAGCCCAAAGAAGGAAGGCAGGGAAAAGCTCTTTTTTTTAATGGATGATACAGTAATGTGGTTCGTAGAATGGTATATTGTGGGAAACCTTCCTGCCACTGCTGTCTCTCTGCCACCCAGTTCTTTTATCCCAACAGGCCATCCCTGAGATTAGTTTCTTATATATCTTTCCAGGAATATTCTATAAAAGCAACTTAAACATTCTAGTTTTCTCAGAAGACCTGGGTTTTACCCCTCTCAAAACATCAGCTATGTAACCATGGATATGTGACTTGACCTTTTGAGCCTCAGATTCCTCACCTGAAAACTGGGAGTAGGTACTATTACTCATAAGGTTACTCACAAGGTTAGGATGAGCATTAAGTAAGACTGTATTCAACCATGCTTTCTAAATAGAAAAGTACTATACCAACATCAGCGGTTGTTCTAATGGGAGCAGTAGCCAAGTACTAACAGTGTGGCAGAGGTTGGCTATACTCAGCAGGAACTCTGGGATCAGCAGCTGGTGATACTGGGGAAGCACCTGAGGCTGATTGAGGGAGAGAGAACGTGGGCCACAGGGTCCCCTGTGCAACGCCAATATGGCCCAATTAGGCATGAAATAGAGTCTGCCTGGTTTGCAAAGTCTGAACTTCGGGAAGTCAATGACACACAAAACCCACCATATTACCCATGTTCTGAAGGCAATCAGCAGGGTTCAAAGTTAGCTGTGGCTCTGATAGAGGCACCTTCTCCTGGAAAGAAGCCTACTTTTGGACAAGTGACAATGCTGGGTTTAATCCAAAGCAGACTTGGGCAGATTAGAGTATTCCAAAGACCATTGATAAGGACCTGTTCCAAAGACCATCCAGAATATAACTTATGACAAGGCTGATAACTCAGGACATATGACACAGGCTCAAGCAAGGAATCAGAAAATTAGGACCCCAGTTGAATTAAGCTTCCATGTGTTTGCAACCTGTTGAGTGTAACAGCAGAGAAAGTAAGATAAATCAAAGGGTCATCGCAAAGAGTCCAAAAAATATCTTAGGTCTTCCTCTATCTGGGTTACCACCTTGAAAACAATCTACAGGGAGTCTAACCTAGGTTCTTATTGTCCCTTCAAACCAGCTTCAAAGGATCATACAGGTGGTGGAATGAGGGAGACACCACCATTATCTGAATAGGATGTGATGGACAAAGCCCTGCCCGGGACAGATAAGACAGATGTGTACAGCAGGAAGACAGCTGGTAGAAGGTAGAGAGGAAGCCAGTTCACTGACTGGAATTCCTTTTGTTCATCTTCTGGTTTTGGAGAACTTCTACAGGCAACAAGATGACCATTTTCCTACCATGCTGAGGACTACCTCTCAGGCCACAGATTATGTAGCTTCAGTAAGCCTCTCACCAGGCCTGGCAATGGCCTGTGATTTGTCAATGACTGAGGAAGCACAAGTCAGACTCCAGAGATCTGAACTGACTATCTCTCTGCAGTCTCAGGGGCTTCCCTGGTGCCTCAGTTGTAAAGAATACTCCTGCAAGATGCAGGAGACATGGGTTCGATCCCTGGGTGGGAAAGATCCCCTGGAGGAGGGCATAGCAATCCACTCCAGTATTCTTGCCTGGAAGATCCCATGGACAGAGGAGCCTGGAGGGCTACAGTCCATAGGTTGAAAAGAGTTGGACACAACTGAAGTAACTTAGCACACACTCATGGGTGTTCATTTCACAGCCAAAATCAACTCCAGTTCCTGAAGCTGAGGAATCTGAGTCACTACCACTCCAGTCTCATGGGAACTTCTAAGAATAGGTTCAAAACTCCCCATCATGAATGCTGAAATGTTCCAAAATCATATTTTTCTCTCTGTCTCTCCCTCCTACTCTTTCTTATTCTCTTGAGATTGATTAAACAAGGAATTGAGGAAGAAACAGTAGGGTTGAAAGGGACTGAATCTGTGGAGGACCAAAGGGTGAAAAAAAGCCAAATTGGAGAGTTTTTTAAAAAAGAACTTTATCTTTTATTGCTTGTCTCTTAATAACTGTTTGCTTTTTTTTTTTTTTTAATAGCTGTCTCTGCCTTCTTTTCTTCCCCAACTTTTTATTGTGAAAGTCTCATTTCTTCCCTTACAGCTCAGTTGGTAAAGAATCTGCCTGCAATGCAGGAGACCCCTGTTCAATTCCTGGGTTGGGAAGATCCACTGGAAAAGGGATAGGCTACCCACTCCAGTATTCTAGACTGGAGAATTCCATGGACTATAGAGTCCATGGGGTCACAAAGAGTCAGACATGACTGAGTGAACTTCACTCACTTTTTCTATTTCTTCAGCAGCCACCCCCCAAAAAAAGAAAAGAAAAACTTCAAACTCACAGAAAAACTAAAAAACATGTACAATGATATCAAAAGAGCAACCCATAAAAATAAAATGGACTTTATCAAAATTAAAAGTTTCTGCTCTTGAAGGACACTATTAAGAAAAAGAAAAGGTAAGCCACAGATTGGGAGAAAGTATTTTAAAAACACATATCTACCAAAGGACTTGTATATAGAATATAGAGAGAATTCACGCAACAAATAACCTAGTAAAAATAGGCAAAATATTTGACCAGACATTTTACCAAAGAAGGTACACAAATGGAAGATAAGCATGTGAAAAGATGCTTAATATTCTAAGTCATTGTTTTTGTTGTTATTTAGTCACTAAGTCATGTCCAACTCTTTGCAACACCATGAACTACAGCCCGCCAGGCTCCTCTGTCCATGGGATTTCCCAGGTAAGAATACTGGAGTGGATTGCTATTTCCTTCTCCAGGGGATCTTCTTGACCCAGATGATCAAACACATGTCCCCTGCTTGGCAAGTGGATTCTTTACGACTGAACCACCTGGGAAGCCCTCATAAGTCATTAGGGAAATGCACACTGAAACCAAAATGAAATACCACTAAATATGCATTGAAATGGCTGAAATAAGAAAAACTTACAATGTCAAGTGTTAATGAAAATGTAGAAGGACTATACTGTTGATGGGAATGGAAAATAGCACCAACACTTTGGAAAAGTCTAGAAGTTTCTCATAATCATCCCATTCCTCGATATTTACCCAAGATAAGGGAAAATTTCTGTTCACACAAAAATCTATATGCAAATGCCTACAATAGCAGTATTTATTAATAATTATAGTGCTACATTTAATACTGTGGTCATAATTAGTGTTGCTGCTGCTAAGTTGCTTCAGTCGTGTCCGACTCTGCACGACCCCATAGACAGCAGCCCACCAGGCTCCCCCATCCCTGGGATTCTCCAGGCAAGAACACTGGAGTGGGGTGCCATTGCCTTCTCTGATAATTAGTGTTATATAAATTATATTTATAGTGTTTATTCATAATTGGCTAACACTGTAAGTGATCCAAATGTCTTTCAGCTGATAAATGGACAAAATGTGGTATATCCTTTTTTCACTCAGGTTGTTTGTTTTTCTGATATTGAGTTGTATGAGCTGTTTATATATTTTAGATATTAACCCCATCAGTCATATCACTTGACTATATCAAATATTTCCTCCCATTCAGAATGTTGTTTTTTGTCTTGTCAATGGTTTGCTTTGCTGTGCAAAAGCTTTTAAGTTTAATTAGGTTCCATTTATTTTTGTTTTTATTTCCTTTGCCCTGAGAGACCGATCTAAAATAATATTGCTATGATTTATGTCAAAGAATGTTCTGCCTCTGCTCTCTTCTAGTTTTATGGTTTCAGGTCTTACATTTAGGTCTTTAATCCATTTGAATTTACTTTTGCATGTGGTGAGGAAATGTTTTAATCTCATTCTTTTACATGCAGCTGTCCAACTTTCCTTGCACCACTTACTGAAGAGCTTGTCCTTTTCTCCATTTTATAGTCTTGCCTCCTTCATCACAGATGAATTGGCCATAGGTACACGAGTTTATTTCTGGACTCTCTATTCTGTTCTATTGATCAAAGTGTCTGGTTGGAAGCTAGTAGCATGCTGTTTTTATTACTGTAGCTTTGTAATATAGTCTCAAGTCAAGGAGCATGATATCTCTACTTGGTTCTTTTTTCTCGTTTGCTTGGCAATTTGGGGTCTTTTATGGTTTCACATAAATTTTAAGATTACTTCTAGTTCTGTGAAAAATGTCATGTTATTTTGATAGGGATTGCATTAAATCTGCATATTATTTGGGGTAATATAGATGTTTTAACAATATTAATTCTTCTGGACTTCCCTTTTGGTACAATGGATAAGAATCCACCTGCTAGTGCAGGGGACAAGGGTTTGATCCCTGGTCCAGGAAGATTCCATATGCCACAGAGCAACCAAGCTGGTGTGCCACAACTACTTAGCCCATCCTCTAGAGCCCATAAGCCATAACTACTGTTGGTGAGGATGTAGAGAAAGGGAAACCCTTGTACACTTTTCATGGCATTAAATTGGTACAGCCACTGTGGTAAACTATGAATTTTCCTCAAAAAAGCTACATTAATTCAGAAAGATACATGTACCCCAATGTTCACAGCAGCATTATTTACAGTAGCCAAGATAAAGAAGCAACCCAAGTGTCTATCAACAGATGAATGGACAATTATATATATATAATGGACTATTAGAGCCATACAAAACAATGAAATTCTGCCATTTGCAACAACATAATGGACCTAGGGAGTATCATGTTTAGTGAAATAAGTCAAAGGACAACAAATTCTGTATGTTATCACTTATATGTGGAATCTAAAAATACAACAAATGAATGTATATTCAGAACAGAAAAAACGCAAAGATACAGAAAACTAACTAGGATTACCAGTGGAGAAAGAGAAGGGGGGAAGGGCAAGAGAAGGGTAGGGGATTAAGAGATACAAAATACTATGTATAAAATAGATAAGGAACAAGAAAATATAGCAATTATTATATAATTACTTTAAACGGTATATACTCAATAAAAATACTGAATCACTATGCTGTAACACCTGAAACTAATATAATATTGTAAATCAACTGTCCTTCAATAAAAACAAGCATGATACATCCATACAATGGGATACTACACATTGATAACTCCTGAAACATGTGAAAACATACATGAATCTCAAATGTATCATGCTAAGTCTCATAGGTTCAATGGTATCTCCCCTCCAAAAAATATGAAATCCTAAACCCTAACATCACAAAATCTGGCCTTATTTAGAAATAGGGTCGTTACAGGTATTATTAGCTAAGATGAGGTCATACATTTGAATAGAGTGAGCCCTTACTTCAATATCACTGGTAACTAACGCAATGACAGGCAACACACAGGGAGAACACCATGCAATGTCAAGGCAGAGACTGTAGTTATGCTGCTGTGAGATACAGAATGCCAAGGATTGCTGGTGACACCAGAAACTAAGAGAAAGGCATGAACAGATTCTCCTCAAGGGCCATCCAGAGAGCATGAACCTCCTGACAAATTGATTTTGGACTTCTAGCATCCAGAACTGAGACAATAAATTTCTGTTGTTTTAAGCCACTTGGTTTGTGGTACTTTGTTAGAGCAGCCCTAGAAAACTAGTATACCAAGTTTAAAAAGCCAGACTTAAAATGCATTTATATCACATTCTGGAAAAGACAAAATTATAGGGTTGGAGAATAGATCAGTGTTGCCAAAGGCTGTGGGTACAGGATGAGGGAATGACTACAAAGAGGCAAAGAGAGCTTTGAAAGCAATAGATATATTCTAGATCTTGACCATGATGGTAGTTACACTATTGCATGTGTTTGTCAAAATAAAATTTTACACTATGTAAATTTAAAATTTTTGAATTTTACTCTATGTAAATTAAACCTGACTCCCTCAATCCAAAAACCATAAACAAATGAAAAAACCTCCTACAGTAATCTTCTGTATACTTTATACCCAAATTCAATTCAATGACTGTTAATATTTGCCCATATTTGCTTAATCTATGCTGCTGCTGCTGCTAAGTCGCTTCAGTCGTGTCCAACTCTGTGCGACCCCATAGACGGCAGCCCACCAGGCTCCCCCGTCCCTGGGATTCTCCAGGCAAGAATACTGGAGTGGGTTGCCATTTCCTTCTCCAATGCATGAAAGTGAAAAGTGAAAGTGAAGTCACTCAGTCGTGTCTGACTCATAGCGACCCCATGGACTGCAGCCTACCAGGCTCCTCCATCCATGGTATTTTCCAGGCAAGAGTACTGGAGTGGGGTGCCATTGCCTTCTCCATGCTTAATCTATACATGTATTTTATTGTCGTTGAATCATCTATGTTGTAGACATCATGACACTTCACCCTAAATGTTTTATCATGCATCTTCTAAGAATAAGGACATTTTTGTGTATAAGATATATAAGAAACATAACAATTTCAAAGTATCATCTAATATAGAGTCTGTATTTCAACTTCTCAAATTGTAGTTAAGATGCGTTTTGTAATTGCCTTTTTACAACCAGGAACAAAATCGAGGTTCACATAATGCATTTGGATATTATGCCTGTTTAATCTTTTAATTTAGAATAATATTCCCACTGTTTCTTGTCACAATCTTTGCGTAGACCAGTTGTCTTGCAGAATGTTTTAAAATTTCTGGATGGGCTTGATAGCTTCCTTGCAATCAATACTGTTGTTATCAAATATTCTTCTATCTCTTTATTTCTTGTAAAATAGAAGTTAGGTCTAAAGTCTTGATTAGGTTCAGGTTTAACTTTTGATAAGAATAGTTCACCAGACTTCCTTGGTGGTACAGTGAATAAAAATCCACCTGCAAATGCAGGGCACATGGGTTCTATCCCTGGTCCAGGAAGACCCCACGTGCTGCAGAGCAACTAAGCCTGTGAGCTGCAACTACTGAGCCTGGGTGCTGTGATTACTAAAGCCTGCGTGCCCTAAAGCCCATGATCTGCAACAAGAGAAGCCACTGCAATGAGAAGCCCGATCACAAGGAACAGCAGCCCCTACCTGCCCCAACTAGAGAAAGCCCACCTGCAGCAATGAAGACAGTGCAGCCAGAAATAAATTTTTTAAAAAGATGATAGTTTCCTACCTTGCTTGCCTCCATGCAGACCTATTTTTCTGCCTTTCTCATACCATAAAGGGCTTGTATGGTCTGTGAAGGCCACAAATATCAATAAGACAGTTTGTCCTAAGGGGGATGAATGAATGAAACAGCATCCTTTATCAGCCAGTAAATAGTAACTGCTACAGGGAGCCAGGTACCATGCTAGGTGCTGGGGACACAGTAGTAAGCTATATGCAAACATGGTCCTGCTTCTAAGGAGTTTGTAGTCTAATAAGTGAGACAGAAATTCATGAAAAAAAAAAAAAATGACTAGGGATAAATGCCATGTGAGAAAAAACACAGGAAATTATAGCTCTGTATAATGGGGAAATCTTCCATAGCGGGTATACCATTTGATCTGAGGACTGAAGGATGGGCAGGTATCAAGGAGGTGAAAGTCAAGTAGGGACTGGGGAAGACAGGGTAGTGGGCTATAAGAAGTTCATCGATTGGTAGGACACCTAGGTACACTCACAGGCAATTACAATCTTCTTCAGTGGAAGCTATGAAAGGGGTCCATGCAACAGACTGGGAGGACTGGAGGCAGCATCCCTAAGAGAGTGATGTCTGAGTTTAGGGTGACAAGTCAGTGGAGATACACAGAAGAAAGGTGGGGAAACAAACAGCTAACTAGTTAGTTGTTAGAATGAAATCTCTGTAGGAATTTAGGTTCAAAAGAATGTTCGTATTCTAGACAAAATTTTAATCTGAGCCAGTAAAGGTTCTAGACTTAATTTCTGGTTTATAGGAAGTAAATTTTAAATCACAGAGGGACTTCTTTAAAATTAATTTTACCTTTTACAATTTATTATTTCTTTTACTTTTTATTTATTTTTTTAGCCATGTGGAATGTGGTTTATGGAATCTTAGTTTCCAGACCAGGGAACTAACCTTGTGTCCCCTGCAGTGGAAGCTTGGAGTCTTAGCCACTGGGCAGCCAGGGAAGTCCGAATCACAGAGGAGTTTTAAATCACATTGCCTTTAATTAAAACACCCTAACCAGCAAAGTTCAGAATTAGAGTCAGACTAAACCAGTGATCTTGTACTGTCAAACAAAACAACTGTGGAATCCTGGAAGAAAAGATGGCCTGGTAAAGCCCTTTACTCCATTTCGCTTTCTTGAATAGTCAGGTTAGGCAATGGCTCAAACTCATTTTCCCCTAGAATAAACAGCCCTGATATTATTGCTTCTAATATTAATTCTGATAATTTTTAAAATTATGTATTCCCTAAGCCACACAACTAACAATTGAATTCAATCCAAAGTTTCTGGCTCTAAAGTACTTGTATTTAACCATCATACAACAGTGCTCCCAGTAATAAAGGTACTGATACCTACCAAGGTGAAGGTGAGAGAAAGGCGCTTTCTGTAATACTGGAAAGAAGGAACAGATACTCTTTTAGCACAATAAGGACACAGCAGAAAAGCCAGCAGGAGGTAAATTGGCCCAGTATGAATGGTCTGGTTATTTTTAGATGCTTGAACAGGAGGCCAGACCACAGTGGCCAGAAATTTCCATCCCCCACTCTGGCTCAGGAACAGAAAATGACTGTGCTTTTAAGAAATAAAAATCAGCTGGGATCTTTGGAGGAAGAAATAGAGAAAAGGACTATGGGGAAGGGGAATATGAGACGAGATAGGAAGGAGAGGTTGGGGCCACAATGTACTCTACATCAGTTAGAATATGATTCATGATCCTGAATAAAAAGATTCATTCACCACACTCCACAATTTTGTGTGTTCCTCAACAGCCAACTGGAAGATAGTTTTGTTAGGAACTGTTCCATGATGGGATCCCATTAATTTCTGTTAATGTCAGGCACAGTGCCAGGTGCTTCAGATACATTCATTACCTCTAATCATCTCAATGACCTACCAGACCTACCAGAAGGGGCTCACTGAGTTTTAGTTGCTCGTCCTGTGGTCATGTATGGATGTGAGAGTTGGACTGTGAAGAAGGCTGAGCGCCAAAGAATTGATGCTTTTGAACTTTGGTGTTGGAGAAGACTCTTGAGAGTCCCTTGGACTGCAAGGAGATCCAACCAGTCCATTCTGAAGGAGATCAGCCCGGGGATTTCTTTGGAAGGAATGATGCTAAAGCTGAAACTCCAGTACTTTGGCCACCTCATGCAAAGAGTTAACTCATTGGAAAGGACTCTGATGCTGGGAGGGATTGGGGGCAGGAGGAGAAGGGGCAGAGGATGAGATGGCTGGATGGCATCACTGACTCGATGGATCTGAGTCTCAGTGAACTCTGGGAGTTGGTGATGGACAGGGAGGCCTGGCGTGCTGCGATTCATGGGGTTGCAAAGAGTCGGACACGACTGAGCGACTGATTTGATCTGATCTGATAAGATCACAAAACTGCCAAACCAGAGAACTTTTGAAACTTCCAAGCTATCACACTCTGATAATTTTGTAAGATAACATAATTTTGTAAAACACAAAATGAAATGTTAAAGATATATACAATACAGGCATACTTTGTTTTATTGTACTTCACAGATACTGCAATTTTTCATAAATTGAAGGTTTATGGAAATCCTGTGTTGTCAGACAGTGGTCAGCTTTTATCAGTAAAGTATTTTTTAATTAAGGCATATATATTTTTTTAGACATAATGCTATTGCACACTTAGACCATAGTATAGTGTAAACATAACCCTTGTATGCACTGGCAAACAAAAAAATTTCTGTGATTCACTTTATTGTGGTATTTGCCTTATTGTGGTATTGGATTGAGCAAAAAGTTCACTCAAGTTTTTCTGTAACATGGCTCAGAAAACCCGAACGAACTTTTTGGTCAACCCATATTTGCTTTATTGTGGTGGTCTGGAACCAAACTAGCAACATGCCTGTATAAGCTCAACCTTCTTATTACATTCAACAGGCACTGCTGTAAGTGTTTCTAACACTTTTCCTGAATGTCCGTACCAATCTTGTCACCGAATGTCACTGCTGCTGCTAAGTCGCTTCAGTCGTGTCCGACTCTGTGTGACCCCATAGACGGCAGCCCACCAGGCTTCCCCGTCCCTGGGATCCTTCAGGCAAGAACACTGGAGTGGGTTGCCACTTCCTTCTCCAATGTATGAAAGTGAAAAGTGAAAGTGAAGTCGCTCAGTTGTGTCCGACTCTTAGCGACCCCATGGACTGCAGCCTACCAGGCTCCTCCGTCCATGGGATTTTCCAGGCAAGAGTACTGGAGTGGGGTGCCATTGCCTTCTCCCAGAATGTCACTAGTAGGGATTAATTTCCAAAAATACAAACAGGTCATATAGTTCAACATCAAAACAAACAGACAAACAACCCAATCAAAAAATGGGTTCAATTCAGTTCAGTTCAGTTGCTCAGTCGTGTCCAGCTCTTTGAGACCCCATGGACTGCAGCACGCCAGGTTTTCCTGTCCATCACCAATGGGTACAAATCTAAATGCAAATCAAAACTATAATGAGGGGCCTCCCTGGTGGCTCAGTGGTAAAGATTCTGCTGGCCAATGCAGGAGACATGGGTTCGATCCCTGATCTGGGAAGATCCCGCATGCCTCAGAGCAATTAAGCTCGTGTGCCACAACTGTTGAGCCTGTGCTCTAGCGCCTGGGAGGTGCAACTACTGAAGCCCACGTGCCCTACAGCCTGTGCTCCCCAACAAGAGAAGTCACTGCAATGAGAAGCCTATGCACTTCAACAAAGAGTAGCCCCTGCTTGGCACAACTAGAGAAAAGCCCTCACAGCATGAAGACCCACCACAGCCAAAAATAAATTAAAAAAAAAAAAAAAAAAAGGCAAGTGTGTAAGCAGAAGAGCCAGCATTTAGGGGGAAAAAAAAATACAAAGAGGTATCCCATCACTCTGGTCAGAATGGCCATCATCAAAAAGTCTACAATAACAATTGCTGGAGAGGATGTGGAGAAAAGGGAACCTCCTGTACTGTTGGTGGGAATGAAAATTGGTATGGTCATTATGGAGGTTCCTTAACAAACTAAAAATAGCACTACCATACGGTCTAGCAATCCCATATATTCAAAGAAAACTATAATTCAAAAATATTTGAATTAGATATTGAAGTGAAGTCGCTCAGTCGTGTCCGACTCTTTGTGACCCCATGGACTGTAGCCCACCAGGCTCTCCATCCATGAGATTCTCCAGGCAAGAATACTGGAGTGGGTTGCCATTTCCTTCTCCAGGCGATCTTCCTGACCCAGGGATCAAACCCAGGTCTCCTGCATTGTAGGCAGACGCTTTACCATCTGAGTTACCAGGGAAGCCCATAAAGTGAAGTCGCTCAGTCGTGTCCGACTCTTTGTGACCCTATGGACTGTAGCCTATCAGGCTCCTCCATCCATGGGATTTTCCAGGCAAGAGTGCTGGAGTGGATTGCCATTTCCTTCTCCAGGGGATCTTCCCGACCCAGGAATCGAACCCAGGTCTCCCGCATTGCAGGCAGATGCTTTAAAAGATATTAACGTTCACAGTAGCACTATTTACAATAGCTGAGACATGGACACAATTAAATGTCTATTGACAGATGAATGGATAAAGATGTGGTGTATATATATATATGTATGTATACACACACACACACACACACACACACACACACACACACACACAATGGAATATTACTCAGCCACTAAAAAGAATAATGCTATTTGCAGCAACATGGATGGAACCAGAGATTATCACACTAAGTAAGCCAAAGAAAGACAAATATCATATGATACCACTTATATGTGGAATCTGAAAAAAAAAGATACAAATGAATTCATTTATAGAACAGAAATAGACTCACAGACATAGAAAACAAACTTATGGTTACCAAAGGAGAAGGGGGTGTAGATAAACTAGGAAGACGGAATTAACATATATACACCACAATATATAAAATAGATAACTAACAAGGACCTACTGTATGGCACAGGGAACTATACTCAATATTTTGTCATAACCTATAAGGGAAAAGAATTTGAAAATTTATATATATATATGACATATACATACATATCTACGTATATGTGGGCTTCATCCCCTGTGGCTCAGATGGTAATCTGCCTGTAGTGTGGGAGACCCAGGTTCAATCCCTGAGTCAGGAGGATCCCCTGGAGAAGGGAATGGCAACCCACTCCAGTATTCTTGCCTGGAGAATTCCATGGACAGAGAAGCCTGGTGGGCTACAGTCCATGGGATCACAAAGAGTTGGACATGACTGAGCAACTGTCACTTCACTTCACATACATATATATATATGTGTGTGTGTGTGTGTATACACACACAAAATATTGAGTATAGCTCCCTGTGCTGTACAGTAGGTCCTTGTTAACTATCTATTTCAGGTGGCTAAGTGGTAAAGAATCCACCTGAAATGTAGGAGATAAGAGTTTGATCCCTGGGTTGGGAGGATTCCCTGGAGAAGGAAATGGCAAGCCACTTCAGCATTCTTGCCTGGGAAATCCCATGGACAGAGGAGCCTGGTTGGCTACAGTCCATAGGGTTGCAAATAGTCAGACAGGGCTGAACACACCCTTGAGGGAAAAAGCAATTTGCAGCATAATACACAGTGTGAATGCACTTGTGTTATAGGGATACATAAAACAATACTGTAAATATGGGCATATATGAAGATAGGTTCAGTTCAGTTCAATTCAGGCACTCAGTCGTGTCCAACTCTTTGCAACCCCATGAACCGCAGCACATCAGGCTTCCCTGTCCATCACCAACTCCCGGAGTCCACCCAAACCCATGTCCATTGAGTCGGTGATGCCATCCAGCCTTCTCATCCTCTGTCGTCCCCTTCTTCTCCTGCCCTCAATCCCTCCCAGCATCAGAGTCTTTTCCAATGAGTTAACTCTTCACATGAGGTGGCCAAAGTATTGGAGTTTCAGCTTTAGCATCAGTCCTTCCAATGAACACCCAGGACTGATCTCCTTTAGAATGGACTGGTTGGATCTCCTTGCAGTCCAAGGGACCCTCAACAGTCTTCTTCAACACCACAGTTCAAAAGCATCAATTCTTCAGGCTCAGCTTTCTTCACAGTCCAACTCTCACATTCATACATGACCACTGGAAAAACCATGGCCTTGACTAAACAGACCTTTGTTGGCAAAGTAATGTCTCTGCTTTTTAATATGCTATCTAGGTTGGTCATAACTTTCCTTCCAAGGAGTAAGCGTCTTTTAATATATGCAGGTCAGGAAGCAACAGTTAGAACTGGACATGGAACAACAGACTGGTTCCAAATAGGAAAAGGAGTACGTCAAGGCTGTATATTGTCACCCTGCTTATTTAACTTATATGCAGAGTACATCACGAGAAACGCTGGGCTGGAAGAAGCACAAGCTGGAATCAAGATTGCTGGGAGAAATATCAATAACCTCAGATAAGCAGATGACACCACCCTTGTGGCAGAAAGTGAAGAGGAACTAAAAAGCCTCTTGATGAAAGTGAAAGAGGAGTGAAAAAGTTGGCTTAAAGCTCAATGTTCAGAAAACTAAGATCATGGCATCTGGTCCCATCACTTTGTGGGAAATCAATGGGGAAACAGTGGAAACAGTGTCAGACTTTATTTTTGGGGGCTCCAAAATCACTGCAGATGGTGACTGCAGCCATGAAATTAAAAGACGCTTACTCCTTGGAAGGAGAGTTATGACCAACCTAGATAGCACATTCGCATCAGGTGGCCAAACTACTGGAGCTTCAGCTTCAGCATCAGTCCTCCCAATGAACATTCAGGGTTGATTTCTCTTAGGATTGACTGATTTAATCTTGCAGTTCAAGGGACTCTCAAGAGTCTTCTTGAGCACTACAATTCGAAAGCATCAATTCTTCAGCACCCAGCCTTCTTTATGGTTCAACTCTCAAATCCATTCATGCTGCTGCTCCTAAGTCGCTTCAGTCGTGTCCGACTGTGAGAACCCATAGACGGCAGCCCACCAGGCTCCCCCGTCCCTGGCATTCTCCAGGCAAGAACACTGTAGTGGGTTGCCATTTCCTTCTCCAACACATGAAAGTGAAAAGTGAAAGTGAAGTCGCTCAGTCGTGTCCGACTCTACGTGACCCCATGGACTGCAGCCTACCAGGCTCCTCTGTCCATGGGATTTTCCAGGCAAGAGTACTGGAGTGGGGTGCCATCACCTTCTCATCCGTTCATGACTACTGGAAAAACCAGTTTTGACCATATGGACCTTTGTCAGCAAAGTGATGTCTCTACTTTTTAATACACTGTCTAGGTTTGTCATAGTTTTCCTTCCAAGGAATAAGTGTGCTATCCAAAAGTTGAGTGTGTTATCCAGAAGTTAAGAACCTAACTAAAATGCATCTAAAATGATGCTTTGAAGGAATCTGAACATATAACTATATAAACATATATAAAGTGTGCTTCTTCCAGCCCAGTGTTTCTCATGATGTACTCTGCATATAAGTTAAATAAGCAGGGTGACAATATACAGCCTTGACGTACTCCTTTTCCTATTTGGAACCAGTCTGTTGTTTCATGTCCAGTTCTAACTGTTGCTTCCTGACCTGCATATAGGTTTCTCAAGAGGCAGGTCAGGTGGTCTGGTATTCCCATCTCTTTCAGAATTTTCCACAGTTTATTGTGATCCACACAGTCAAAGGCTTTGGCATAGTCAATAAAGCAGAAATAGATGTTTTTCTGGAACTCTCTTCCTTTTCCCATGATCCAGCAGATGTTGGCAATTTGATCTCTGGTTCCTCTGCCTTTTCTAAAACCAGCTTGGACATCTGGAAGTTCACAGTTGTTTGTTAATTGCTAAGCTTCCAGGTACAAAACTAGGTGTGGTGTTCCACCAACAAAGAATGGCCCAGCTGTTATGCAGCAACCACTTCTCCCCAGGGGACTCACACAGGGCAACAGGAACCAGCTGGGTCTTGCCCCTCCAGCAGTGATTCCTGGGCTTCTTGCCCACAGGAGGTGCAAGCTGATTCTCGCAGGGTCAGGTCCCCAGTGAGGTTTCTCCAGCTCTTCAGGGAACTTCAGAATCAAATTCCCTTAGCTTTTTGCTCAACTTCTCCCTGTATGTACAGGGAGAGGAAAGGGAACTGTTTATTAAACCTTTGCCTTACCTTTCCCCCTTTTTTAAAATTACACACATAAGCACAAATGAAGAGAAGGATCAACTTTTCCCACCTGTCTCAGCAAGGGAATTGGGTGGGTCTGATAACTTGCCCACTGGATACTCCTCAGCTTGAATTATCTGGTTAGTTATTACTTTCTTATTTACTATTTATTTTACTTACTTCATGATTGGAAGGGAGATTTTTCTCTAAATTCCCTATGGACCATATTAGAAGTGGTGGTACACTATCTAGCAAAAGGTTACATCTACAGTTTGATGGATCACACAATAAGTAACTCACAAAGTGATGTGCTTTCTTCCACCTCAGAAAGGATATGGAGAAAAGTACCTCCTTGATCTGAGGTCCAAAGCCAGGTGGACCTTCACTGCCCAGAGGATCTAGCACCTCATCTCTAACCCCTACCTGGGCTAGTCACTCCAGGTTAGGCTGGGGCTCCAGGGAGGAGTGAATGTTACCTGTCGCATCCACCTTCCTGGGCGCCACTCTTTGGCTGCTGTTGGTTGATAGCAAATACAAACCCTCTGGGCAAAGTTCAGTTTTGCAGAGTAACAACCTTCACCCCCTTCAAGTCACCACAATGTAACGCTGCTTTGAGGGAAAGAGCAGGTAGGATTTTTTTTTTTTTTAAAGAACACTCATTCCTTCCTCCAAACTGCTTGGGGAACATGAATATGAATATCATGGACAAACAAGACAAAGTTTCTTTTTATGTTTTCCTCACTTTCCCTTCCCTTTCCAGAATCTAGGCCCTGGGGATTCTCTTCAGGAGGTAGACGACCCTTGAGAGAACATCAGACCTCACCTTCCTTCCCAGTCGAGCCAGAACGGGCACACAGTTCAGCTGCAGAAACTGCTTGCGGCCTCATCTCCTCAGGGAGGGAGAGAGCCTTGGGGTTTGCTAGGTTGCGCAGTCCCATGCCTGTTGGCAGTCACAGGTTTTCTGACTCCAGCTATGTTTAGCTTTGTTTGTCTTCCATGGGAACACAACTGATTGAGTCTCCCTTTTCTCAGCTCTTCATTTGCAACAACTCATCACCTAGATCCTGAGTCCCAGATGTACAGCCAGATATGATTCAGATTTGTAAACATCCACACCAGAAGGAAAGGCAGGACCCTTCCATGAAGAGGAGTGACTCTATCCATTCCTGGACTCGTGTTCCCTTTACACCTCCAGATCCAAAGACATACCTCTTTAATCTTCACAATTTCACCTGATTTTAAAGTTTTGGCTTAAAACCTTTCCTGCTGACTCCAGCCCCCTCCGACCTTTCTCTTTGCTGAAACTTTCATAGCAATTGTGTTAGCACTATTCAATTTAGCACTTAATTGGCTACTGACCTGAACTGCTTGTAAACTGCTTCATGGTTATTGGTTTTCAGCTTCCTGAGGAGTTCCTAACAGTAATAATAATGATAATAATAATAGCAGCAGCAAACATATGTGCCAACTCTATGCAGGTATTATTCCAGGGGTTTTCTACATATTGTGCTCAGTCACGTCACACTCTTTGTGACCCCATGGACTGTAGCCCTCAAGGCTCCTCTGCCCATGGAATTTTCCAGGCAAGAATACTGGAGTGGGGTACCATTTCTTACTCTTGGGGATCCAGACCAAGGGATTGAACCTGCACCTCTTTAGTCTCCTGCATTAGCAGGTGGATTCTTTACCTCTGGTACCACCTGAGAAGTCTTTTCTACCTAACTCATTTTATTCTCCCAATATGCCAAATGAGATAGGTATATTGTATTATTATTCCATTTTTACAAATGAAGAAACTGAAACACAGAGATGGTAAATAAGTTGCTCTAGCTTGCACAACTTGTAAATAAAAAAGCCAGGATCTGACCCAGGTCAAAGAGCCCTTGGGTCTCTAAAAGATATTTTTTAGATTATCTCCTAAATTCTATTTATCCAATTGTATCTAACCCTGTGAATGTGATTTATCATCTATTTTATATATAAAAAACGTTCTCCCTATTTTAAGATGAGAAAACTAAACTTGCCTGAGGTCACAGTCAGGCCTGTGTTGAGCTGTGATTCAAACCTAGATCTCTCTGACTCTAATACTTTCTTTTCCCCTACTACATGGAAGCCATGGATTTGATTAATACTCAGCTCGATCATCACACCTCTGATGCTCCTTCATCTCAAGCACAATTGTGGAGACTTTTGCAGGCAGAGGAGGGGGAAGGATACAAAGATGATGGGATAAGGTCCCTCCCTTAAGGAGTTTACAGCCTCTGGGGTGGAGGTGGGGGAGATTCAGGTGCAGACAAGGAGGTGTACTAAAATGCCACAGGTGCTGTGACAGAAGGTGTGAGAGTTCCGGAGGCACAAAGTGATGAGGGTGGAATATTGAGGGATCCCTAGCTATCACACAGGCGAGTGTACTCAGACTTGTTATATAGTTTTTGATTGAAAGTTTTGTGATGATAAAAGATTTTGTGATAAACTCTGTTGACCAGAAAATTCAACTAAGGGTACCCTGAGCATACTGATTCATGAGGCTTCTGCTATAAATAATAATCCTTTCCAAATCCACTATAATTTGCTGCTGTTCTCTTGGTTGTCCCTGACTCCTTAAGTCTCAGGGAGTTGGTAGAGGAGCCCCTTCCCTAGTGGCTCAGACAGTAAAGACTCTGCTTGCAATGCAAGAGAGCCAGGTTCAATCCCTGAGTCAGGAAGATCTCTTGGAGAAGAGAATGGCAACCCACTCCAGTATTCTTGTCTGGAGAATTCCATGGACAGAGGAGCCTGGCAGGCTACAGTCCATGGGGTCGCAGCGTCGAACACTGAGTGACTTTCACTCACTCAGAGGTGGCGCAGATTGCCTTCTGGGAATTCATAAAACTGAGACTGAAAGAAAAACTCAGTGAACACATGCATGTCTTTTTTCTGGGAGAGAGAAACCATAGCTCTCGTTGTAAGACACCATGTATTATCCAAAAGTTAAGAACCTAACTAAAACCCATCTAAAATGATGCTTTGAAGGAATCTGAACATATAACTATATAAACATATATAAAGAGACAGTATATGTGTGTATATATGTTTATACCCCTTACTGTGACACGCATAGAAAGTGTCTGGAAGGCAACACACATTCTAGACTATTAACAGTAACTACTTCAGAGGAGAGATTTTTTTTAAAGCAAAAGACAAGGAACACTGAATTTTGGTTCTATATAATTCTATGCTGATTTAAAAATTAAATAATCTTTAATAATTTTTAAAGAGCATGTGCTTTTTTCAGTATAATAGGAACATTAAGGATTTTACCTATTTTCATTATTCAGCCTAAGTACCTTTTAAACTAGTAGTTTAATCTCTTATTCCACTTGCACAATTGAATCTGCATTTTCTCCCTTTCCATTTCTCCCCTGCCTGCATACTGTAAATCAACAGAACTTGAAACACTAACACCAGCAGGAAACAGAAAACTAGCGAAGAGCAGGTAAGACAGAAAAAGTCTACTTATAGTCCTTGGTGAGTAAAACATATAAATACTCATATTTTACTATCTTCTCCTGCATAGATTTAGTATTTTATTCTGATAATACATGTACTAAACTTGTAAGTTATTACACCATTTATCTAACAGGAAGCAGGATGAGGCAGATTCTTTTACAACAAAGGCTAGTGAGTGCGGTATGCAGTTGTGATGCGGTGAGAGATGATTATAGCTGTCCCAGATAAGGGAGAACTGACTCCACTTATATATAAATTGCTATTTCTCAAATTTTGAGATAAAAAGCTGCACACTTTGCATCTAGTTTTCCCTTCTGCTAGCTAAATCACCATCTAAGATATTTGAAAACCTTGACTGGGAAGTTGGGCAGTTAAGAATTATGAAGTGGGAACTGTCCCACCGATGCCTATCTTTTATAGCATCATGTTTTCAGGAAAATATCCAATCATTTCTGAGCTGACTCTGGAAGCCTTACTTCTTTACAAGGTCCCTTCACTGGTTTAGATATTTATTGTGTATTTCAGAAAACAATATTTTCCAACATCTGTTTAATGTTTATTTTCCTTTAATAGCTATTATATTCTGTTTTCCAAATTTTCACTCAGGTCTAAAAAAATAATTTCAAGAACTACTAGCTTGACACGATGTCAGCAACTTAAGATTTCATATCCTCAATGTCATCCTTGGTTTTTCACCACCTGCTTGCATTTGGGAAAGATTAAATTAAACTAGGGGCTTCCCTGATAGCTCAGTTGGTAAAGAATCCACCTGCAATGCAGGAGACCCTGGTTTGATTCCTGAGTCGGGACGATCCGCTGGAGAAGGGATAGGCTACCCACTCCAGTATTCATGGGCTTCCCTTTTGGCTCAGCTGGTAAAGAATCTGCTAAACTAAACTTTAAAATGCTGTAATTTATTCTGAATCATCATTAGAATAACACTGGGGGAAGACAGGTTCTATACAGGAAAGAGGAGGCTATAATGGTTGAATTTAAGCCTCCAACGATTAAGCCCATAGCAACCAGAGCTTCCAAGATAAGGCAGTCCTGTGAACAAGGCCAAAGCCTTTGTTCCTTACCAACATGAAACCACTGAAGTCTGAAGCTTCTTTTCAGTGCAGTGTTTGGCCTTTCTGTACTGTTTCTAAACAGACTGAAGTTACAGTGCTTATGATTTACAAATGGACAATTTCTGCAAGGCTCATTTCAGGCTGAGGGTTGTCTTTATTTTGCCCCACACTTCCTGAACTCTAAGGTGGTTTTAATCCAGGATTAAAGAGGTAGGCAACCTAGTGGGGTCTGCTAGGACCTTTCTGAGAGTTTTCTCCTTCTCTGGTCCTTTCTCCATGCTAGCACTATCCCCAGGAAGATGTCCTAGTATAAGAAAGTTCCCCTTACAAAAATTTACAAAAAGAGGTTAGTACCAGAAAACACAGAAATTTCTCTGGTGGCTCAGATGGTAAAGAATCTGCCTGCAACGCAGGAGACCTGGGTTTGATCCCTGGGTTGGGAAGATCCCCTGGAGAAGGAAATGGCAAACCACTCCAGTATTCTTGACTGGAAAATTCCATGACAGAGGAGCCTGGTGGGCTATAATCCATGGTGTTACAGAGTTGGACACAGCTGAGCGACTTTCACTCACTCACTCACTCACCAGAAAATACAAAATCCAGATAATATCCAATAGGCAAGAAAGGGAATGATTAAGTCTCATATATTCTTAGAAGTAACACAAACTGATTTTTAACCTGATATTAACTGAAAAGGAATTTGTAATGTTTAGCAAAGTCTTAAAAACTGCACTCTGTACATCAATCATACCTCAGTGAAAACAAAAAAATAAAACCTGGGAAAAAACCTGTGTGCTCCACTTTTAGGAATTTATTTCAGGGAAAAATCAACTCTCTTTCTAGTCCTAGCCTTCTTTTTGTTATCTCTGTTTATTAGGTTGATGGATCATTTAACTCTTCTTACTGTGTTCTCTATTTTCACAAGACTATAATAAACATAATACACCTTTGGCAATCAGAAAGTAAAATATCAGCATAAAACACACATAAACACACCCTGTCTAAAACCACTTGCACTCAAAAGTGTTTAGTGTTAAATGTGGGGCCCGCCTTCAGCATCCAGTTTCTTTTATTATTATTCTGAAAAATTCAGTATACATTAACAGTTTTCCCAAAGACTTAGGGTTTGATGATGTAATGAACAAGCCTATGTCCACTTCTGTGGCAATTACTTTCACAGGATGACCTAAATAGAGCTTCAAACCATGACAATGATGTCCTCTCCCTGTGGACCCATGGACTGTTCCTTCAGGCTTCCAGACTTACTGGACATGTGATCCAAGACTAACATGGTAGGCACAGTTCTCCCTTCCAGTGATATCTGGAATTCCATTATCTGATGAGATATTCTTTTCCTTCATTTTACAGCAGGAAACATTATCTAAATTCTCCTGGATCAAATGACAGTAGCCCTGAGAACAGAAAGCAAGTTTTAATAGCTCTTTCACCAAACCACACGACTTCTCTGATTCTGTTTACCATACTGTTTGAAGATGTTTTCTGAAGGGTCCACAGAGGTTACATTCAAAACCTTCTGGTCATTGTTTGCTAACTGCTGGGATGCTCTTAATCAGGAAAGAAATCAAATTTTCTGCTCGGGTTTTGGAAAAGCTCCTAAAATGTCTTTAAGTTGATTTAGGAGAAAATGCTTAACACAAGAAGAATTATTACTGCCCTGGAATAAATTCATTAGAACTGACATATGTTGTAACCACAGACCAAGAGTACTATATTTGGGGGACACATTATATCCCAAAGACAAGTGAAGTTTCTGAATGCTATCATTATCAGATGATAAAAGCTGTTCAACAAGGACCACAGCCTCAATGTTCTGGTTAACAATTTATCTTAGAATGTTCTTGGTGTTTGGTATAACCTCTCTAACAGGACCTAGTTTTCTCAAAAGAAATTTTCTTCAAGAGGTTTTATGTGATGACTCAAAATTTCTAAGGTAAAAGACCTCCCATCACTTCAGCAGACATTTTCCCTTCCCACAATCCTGACGTGAGCTAAGTGAAGGGAGTCCCTGAAATGATGAGGCAATTTAGTTCTGCTAAGTCGCTTCAGTCGTGTCCAGCTCTGTGCGACCCCATAGACGGCAGCCTACCAGACTCCCCCGTCCCTGGGATTCTCCAGGCAAGAACACTGGAGTGGGTTGCCATTTCCTTCTCCAATGCAGAAAAGTGAAAGTGAAGTCGCTCAGTCGTGTCCGACTCTATCGACCCCATTGACTGCAGCCTACGAGGCTCCTCCATCCATGGGATTTTCCAGGCAAGAGTACTGGAGTGGGGTGCCATTGCCTTCCCGAATTTAGTTCTAGGTTCCAGAAAAGTCCAAGTTTCCCAGTAGCTCAGATCAAACCAGACCACCCCCCAGCCCTTAGATTTAGGCAGAACTAATACAAATGCCTGAATCAGTTCCAGAAGCATCTCATGTCTTACTAAGGTCAGTAAACCTCTTCTAGGGAAGGCAGGCTCCTCAGGCCTCCGTTCAGGCCACATTTGGTCAGCCTGTATTTGCATGAGTAAAATGTTTTCTCCCTTTTAAAAATTCTTACATGATTGATCATGTATAAATTCCTATAATCCTACCCAGAAATAACCCTCCTTAACAAAGGTTTCTAAAGTTGATCCCACCCTAGTCTGAGGGGGGATTCAAGTCTCTGAGGATAGGGTCCTTAAGTCCTTTTTAAAAAATGCTCTTATGAGTGCCTCTGTGTGCTGAAGGATAAGGACTTCTGCAGGAGATCAACTGTAAGAGTAAAGGAAAGGGAGACAGAGAAATCGCAGCAAGCAGAGGCAGGCAAGATTTGAACTTGAGGATTTAATACTATTGGGGGAATACGATTTTTCTTTTTTAAAAAAAGCAAGCCTTTGGGGAGGGATCATGAACACCTCTGCTTCAACATCTCCATCTTCAGCTAGGCTGGTTGCATCAGTGTGCTGATACTTTCTTCTACCTCTGAGAGCTTCTTCAGGACTTGATTGACCTTGACCTCATCAAATTCCAAACACAGAAATTCAGATTCCTGGAAAACATAAAAGGATATTTTAGACAAGATCCCCAAAACTATCCAAAGCTCTGCATCTGGTATGATCTAGCTCCAAAGGCTAGGGTCTATACCCAGCAAGCCTGACTTGGGTCTCAAAACCTAAATGATATTTTACCCACACAATCCCCTAAATGAAACTACCTCTATGAGATATTTCATAAACGCTAAAGAGAGATACAAAATAATTTTTAAAGTAAGTACTTAAGTATTGGGTTTCCCTGGTGGCTCAGTGGTAAAGAACCTGCCTGTCAATGCAGGATATGTGGGTTCGATCCCTGGGTCAGGAAGATCCCTGGCAACCCACTCCATTTTTGCCTGGGAAATTCCATGGACAGAGGAGCCTGGTGGGCTATAGTCCATGGGGTTGCAGAGTTGGACATGACTGAGCAACCAAACAACTTAAGTATTGCTGTTTTATAGATGAAGACTCTGGGACACAGGAAGGTTAACATGTACCACAAAATGAGAAAAAGGCAGAGTCAGATTGTGAACTCCCTGCTCTGGCTGACTCCAAAGTCCATGCAGTCTCCATAGCACCCTGTAATAAAAACAATGGAAAGAGGATTTGGCTTGACTCTCTGTTTGCCTGGGAATTGCCCTCTTCGATTTAGCGGTTATATTAGAAATTATGACAAGCTTGGAACAAGTTGCTTGGGAAACATCAACCAGATAACTGAAAGATAACCAGATCTTGAAAACAGCCTTAAACATTTCTGAGGCCTTTCCACTTGCTGCAAGCCAAGTCTCCTAAGATTTCCTCAAACACATACCTTTTAATCACTGTTAGGATCAATCTACCCTGAATTAGGTAGAGACTAAAGAAAAGTGTGGTGACACTTTGAAGTGTGTGACAGAAGTTTCATGTACACTGGACAAATTCTAGGTCCACTTTGATTTCAGAGACAAGGGAAAAGTATGATTCTGAGTGAATCTGAGGACCATGTTCAAAGTCCTCAAGATCAATAACCATGTAATTTTATGGCAGTATGAATTTTTAGAGACCAGCTACCTTGTTTTTTAGGTAAACAATTGAGGCCTCAGGCACGTTAAATGACATGTCTATTCTTCTGTTTGTTGATGGCATAGCCACCGGGTCAATGCTCTTTTCTTTATATTTCCTTTCTCAATAAATGGCATTTCCCAATCCTGTCCAAAGTGGCAGGGATCCCTCCCTTCAAAGACAGGGATTCACTCTGTCATCAGCTAGAAGAACCCTCAGGATTGGATTTTGTAAAAGTGCCTTTGCTGTTGGTGAGCAGCTGTGCTGTGTCCATACTGATGGCACTGAACATCCCCTAGGAGAAGCAAGTACAGAGGGAAGGAAGGATGAGAGTTTTTCAAAGGAAGGAAAGACAGCTTTCCTTACAAGGAACTTTTCCTCAAATATGTATTTAAATAGGAAAGGGGGATAGTCTCATATGTGAGCTTAGAAACTGCCAGGGTTTCATTTAGTTGAATTTAAAGAACAAGAAAGATGTTCCCTGTGTTTGAGCTACAGGCAGGGTTATCTCCTTTTGGAAATAAATGCAGATGTATGGCAAATTAGGTACTTCACGTGGTTAAATTAAGGACAGGTCTCAGATTTGAAAGCCTCTTATTCTTCATTCAGTTTTATGAGAACTTTATTGTTTTTGTTCAGTCGCTAAGTCATGTCTTACTCTTTGTAACCCCACGGATTGCAGCACGCCAGGCTCCTCTGTCCTCCACTGTCTCCTGGAGTTTGGAGTTTGCTCAAACTCACATCCATTGAGTCAGTGATGCTATCTAATCTAACCATTTCATCCTTTGCCGCTCCCTTCTCTTCCTGCCTTCAATTTTTCCCAGCATCAGGGTCTTTTCCAATGAGTTGCTCTACGCATCAGGTGGCCAAAGTATTGGAGCTTCAGCTACACAATCAGTCCTTCCAATGGATGTTCAAGGTTGATTTCCTTTAGGATTGACTGGTTTGATCTTGTTACTGTCCAAAGGACTCTCAAGAGTCTTCTCCAAAACCACAATTCTAAAGCATCAATTTTTGGGTGCTCAGTTTTCTTTATGGTTCAACTCTCACATCTGAACATGACTAATGGTTATAGCTTTGACTATACAGACTTTTGTCAGCAAAGTGATATCTCTGCTTTTTAATAGGCTGTCTAGGTTTTGCCATAGCTTTCTTTCCAATGAGCAAGTGTCTTTTAATTTCATGGCCATAGTCACCATCTACAGTGATTTTAGAGCCCAAGCAAAGAAAACTTGTTACTGTTTTCACTTTTTCCCCTTCTACTTTCCATGAAGTGATGGGACCAGATGCCATGATCTTAGTTTTTTTGAATGCTGAGTTTCAAGCCAGCCTTTTCACTTTCCTCTTTCACTCTCATCAAGAGGCTCTTTAGTTCCTCTTCACTTTCTGCCATTAGAGGGGTATCATCTGCATATCTGAGGTTGTTGATATTTTTCCTGGCAATCTTGATTTCAGCTTGTCATTCATCCAGCCCAGCATTTCCCATTACGTATTCTGCATAGAAGTTAAATAAGCAGGGTGATAATACACAGCCTTGACAGGCTGCTGCTGCTGCTGCTAAGTCGCTTCAGTCGTGTCCGACTCTGTGTGACCCCATAGACGGCAGCCCACCAGGCTCCCCCGTCCCTGGGATTCTCCAGGCAAGAACACTGGAGTGGGTTGCCATTTCCTCCAATGCATGAAAGTGAAAAAATAAAGTGAAGTTGCTCAGAGCCTTGACATATTCCTTTCCCAATTTTGAACCAGTCCATTGTCCATGTCAGATCTTCAGCCTGATTTTAAAACATTTAAAAATATTTGGTCTTTGAAACAATTGTCTAGGAACTAATAATTACCAGAGTCCAACATATATATTGGAGAAGGCAATGGCACCCCACTCCAGTACTCTTGCCTGGAAAATCCCATGGGTGGAGGAGCCTGGTAGGCTGCAGTCCATGGGGTGGCTAACAGTCAAACACGACTGAGCGACTTCACTTTCACGCATTGGAGAGGGAAATGGCAACCCACTCCAGTGTTCTTGCCTGGAGAATCCCAGGGATGGTGGAGCCTGGTGGGCTGCTGTCTATGGGGTCGCAGAGTCGGACATGACTGAAACGACTTAGCAGCAGCAGCAGCAACATATATATTTAGGAACTGGCAGAAGAGATGATGTAACCCATGTTTCACCTCAGTGAGATAAAGCCTGCTACAATAATAAATCACCTGTGTTTCCATTTATATGGGAGGAGCTTATCAAGGACAATGTTCCTAGAGATAGAAAAACCTGAAGCAAGTTTAATAAATAGCCAGGATGTTTTCTGACTAAACATCATTTATTTGTTGTAATTTTCAGTATTCAAATGATCTTTGATTGGACCTCTAAGTATTCATGAAGCTCAGTTGACTTCTAAGGGAAATCAAATACCAGAGAGAAGAAGCAGGCTAAACAGAGTCCAAAGTTAAACAAATATTTTCCATGCACTCTCAAACTTCACCTTTCTCCCCTGGAAACAACACAGACTAACAGTCTTAGAAAGACACCTATAACCATACATGACTCTTTAAGAAACAGTTTACTTGAAACTGCATTATCAAGGCCTGGCTTCATCTAGTTATGCTACCAAAATATTTTATCAGGAAATCAGGAGCCTTTAAACTGGGGCTTATCAAATGGAGCTTTGTCCAAATTTTGCATTTGGCTGGGGTGCCTTGCAGAAAATACATCTAAAGCACTTGAAAAATATCTTTAGAAATGCAAATGATGCTTTTCACCAGATGCAAGAAGTAAAAGAGCAATTGGAAACACTTGATTTTTTCCTCAAAGTCATCCATCTTGATCTGGGCCTAACTAGTCATAATAATGAAAGATGATAAGACTAAATTCCTGTATTTAAGTATCTGAATCAAAGGTAGAACCTGCTTCTTAGTAGAGTGTAGATACATCATCAGATAGAGTCAGAAAATGGTTCAGTTCAGTTACTAAGTCGTGTCCAAGTCTTTGAGACCCCATGGACTGCAGAACCCCAGGCTTCCCTGTCCATCACCAACTCCCAGAGTTTACTCAAACTCATGTCCATCGAGTCAATGATGCCATCCAACCATCTCATTCTCTGTCGTCCCCTTCTCCTCCTGCCTTCCATCTTTCCCATCATCATCAGGGTCTTTTCCAGTGAGTCAGTTCTTTGCAACAGGTGGCCAAAGTATTGAGTTTCAGCTTCAGCATCAGTCCTTCCAATGAATATTCAGGACTGATTTCTAGGATTGACTGGTTTGATCTCCTTGCAGTCCAAGGGTTAATGGTTAGCAGGTGAATAAGCAGATGCATCATTAAGAATTTGTACTCTGATCACGAGTACAGCAATGTATTAAACACAAGGATTCTATTCCAAATTAGAAAAGAAAGCAAAGGTAACCTATTCAAATATTCTTTCCAAGTACAAAAGCTAAAAAGTCATAAAATCCTAACAAGAGATCCTTGAGGGGCTACTCTCTCCAAACTAACAACAACAACAAAAAAAACCAAGCTAGCTTTTAATGACATCTAGAAAAGGACATCTTACATGTTCCTAAGGAACTCCTTTCCCAGATAACTATTCTATTTTCAGGAAACTCTTATGTGTCAAGCCTAAATCTTTACTTTTTTAGCTTAAACTCATTTCCCAGCAAGGTCAGAGAATATAACTGATTATTTGTTTATATAATAATTAAAGGCTGTTATTAAGCAAGTGTTTGGTTTCTCCATCTACATACTAAATAATCTTTTTGTTTGTACTATCATTTAGAAGACCTTTTTATCTAGGTCCCAGAGAAGGCAATGGCACCCCACTCCAGTACTCTTGCCTGGAAAATCCCATGGATGGAGGAGCCTGGTAGGCTGCAGTCCATGGGGTCGCTAAGAGTCGGATACGACTGAGCGACTTCACTTTCACTTTTCACTTTCATGCATTGGAGAAGGAAATGGCAACCCACTCCAGTGTTCTTGCCTCGAGAATCCCAGGGACGGGGAAGCCTGGTGCGCTGCCGTCTATGGGGTCACACAGAGTCGGATACGACTGAAGTGACTTAGCAGCAGCAGCAGCAGCATCTAGGTCCAGCAGCATACCCTGACGAATTCTTTGGCAAAACAATACTATAGTGACAAAAAGTGACTTATTAAAAACCTGTGTGCTCATTCGCTTCAGTCGTGTCTGACTCCTTGTGACCCTATGGACTGTAGCCCATCAGGCTCCTCTGTCCATGGGATTCTCCAGGCAAGAATACTGGATTGGGCTGCCATGCCCTATTAAAAATCTAAGTGGAACCATTCAGAATAAATTCAACATAAGACAAAATAGAAATCTTATAGCCTATATCTTCTATATTATTTCCTGTTCAAAGTTTCCACAAAGATCTATCCCAATTTATTGGTCATATTTAACATTATAATACAACTTTGGCAAATTCTAACATGTTCGAAATGTGGACAATGGAGGATGAAAGTGGGAAAGGGTGCTGTAAGATCCCGCTGCTGCTGCTGCTGCTGCTGCTGCTGCTGCTAAGTCGCTTCAGTCGTGTCCAACTCTATGAGACCCCATAGACAGCAGCCCACCAGGCTCCCCCATCCCTGGGATTAACACTGGAGTGGGTTGCTACTTCCTTCTCCAATGCATGAAAGTGAAAAGTGAAAGTGAAGTCGCTCAGTCGTATCCGACTCTTAGCGACCCCATGGACTGCAGCCTACCGGGCTCCTCCATCCATGGGATTTTCCAGGCAAGAGTACTGGAGTGGGGTGCCATTGCCTTCTCCACCAATACTAATTCAGAAGGCCACATTTGGTGACCAGTTTTCATAAAGCAATTCCCCAATTTTTCTTTTGGCTGCATTTACTGACACAAAGAGACTCTTAGCTGAGCACAAAGTTTTAGCCATGAAGCCTATCCCTCTGTTTAGGTTGTCCTTTCCTAAACTGAAATTAATCTTCTGAGCTGCAGCTCTGCCACTCTGAGTCTTCTGGAAAGAGAAAGAACATTTGGCAAAGGTCAAAATTGGCAATGGTGTCTTGAAGAGGAATTAGATAATAAATAAGGTAGCCAGGGCTTTGAATACTGCCCACCAGAGAAGTTTAAAACAGCTTCATAGGTAAATCTGTGTTCACCACTCATTCCCATACTTTCTGCGACTTTCTCAGAATTATACCAATACTGCTCCCAACTCCTGCAGGAGACCTGGAAATAGCTTCTCTGTAGCAAAGAATCCTCCAAGTTACTTCATAAGGAACCACTTGTCCAAAATTAAATTTTATAGTTCTCTGAAAACTGTGCTGATTATTCTTCACTTGTCCTTTTGATGTAGGAGATAGATGGGCTCCAGGTTAGACATTTACAACTGGCCTGTTTACATTTCACTGGACACAAAGAAGTGGGCTTCTGGCTGGTTACTTAACAACTGTTACCATTTCTTGAGACAAGAAATAGGTGGGCTTCAGATAAGTAAGTCATTTACAATCAGCCTCCTGTTTGCTCTCTGAAATGTAAACAGCCAGGTAAATAGCCAGGGTTTGTTTCTTGTAAACATCTTAAGGTCATAGTCATGGCAAGGACAAAGAAGGGCAAAACCCTGTTTGAGTAAAGCATTAAGGGATCTCTACTTCCCCCTCTTTTGGGTCAAGGGAGACACTACACATGAACAGAAAGGCTCCTTGAGTCAAAAGTCAAGAGATAAAGTCAGGCCATAATTGGTCTTGCTCCTCCCAGAAGCCTTCACTTTGAGATCCATCTTGGCTGAGGGGTGCATGCACAACCCAGGGAAGGATCCCAGGGTAGGTCAAGTGTGGAAAAAGAAACCAGATAACAGGCTCGAAGGAAGACAACAGAAGAACTGACCTGTATGAATAGCTTAATCGCCTCTTTACTGAGCTCCTCCTCACTAAGGGGAACACTCACACACTTTCTCTCCAGGTGTGCATCTCTGTCTGTCTTGTTTCTGTCTTAACTTAAAAAAAAAACTATTTCTCTGTATGCTCTCCCACTCGTCTATGTCTCTAATAATCAACTTTGTACCTACATTTACAGTTTCTGCTTCCGTGATAAATGCATTCTTCACTGGGGGCAAAGACCCAGGGGAAAGTAACTCCTAGCCTCTAGCCCTTGCTGGTCTGGTGGCTAGGATTCCTGGTTCTCATCCAGGCTACCCAGGTTCAATTCCTGGGCAGGGAATTAAGATCTCGTGTCACGCCACGGCTCGCTGCTGCCTCGCCACGATCACTTTCATACCATTCCCCACCTTTCTCTGCCTTGCTCCAAGTTCTCTAAGATTGTGTCACTCTCTTATTCTCTGGTTTACAGTTGGGTTTTGACAAGAGAAGACAGAGGTCAGGATATTTATTTCCCTACTCCCAACTCCCTTTCCTCGGCTATTTCCAGTATCTTCTATGTGTGAGTATCGTTTCTTTATCTCCCACTTTACTTTCTGGCCTTAATCACTACTTCAGTATAGACATTAAGATGATTTTCTTCAGACTGTGAAAGTACATAACCACTAAATACAAATTGCAAAGATGAGCAGGGCAAGAATTTTTATCATGCCTAAGTTGGTAGAAAGGCTGCCCTCTTAAGTGATAAATGACAGTATGAACCAGCATCAGTATTTACTTTTTTTCTATTGTAATTTGATATTAAATTTTATATAATAGCACTTTGATATTAAAAAAGAAGAAAAACAACAATAGTAGTAACAACTGTGCAAGGTGACATTTCATTAAGAATCTGCATCAAAGGTCTTGATACCAGACTAATGCCCTCATCTTTACAACCTGCCCTTATACCCTGAATCTAAAGCAATGGATAGCTTAGGCGGCAGCTTAAAACAATACTTTCCAAAGGAACATTTGTGATTTATAACTTTTTGAATCTTTCAACACAGATTTTTAGCAATACATCTTATTAATATAACCAATGGCCCTTACTCGGGCCATTTTTAATCGTGAGGAAATCCTCATTTCAAATATAATAGCTGACAAATCCTACATTTACTGTGTAAAAAGCATGCTTTAGCAATTTTCCAAAAGGGAAAAATATTATACTATAAATTATAAAGCAAATTATTCTATTGAAGATCAGAAAAGACTAAAATCCATCTCTTATGGAAGCTAAGACTGAAACTTAATGACAGAGCAACTAAATTAAAATGATTTACCCCAGGTCCGCGCCCGGGCAAGGGAGGCCGCGCTTCCTGCCCGCTCGCCCGCCCGGCTCTCTCCCCGCCCCTCATTGGAGCGGAGGAGGCGGCGGCAGCCAAAAAAATAAATAAATAAATAAAATAAAATGATTTACCCCAAAACTCAATAGATGTCCCCATGTGCTAAGATCAAATATGGGACTAAGATGATGGTAGTTTCAGAACCAGAGCAGCTCCTATAGGAAGTATTTATCTACACTCCCTCGGTCTCCTAGAAGAGGAGAGAGTATTCTCGGTGTAGTATAAAAGCATTAACCATCACTAGATAACAATTACTGAGTTTTCTGATGACATTATTCAGGCATTTCAAAGGACTTCTGTGAAGACGACTTGAGAAGGGGAGTTTAAAGTGCTTAAAAATTAAAAAGTTTGCTCTCTCACAAATTCTTATTACATTAAAAGATAAATTTTATGAGAAAACATGAATTTTTAATCAGTTAACTAGAAACTCAAGAGAGAAGAGAGACATCGGGTATCCAGGGAGTTTCAGATCTACCACTGATGTAAGCTACCGCTAAACAAATCTAAGGGACCTAATTTCAGCTTTTTAAGTAGTGCACGTGGGTTTTACATAAAGTGGCACAATTTTTAAATAAAATAACATCAGATCTTCTTTATTCAGGAACTGATTATCTGGGTCTCTGCTGCTTGACTTCCTCTTTTGGGGGCCATCTTTTAAGTATTTCTACAAAATGGGAAAAAGAAGTGAAACTTAAAAACTGGTTAATACGACCAAATCATAGCAGCTCTGCAGGAGGTTTTTTAGAAATGGATATTAGAGCTATTAGGAGGAACTCTGTGACTTCACATAACTACTTTGGAAAATTATACTCATAAAGTTGTAATTTAAGCCAGAAAGATCTTCTTATCCCAAATATTTCCCTTCCTTTAGTAACCAGGACTACTGTTCCCAGCTTAATGTCTTTAAAACAGAAATATTCCCAGGAGAGGTAATTCAAAAAAGTCACTTACACCTTTCTATTACTTAAATTAGGACATTTATTTTCCTCCAGGAAGAATGAACCCAAGTAGCCTGCCTGAAACCACATGGTACCTATCATTAAGAGGAACTGGGGAAAGTGGGACAAATAGGTAGGGCACGAAACATAAAAGTAGGGAAATACCAGAAGCAAATCCTTCTCATATCAGATGCACAGATCCACAGGTGAAGGATCTTAAGCTAGTCTTACCCTAGATATACACTCTCCATGCCTTTCTAATCACCTGATCACCAGGAAAACCTAGGGGGCATTAGCAAGATAATCACAATGAAAACCAAAGGCTGAATTCACACACACACACACACACACACACACACACACACACACGCACGCACGCACACACACACGCACACACACACACGTGTGGGGTGCTTTCATTTTCATCTGCAAGCTCAGGGCCTGTGACCCAACACCAGGAAAACCTAGGGGGCATTAGCAAGATAATCACAATGAAAACCAAAGGCTGAATTTACACACACACACACACACACACACACGTGGGGTGCTTTCATTTTCATCTGCAAGCTCAGGGCCTGTGACCCAACAAGGCAATGAGATTCCAAGAACACTGTCCACTCAAAGCTGTTTGAATTTCTAAGAAGAGAGAAAGTAGGAGTATTCCAAGAATAGGACCCTAAAATTCTTTTGGTTATAGATTTCTTAGCTGGAAAAAAATCTAGAGTTATGACCTAGAAGAAAACTGGACTGTCCTGCCAATGTGTGGTCAAATGGAGCACGTATTTTGGCCCAGGCAACCTGACTTGTTTCTGAAAGGGAGAAAATAGTTTTGACCTTAAAAGAATGAGAGCTTCTTTCATTGGCCAAATTCTGTACTGCTAAACCA
Organism: Bos indicus; assembly: GCF_029378745.1. Lineage (NCBI taxonomy): Eukaryota > Metazoa > Chordata > Mammalia > Artiodactyla > Bovidae > Bos > Bos indicus. The sequence goes on along the minus strand of NC_091770.1, from coordinate 60,436,479 downwards.
AGACTATCATTACTTATCTTCCTCCAAGATTTCTGAGCAATTTGACACTTATTTGCTCACCATCAGTGTATGTGCTTGTGCTCAGTCACATCCAACTCCTTTATGACTCTATGGAACACAGCCTGCCAGGCTCCTCTGTCCATGGGATTTTTCCAGGCTAGAGTGGGTTTCCATTTCCTCCTCCAGAGGATCTTCCCGACCCAGGGATCGAGCCTGCATCTCCTGCATTGGCAGGCGGATTCTTTACCACTGAGCCACCTTGGGACGCCTCTGTCAGTGTACAGTGAAAGGTAAAGGTACATCAGTCTTCTTTTTACCACTAAAAACAAAAGAAATCCAAAGACTAGCCCCACTTACATGAAGCCTGAAACTCCCAGCTCTTTGATTCAACCCACTGCCAACTGACACCTACATTTGACCCTCAATTTGGACTCTTTCAAACCTGGTTAGTGTACATTTACAGATTAGACTGGGAACTAATTAGACAGACCCAATTTTGTACTGATCTACATAAATACTAAACAACACTTAGTATTTTAGAAACACCCGACAAAAGAAAATCAATTTGCTGTATGACTCAGAGAACTTAAAAGAGGGCTCTGTAATAACCTAGAGAGGTGGGGATGGATGGGAGGTGGGAGGGAAATTCAAGAGGGAGGGGACATATGTATACCTATGGTTGATTCAGGCTGACATATGATAGAAATCAAATGAATATTGTAAACCAATCATAAATAAATATTAAAAATCTATGGAAACAAGTTATATAAACACTAAAAGCTCAACACAATGAGATTATTGGCTGATTTCTACAAAACACTGTGCTCTACTTCATTTTATAACTTCATTTTCAGCAGGATTTAATACTTAGCTGTTAAGATTTTCTGTATTTTGAAATACTGTAGCTGAAATATATTTTGGTAAAAAACTATTATAAGGTGCTCTTGTTTGATCTTCAGGAGATAATACAGAGTTTTGGCTAAGTAGAACTAGTTCTCATGTGACAATGGACAAAGGACCAGAGGATCAACTGTGAAACAGCTGAAAAGGCAAATCACACTCAGGGAAGGAGAAATTTCACTTAAATCTTAGAGAAACCAAATGACAAAACTCTTTAGCACATGAGAAACAGAGTGTTGTTAATTTTACTTTGAAGTTCAAATTGGGGCCTCTCATCATTCCCGATGAGGTACCTTCCAGAGCAAACTCATTTGCAAACAACTTTGACAAACAAACTAAAATATATTTACATGAAAGGAATAAAGAAGATTTAAAAAAACACCTCATCAAGAGTAGTTTGTTTAGGCGATACCATTAATTAGGCAGGAACAAAGTAAGCAACGGCACTTGCTTTCTAAGGGGCTCTTGATAACTTAGAGATTATGATGGGAGAAATACCTTAATACAGCCAATAAAAAGACAAGAGTGAAGCAATGAATTACAAACTCCTTGGCAGGAGGAAGACAACTAGATGATGTCCAATTAGAGCCCAGTTCCATTGCTCTGCCAATAGCACCACCCATCTATCCCCAGCTTCCTCAATGTGGTTTAAGTCATTCATGACAGCATGATTAAGCAGAACTAGGCACAGTTAGAAAGCAGCATTTCCCTTCCATTTAGAGGAAGCAAGGGAAGCCATGCAAGGAGGGCAAAGGATGAAATGATGAAGAATAAGGGCACTTTTGAACTCAGAAAGCACTGATTTGGGGAGAAAGAGTTTGGGATTCGGTTTTTTTTTTTCCTGGCAAGGCTGTGGAGAGTGGGGACTAATTTTGTTGGGCTTCCAACCAACTCCAAATACAGTAACATTCTGAGGCACTGTAGGCTGGAACTGTCATTCTAACATTTGAATTTGTGGGGGACACAATTCACTCCATAATAATCTCCAATGCTTGGAGTGCACTGCGTTATCAGGCATCACCTAAGTGTTTGCAGTTATGATGATGATGATAAGCTCATACGAGTCTAGGCTTTACAGAAAAGAATTTCTAATAGTCTAGAAACAAGAAAGACACAGGCAAACACTCAAAAGCTATCTTCTGACTGCTCAGGTCTGCCAGCCCAGTGTGGCAGAAGCCATATCTGGCCTCATCCTTACTGAACTTGAGTTTGAAATGTCATTTAATCAATAAGGGCTGCCAGGATGAGGGTTGGAAAATGGCATCAAAGAAATCTTTCCTAATCCTCACTCCCTGTCCCTATTTAGTACTTTGCTGCCATTTTGTGTCCCAAAGTCCAGCCCTGAAGACTGACTTGGAATCTGACACAACATTCTGTCAGAGAATATGAGGATGAGGGAAGAAGACAGGACTCGCAGTCACTGAATGAAGTTAGTCACTAGCCTCTCTAGCTCAAAGAGTTTACTGTGAACTTCTGGAGCTAGCATCTTTATTGTCGAGCTTGAATCCTTGCATCATTTAGGTTGCTGGAGCCTTTGTCCATGCGTAATAATCACCCCTCCCATCACCACTGTGTTTACAGTTTAGAAAGCCATTTCCCACGCATGACCTACCTCATTTGATCCTTAGAAATGCCGTTACTAGGAAGAAGCCAAGCCAGAGGAAAGGAACTTTGAACTAGAAGGGACAGACCTTGTCCATCTAATCCCAAATCAGATCTTTTCAGCTATATTTGGAAGATTTCATCAGATTATGCAATGGATTTTATGGGTTTTTATATACTTCAGTCCAGTTCAGTTCAGTCGCTCAGTCATGACCGACTCTTTGAGACCCCATGAATCGCAGCATGCCAGGCCTCCCTGTCCATCACCAACTCCCGGAGTTCACTCAGACTCACGTCCATTGAGTCAGTGATGCCATCCAGCCATCTCATCCTCTGTTGTCCCCTTCTCCTCCTGCCCCCAATCCCTCCCAGCATCAGAGTCTTTTCCAATGCGTCAACTCTTCGCATGAGACGGCCAAAGTACTAGAGTTTCAGCTTTAGCATCATTCCTTCCCAAGAAATCCCAGGGCTGATCTCCTTCAGAATGGACTGGTTGGATCTCCTTGCAGTCCAAGGGACTCTCAAGAGTCTTGATATACTTATGATCCAATTCATGGAGGAAAAGTAAGGCCTCATTTACTTATTACTGCCCACAGTTTTAGAAACGACGATTATAAATTCAGTCCTTTGCGAAAGACAGAACAGGCAGTCAGGTCCTAACTGGTGAAGAAAAAGAATTTCTTTCTTTGTCACCATTCATTCAGTAGGTTTTGGAAGTAATGGAAGGAATAGGAAAGCTTGAGGGGGGTTCGAGGATGATCTCTGAACCCTGGGGGAAAATGAAATGCCTCAATTAAAAAGAAGTCAGCCTGGAAGGCAGAAGTAGGAGAGATTGTGGGAAAAGTATGAGAAATCTGAAGACATAAGCAAATGCAAGAAATTTCATTAGAAATGACACTAATGATAATATTAATAGCAGTAATAACAATAGCTAACATTTGTTGAAGACATGCAAAATGCCAGGTATGACACTAAGTGCTTTACATGTATTATTTCACATCAGTGAGAATTTTACCCCATTTTACAGATGAGGAAAGATGAACAACTTGTTTAAGACCACACAGGTAATAAGTGGTAGAACCAGTTTTTAAAAAACCCAAGTCTGGCTTCAGAGTCCAAGCACTTAAACCATTTCACGATCCTGACTCACATTCATATATAACAGCATAAAAACTAAGTACCCACATGTGAAAGTTAGTCTATGACTAACTTTAACAAAGATTCAAAAGGAAGCTGACTGTTGACAGTATGATAACCCAAGGTTAATATGCAGAGATGCATTATAGAGACTAAGTTGTTATTCTGGGGCAAGATGGCCTTTTATTCCCTCTCTCTATCTGTGTGTGTGGCTGTGAGGGGAGGCAGAGAGGATTTAGTTTTATATATATAGCTACTTGTCCCCACCACCAGGTGTTGGAGGCAACATTTATTTTTGCTGTTCTACTGACTGATGTATGGAGCTCCCTGAGACTCCTCCCAGATCACAATCAGTTGAACCAAAATACTTAAATCTGGGGTTCTTTCCATCTACAGTTAGAAGGAATTCCCAATTCTGCCTTGTTATCTAACCCATGAATACCAAATTATTCATCTTGAAAAAAATCACATCAGCATTTATAGGCACTTTTAGAATACACAAAGATAAATACGATCATTTTGCAATACATAAAAATACCAAATCATTATGTTATATATCTGAAACTGATACAGTGTTATATGGCAGTTATAATCTCATTTTTTTAAAAAAGGAAAGAGAATGAAAAAGTATTGAAAAAAAAGAAAAATGTGTTAAATCATGAATTTAAACCTTTAACATCCTTCATATTTTGTTGTTAGTCAGTTGCTAAGTTGTGTCTGACTCTTTGCAACTCCATGAACCACAGCACGGCAGGCTTCCCCTGTCCTTTACTATTTCTCGGAGTTTGCTTAAACTCATGTCCATTGAGTCAGTGATGCCATCTAACCGTCTCATCCTCTGCCACCCTCTTCTCTTCCTCTCCTCAATCTTTCTTAGAGTCAGGGTCCCCTTCAGTGAGTCAACCCCTGGGAGTCCCTTGGAGAGCAAGGAGATCAAACCAATCAATCCTAAAGGAAATAAACTCTGAATATTCACTGGAAGGACTGATGCTAAAGCTGAAGTTCTAATACTTTGAAAGTAAAAGTTGCTCAGTCATGTCTGACTCTTTGCGACCCCATGGACTATACAGTCCATGGAATTCTCCAGACCAGAATACCGGAGTGGGTAGCCCTTCCCTTCTCCAGGGGATCTTCCCAACCCAGGATCAAACCAGGGTCTCCTGCATTGTAGGTGGATTCTTTACCAACTGAGCTATCAGGGAGGCCCCCATACTTTGGCTACCTTCATATTTGTCCCACATCTATTCTCTGGCAGCTCAGAGGTTAAAGCGTCTGTCTGCAATGTGGGAGACCTGGGTTCGATCCCTGGGTTGTGAAGATCCCTCGAGAAGGAAATGGCAACCCACTCCAGTATTCTTGCCTGGAGAATCCCATATACGGAGGAGCCTGGTGGGCTACAGTCCACGGGGTTGCAAGGAGTTGGACACACCTGAGTGACTTCACTCATTCTCTGGCCGAGGCGAGGGTAAACAGGACTGGTGGAGTGAAGAAAAACAGTAACCTTGATAACTCCCAAAGTAGCGTAATTCACTCATATATAATCAAGGTTTGACTGACAACCACCTAAAACAGAGACAGTATATGTGGCATATATACTGTTAAAAAAGAAAATTAACAAAACAGTAGTGAAAGCAATTTTTATTCTACTTTGTAGTTTATTTCGTTAAAAAGAACAAACACATTTACCTCTCCGTCCAAGATTATGTTAGTAAGTCAGAAATATGAACTATCTAAGAGGGGCCAAAGAAATGAGACAAAAATATTAGTGAAAACAACTAACTATTTTGAAGAAAAGAGAGATGTCCCCAAAGGAGGTATAAGAAAAACATCTTGACAGCATGACTTATGTTTCCTCTTTAAAATAACAGTCTGTGTTTATCTCCTTAACTTGCTTTGGCAAGTTCTTTGCCAACGGAGGAAGCATGAATGGCCCTCATCTCCTGGCCTAAGTTCTGTTTTGCAGGTTTCTAAAGAATTTTAGCCACATTTATAGAACATAAGGCATTTAAAATTTTTCATTACATAATTTCAAGTATATAAAAAACATGATAAAAATACGACTCTCCTACACTCTTTCCCCAGATTTACCCTTTATTCAATTATTTACACTTTGCCACATTTGCTTTGTCATTCTCTCTCTTTCATAAACCACTTGAGAGTAAGTAGGGGATGGTCAGGGCCTTTTATCCCTAAAATTTTTAGTATATATTTCCTAAAGAAAAGACATTTTCATATATAGTCATGGTTATATAATACTGATAAACACTATTTAACCCATTCTGTATTCAAATTTTATCAAATACCTCATAATGTCCTCTATGAAGTTTTTTTTTTCCTGTTCCCAAATCAAACCCACAGTCACACATTGATTGCATTTAGATGTCATGCATTTTTAGTCTCCTTTAACCCAGAATAGTTTTGCAGTCAACCCTTTCTGTGTTTCTTGATCTCAATATTTTTGAAGGATATAAGCTAGTTATTTCATGGAATGTCAATTTGTGTTTGTCCGATTTCCTCATCTTTCTTCACGATGAGATTCTGTGTATGTGCAAATACCTATCTATTTCCTAGTTATCTCCATTGATGAGTGAACGTGGGTTCTGAAGTTACAGAAACCTAAATTCAAACCTAAATTAAAACTTCACTACTTTCTAGCTGTGTGGCTAAGTTTTAAATTCCTAAACTGTAAAATGATGATTGTTAACAGATTTAACGGACCAGGTTGCTGTGAAGGTTGAATGAGATAACGCATCCAAAGCAAAGTAACACAGTTTGGAGTGGGGTAAACTGAATCTTACACTTCTCTGATTTTACCACAGTATCTCATACCCCAGGAACATTAAAATAATATTGGTTGATTAAGCAGCATCTCTATCAACTCCAGGTTACAGCTGCCAAAAATGTGAACTTGTTTAGGGGACTGCTAGTGAATACTGCCGGAGTAGGCAATGGCAACCCACTCCACTACTCTTGCCTGGAAAATTCCAGGGACGGAGGAGCCTCGAAGGCTGCAGTCTGTGGGGTCACGAAGAGTCAGACATGACTGACCGACTTCACTTTCACTTTTCACTTTCATGCATTGGAGAAGGAAATGGCAACCCACTCCAGTGTTCTTGCCTGGAGAATCCCAGGGACAGCAGAGCCTGGTGGGTTGCCGTCTATAGGGTCGCACAGAGTCGGACACGACTGAAGCGACTTAGCAGCAGCAGCAGCAGCAGTAAATACTGTGACTAAAAGCAGTGTCAGGAGCTCAGGCTCAAGTCTATCCCTTCCTGTCAATTTGTCTCTGTCAATTCTAAGAAAAAATAGAATACCCAAATCAAGCAATTTTCTTATAGTCAAATTGAGAGATAATTTTAATATTCAACAATAACACTGAAAATCAGGAAGTCCACAGTTAAGATGCCATTCTTACTTCATTTCCATAATTCCCTTGCCCAGAGCGAGATGGTAAGGGAGCTTGAGTACAGAGTATTTCCAATCTGTTGGTTCAGCATGATGATCTCATCCTCCCCACTTTCTCTTAGAATACAATAAAATTATTCTATTTATGTTAAATAACTCCTCTACGTCAAAGATTAAAACCAAACCAAACAAACAACAAAAAGGAGTATAGTAGCTGAACCAATTCTTCAAAGTATTAAAGATACAGATATACAAATCCACTTTTGAGATTTGGAATCAAATTTAAATGTTATTTTTCTAGGTTATTATCTCAAATATATCTCCATTTTTATGTTTTCCCCTCAATTAGAACTTCAGATGCAAGTTAAATGGTCCCTAGGGGAAAAAATAAAATGAAGCAAACAAGAAAATTCCTGTGTCCTACATTTCAAACTATGAGAAGGGGCCTCCAGCAAAGCAAAAGGAAAATTATGGTCTCATCACCATGCTGAAATGAGGGCTTACATCTGTAGTCTGAAATGACAAGAGGAATTTTATGTGAAGCCTTTATCTTTATCAGTGAAGAGTAAAAATACTATAGTATGAACACAGAACTTCCAATAATTCTGTCATTTATTGGACAGAGACCTTAAGTCTGAGTCTGCCTTCAAGAAATACTCAGATTAAAGTGAACTGTTTTAGAAATGGGAATTCTCAACTGGAGGTTAAGTCTAAATGTAAGACAATGATAATGCTATATACCCTGAGGTCACTATTAACCTCTGTTCTTTAGGACATAATGGCTCATAATTGGACATTTCCGGAAAGTAATAAATACTTTTGTAAACATCTTTAGGGAGAAAAGCACTTCTCAGCCACTCTGCTGGATCACCCATTAAGATCCTACTCCGTATTATGTTTAAAAGTTCAGTATATTTAAGACATTTTGAAGGTTAGGGTCAGAAAGGAGTATGTAAATACATGTAAACTCTGCCATTTCATACTCTGCTTCCGTCTCCCCCTATAGGAAGATCAAGAAATGAGACCTCTCCATGATTACACATGAAACCCAAAGCAATATCATGAAGGGAAAAAACCACTGGTTTGAGAGTTAGACAATTTGCATTTAGACATGGCTCCACTATTAACATCTGGGTAACCCTGGGAAAGTCATCTAATTTTCCCAAGCTTAGGTTTCCAAATCTAGAAAATGGAAAAATAATAGCTATCTTATAAGGACTCTTATAAAGACTAAATTAGATAGCCCATATACAAGCACTCAGCACCGTCTAGTGTGAAACAGGCCCTCAGTAAATGTTAGTTTCGGACTTCTCTGGTGGTTCAGCAGTTAAGAATCTGCCTGCCAATGCAGGGATACGGATTCAATCCAAGAGGATTCCACATGTCAAGGGGCAACCGAGTCCATGAGCCACGACTACTGAAGACTGTGCACCTGGAGCTCTTGCTTTGCAACAAGAGAGGCCATCACAATGAAGAGCCTGAGCATGGCATCTAGAGAGTAGACCCTGCTTGCTGCAACTAGAGAAAAGCCTGCACACAGCAACAAAGTTCCAGAGAAGCCAAAATAAATTTAAATAAATTAAAAATTTTAAAACTGTAAACAAAAAATGTTAGTGTTTCTTTCTATTGTGTTACACACATCCTGCCCTCTGACACTTTTCAAAGGAGTTCTGCTGAACACTTTAGCTACAGCCCTGTTTTCTTCAGAACAGATACTTTGTTCTCAGTAGTGACAAACGGTCGTGTGAAAGACTGCTAGGACCTAACCCTGTCCTGGAGAAACAAAAAAGTTCTCACAGTGGGAAACAGCACCAACGGCTTCAGGCTATGACAAGCCCCAAACAGTAGATCAACTTCTGCATGTTTTTACAGTGTTACTTAACATCCTGAGAGCCTTGTGCTCTTTCAACAGTTTTTTCTCCCTGCAAGGATCAGGCACATGATTTGTCCTCTTTTGCCTTCTTAATAGAGGTCTTTATTCAACATGACCACCCAAAGGATTCAAATATTAGGAATTAGCAAAAGCCAAGCTCAACCATGAAGAAACTGGCAAAGCCTCAGGACTAAACAGTAAGCCCTTCTTAACTTTTCAGAATCTCAACTTTTACACTTTCTGTTTTTGGAAATAGCAGACTTGCTGATGCACTGGTTCAAACATGTCTGTGTATTTCCCTCGCCTGCATTATCACAAAACTCTTACCATGTAGAAGACTTCCTGCTAAAGTTCAGAATCTTAAAATCTGCTTGTAATCCAATAAAGCAACACTTCCCAGGCGCTCCCACTTCATAGCAATAGATAGACCTTAACACAGGACACTTGTTTTTTTTTTGTTTTTTGTTTTCCCACAGGATACTTCTGAACTAAAGGGACTTGAAAATATTGATGGGCCCAAAGGGCCAAATACAATCAGTACTGAGAAAAAAGGTATACAAATATAAACCTGTCTGCCACTTGACTCTTTCCCCTGGAGTAGGAAATGGCAAACCACTCCAGTATTCTTGCCTGGAAAATTCCATGGACAGAGGAGCCTGGTGGGCTGCAGTCCATGGGGTTGCCAAGAGTCAGACATGACTGAGCAACTGAGTGTGCGCACACACACACACACAAACACACACACAGACTTTTATCACATAAAATTCTTTGTTTTAACTCCAAGCTGCTCTAAGTCAATGTCCACACTCCTTCATAAGGCTGACCACCCATGTCAGACGTAAACGATAAAGTCAATGTCCGAAAAACAACCAACATTTGATGCGGGGCAGCAGGTTCTGAATAAAGATCATAAAATACTAAGCAAGTGAATCAGACATCAGATACTAATTAACTGTCCCATATCTGCTAGGTATAGTTCTAAACAGAGTCAATGGTAAGCCAGATGGAACCTCTGCCCTTAAAGAGCTAACATTCTAACAGGAAAAAAGGCAATAAATTAAAACAATTTAAAAAGCAATTTCACCAGATCATATAGGTCAATGTTTTTGATGTACAACAGACACGTAGATCAAGACTTCTGACATTCAGAATTCCCTGGAGGTCCAGTGGTTAGGACTCCATGCTTTCACTTCAGAGGGTCCGAGTTCAATCCTGGGTTGGGACATTAAGATCCCCCAAGCCGTGCAGTGCAGGGGGAAAAAAAAACTCTTGACATTCTGAGAAAACTGCTAGCCACTTTCCAGGCAGTTTACTCAAGGAAGAAAGATTGAATAAATTATAAGATGCTGATGCTGTATTGTACTGTGCTCAGTCGTGTCTGACTCTTTGCGACCCCATGTACTGTAGCTTGCCAGGCTCCTCTGTACATGGAATTTTCCAGGCAAGAATAATGAAATGGGTTGCCATTTCCTTCTCCAGGGGATATTTCTGACCCAGAGATCAAACCAGCGTCTCTTGCGTCTCCTGTATCGGCAGGCAGATTCTTTACCATTGTGCCATCTGGGAAGCCCATAAGACACTGACCCAGTTCTCAAATGCAATTCTCACATTATTGTCTCCTTGCTATGGACTTGGCATCATTGCCCTTGTCCTTTGGTAACACATACAAAAGCAGGATGAGATCATTCATAGGAAGATAATGAAGGCCAGACAATATAAAATTATAGAGAACAAGACCAGAAATCTCAAGATCAAGGATCTAGTTCCAATTCTATCACTTAACATTCATATTAACTTAGGTAATTCACTCAAACTTCCAGAGTTTGACATTCTTCATTTATTGTATCCCACTGTGTAGGGGTTTCAGGAAATTTAAATGAGGTAATATGATAAAAGGACTTATTTAAAACATTGGACAAATATCATTTATTATTGTGTAATCAAAATGTTTATAGGAAGGCAGATGAGAAAAGGAACATTAACTATATTCAAGACCAAATGAATCCCTACTCCTGTATATTAGCTGTTCTGAAATCTTTGCTTCCACTGTTGTCCCAAAAGGCTCACCTTTTGGAGGTAACAGATCCTAAAAAGCAATGTCAAGTCTCAAGACAGCCTTCTTAGTGATTATTCCTTACTCTAAGCTAAAATCAGAACATAACTTTCTGAAGGGTATTTCATTTCTTCATAATTTACCCCATGATTAAATATCCTTACTTTATGAGTTATTTTCACTAATTATTATCAATTAGGAGGTAAAAGAAATGGCAACCCACTCCAGCATTCTTGTCTGGAGAATCCCATGGACGGAGGAGCCTGGTAGGCTACAGTCCACAGGGTCGCAAAAAGTCGGACACGACTGAGCGACTTCACTTTCATTTTTCAGGAGGTAAGAAATAAATATGAAGTCACCTCTCTTAGCTGTTAAGACAAAGACTATCAAAGACCTTGATAATCTCTCTTTTCTTCTTGGAATACTATACTTGGGTATCTCCATAACCATTATCTTAAATTCAATTGCCTATGGGGCAGAGGGCCAAGTAGAGAGCCAAAGGAGCCTAGGGCAATATGAGGAGAGAATGAGGAGTGGTAGGATCCAAGTGGTAAATACAAGTATCATTTAAAAGGACAATAATTTCTCAGCTTTAACCTATTATTTGTAGAAAAGTGGGCCCACTGTTGACCAATCTTTGTTACTGCAAAAAATTCAAGAAATTACATTTTTGTGTGATGCTCCTGAGATTTTCACTTGCAAACTGCTCAGTCACCTGGGGTAACTACAAATTCATAGTGTATATGCCTTCTGCCAGTAAAAGGATGAGTCATTTATTTTAAAAGTATTTATTGATGCTGATATATAATTTATATTATTTTGATTTGAGGAAGTAAATATTAAGCTGGGCCTTGCCAGTTAGCGATAGGAGAGAGGACATTTCAAGCCAGTCAAACATTATATGCAGAAACACTGAGGGAGAAATATGCCTGGCATGTTGTGGGGAGGAAAGAGAATGGACAGACTTGCTCAGCTAAAAAATTGAATTCCTTTACTGAACGAACAAGATGCAGATGGGAGAAGACTGTGAAAATCTTGAATTCTGGAGTAAAAAGTTAAGATTTTAATAGATAACCTTTAAAAGATAAAGGCCATGACAAGGAGGGGAAATCATTGTACTTCGTATCTTCCTAAGAGTTATATGTTTCTATCCTTACTAACTTTTACAAAATAGAGGATAAGGCTGAATGCTGACCCATACAATTTGGGAGTCCTGAAAAATTCCCAAATGAATGCCAGTTTAACCAACCACACTATAAATCAATTCTGTTGGCACTGAATTGTTGGTCAAAGCTTTCAAAGCAAAAATTAAATGATCTCTGAAGGGTTATTTCTTTCTGATCAATAAAAACATTTAGAATTTAAGATGGAAAGTAAGATTTACTGGACACTTTGGCAACATTGTCAGGTTAATGATCAGACAAAGCTCACATTAGACTTGCCTGTCATCTGGCAAGAAGCTGGATAGGGGAGCCTGGGCTCACAGTTTCCCACCAGGAGCCCTAGACCCTGAATGCACCACTATTCATTTACATTCAACATATAGAGAGACATCGCTGGCAGTCCATGTTTTAGCCTCAAGCCCATTTACGTTTTCTTCTGCAACAAATGATTATGGGGCTCCCAGTCCAACTGATATTATCAATAAAGTTCCTGGAGACAAATGGCCAAAAGAATAGAACTATGGACTTTTACCACGATCTGAGATACCAAAATAGCAAACTAATAGGCTTTGTTCTTTTGGAAAAAACATCCTAGAAAACAGTTGAAAAAGATCATATACATATAATTAAGGAAATTAAACTTTATCACAAAGGTAACATGGGAACCATTAATGATTTTTGGTCAAATAAATATCATTATTAGAAAATTTTAAGGAACGCTAACCTGGTGGTCTGATCCGAAGAGAAACCAGAGTATTTTACTTTGTCAACAAAGGTCCATCTAGTCAAGGCTATGGTTTTTCCAGTGGTCATGTATGGATGTGAGAGTTGGACTATAAAGAAAGCTGAGTGCTGAAGAATTGATGCTTTTGAACTGTGGTGTTGGAGAAGACTCTTGAGAGTCCTTTGGATGAAAGGCGATCCAACCAGTCCATCCTAAAGGAGATCAGTCCTGGGTGTTCATTGGAAGGACTGATGTTGAAGCTGAAACTCCAATACTTTGGCCACCTGATGCAAAGAGTTGACTCATTGGAAAAGGCTCTGATGCTGGGAGGGATTGAGGGCAGGAGGAGAAGGGGATGACAGAGGATGAGATGGTTGGATGGTATCACCAACTCAATGGATATGGGTTTGGGTGGACTCCAGGAGTTGGTGATGGACAGGGAGGCCTGGCGTGCTGCAGTTCATGGGGTCGCAAAGAGTCGGACACGACTGAGTGACTGAACTGAACTGCACTGATGCAAAGAGCCCAGTTCACTGGTAAGACCCTGATGCTAGGAAATATTAAGGGCAGGAGGAGAAGGGGAGACAGAGGATGAGACATTCATATAGTGTCACCAACTCAATGGACATGATTTTGAGCAAACTTCTGAAGATAGTGAAGGACAAGGGGTCACAAAGGGTCCATGGGGTCACAAAGAGTCAGGCATGACTGAGCGACTGGACTGAACTGAACTGAACTGAACTGAACCTGGTGGTACTATTCAAGATGACCTGAAGTGGGGAGAAAATAGGTAGACTAATGAATCCAAATACACAGAGTTGGGAATGAGCATGGTAGGTCTGTAGGACAGTGAGGAAACCAGATTGGGCCTCTCAACGTTTATGAGACCATCAGGAACAGTTATTATTCTCTCTCACATACACGTAAACTCACACACAGAACCATGCGCACATCACCACCCCTCCCAAATACACATACATCTTAGTTTTATTCTCTTCTTTCCAAAAAACAGTCCTGCAGTATACGTATGACCAATAATTAATACCCTAACACAAGTTCTAGGTGACTTCTCAGCTACAATGCTTATCACCACCTGGCAGCTTCTCTACACCAGTAAGTTGAAAATTCTGAAAAGAGTCTATCTCAACCTAAAACCATGGCTCAGGAACAGCCTGTTACACCAAACCATGTCACAAATACCTGTTTGGGGTTCCCTCTGATCTAATTAACTGAGGGTCAGTGGGTAGGGATGAAAAGCTGGCATGGTTTACTACTCACACAGCAATGACTATAGGAAAAGTAGTTTCTCTTAGGTTAGTTGGCAGGGTAGCACAGACAGTGATAGACGTATTTTGCTATAGCTTAGGAAGAGCGGACAATAAGCTACCCTAGGGAAAGCACAGACAACTTTTAAAGCCAAGTGGGTGTGATGGCCATTTAAGATTAGCAAACATGTAAGATTAACTGGTACCCAATGGAAACAAATTATTCATATGACTAAATATGATGCCTGTGTATGTGTGCACCACGATTCAAGCATACTACCATTCATGTAAAAAAACACTTTCACACAAGTGAAAAATGATTGTTCATTTTCTAAAGTTTTTAAAAGTAGCTTTTAAATATAATCCCCTAATGCTGAAAAATTAATAAAATTTAAAAAATTTGATGTTTATGATTTCCTAAGAACTTATACGATTTATCATGAAAAACATTTATTTCTAAAATTACATCTAAGTTTAATAAATTCTACATACTACTATGTAATCTGGAACGCAAAATACAAACCTAAACAAAATTAGCACGGGCAAGGAATGTGACAGACGAGCAAAGATTTACATATAAATTTAAACTCAAAGCAAGCAATTTAGCCCAGTCAAATAGAAACAGATCTTCTGTATTTCTTAGCATTTCATACAATTCTTAATCTGCTGTAGTGTATATATTTGCTTTCTTTATATGACTTTATGCAACAGGATGAGATGGTTGGATGGCATCACTGACTCAATGGATATGAGTTTGAGCAAGCTCCAGAAGATAGTGAAAGACAGGGAAGCCTGGCATGCTGCAGTCTGTGGGGTGGGCAAAGAGTCAGACATGACTGAGTGACTGAACAGGACAACATGAGTACTTCCTGAAATCAGAAAACAGACTATGTTTGGTTTTACAGTTGTATCTCTAGCACCTAGAACTGTGCCTGGCACATAGCAGGCACTTACTTCTAAACTATGAAGAGCAGCTGGCGAGAAGAACAGAGGAATGGAACAAATGAGGGTAAATTTTGAATTCTGTCAGCCTGTATTAATGTCCTACAACAATTTCATAGAAATGAATACAGGTGGAACACATGCTTTAAAATGTTAAATGTTTAGAATAGTTTACTATGGACAAAAGAAGAATCCATTTCTAGCTATTAGGCTGGCTCCACAACATCTTGTGGAGAAACCTGTATGAATTTTTTGCCCAATCCAATATATTGGTGATTTCAAGAAACATGTCCAAAGATAGCAATTTTTTTTTCTGGATTTTTAACACCTGTGAAACAAAATTATTCTTTCTAGTCAATTTTTACAAGTAGTAGGAAGATGAATCAATCTGTGAAATTGATCTACTCAACAAATTACAGCATTTCAGTTAAAGCTGAAAGCTAAGACTACTACATGAAAAGTTATTAAAGTGTGGCTGTGCTCTATGTACAGTCTCCACCAACAGCAGGCTCATGATGCATGAAAGTGATGTACATACACAATGAACTACAATTCAAAATAAAACGTCAAGGACATAATAGAAAAAGGTTTAGCCCAGGTATTACAAATGTACTGGGCTGGCCAAAAAGTTCTTTTGGGTTTCCCATGTTACAGAAAAATCTGAAAGAACCTTTTGGCCAACTCAATATATACAGGAGGGATATTACGTCTCACTGAAAGAATTAAGGAGATTCATGAAGGAAATGACTTGTGTATTTAGATTTCTATGGAAGAAACAGTTATATTTTGAAGTAGCATGTGTGCTTGTATGCATGCATGCTCAGTCGCTTCAGCTGTGTCCGACTCTGTAGCCTGCCAGGCTCCTCTGTCCATGGGATTCTTCAGGCAAGAATACTGGAGTGGGTTGCCATGCCCTCCTTCAGGGGATCTTCCCGACCCAGGGATCAAATCCACATCTCCTGGGTCTCCTACACTGCAGGTGATTCTTTACCACTGAGACACTGGGTAAGCCCATTTTGAAGAAAAGGAAACAGCAAAAGTACAAAAATAGTGGGGAGTTTTTGCATAAAGCTTTAAAGTCTAGTCTGATGGAACAAAAGTCAGGAAGGGATACAGCCATGAGATTTCATAGTAAGGCATATGGACTTAATGCCTAACTCCATCAGGAATGAAAGTCATTCAAGAGGAGTTAAATGGTCAAGTGTATATTTTAGAAAGCAGTGTGAAAGACTAAGACGCAAGAGATTAGAGATGAGTAAAAAGCCTGAGCTAAGGCAATGCCCATGGGAATAAATGGATAGATGAGGACACAAAAAAAACTGCAGACATAAAGGACTAGGTAACCAAATGGATTGGAGGCAAGGGAGAGAAAGAAATGACAATTACTAATATTTCCAGTGTGATTTGTGTGATGGTGATGCCATTAATTGAAACGGGAAATGAGAAATATGTTTAAAGTAAGAATAACACACATTCATGTATAGAAATTTATCTATTCCAAAGTTAACAATAGTAATAATATATTCCCCAAATGGATTTTAGATACTAGATACGCTATACAGACTGGAGAATATTTAAGAACCAAATGTTACACTGAGGACATTTAAGTGATAAATATGAAATGACAGTATGTCCATTGTTCTCTGTAATGTCTTAAATGTTTTCTATAAGAGGGACTATCTTTAACTACTTATTAAGCACCCAATAGGAATATTTTAGTTGAGTATGAAATGCACGAACCAGAAGAGACGAAAATTTTCATTTCAGGTTTTTATCTTTTGACTAGAAAAAATTTCAAACTATATTACAATAAAGGACAGAAATGGTATGGACCTAACAGAAGCAGAAGATATTAAGAAGAGATGGCAAGAATACAGAGAAGAACTGTACAAAAAAGATCTTCACGACCCAGATAATCACGATGGTGTGATCACTCACACTCACCTAGAGCCAGACATCCTGGAATGTGAAGTCAAGTGGGCCTTAGGAAGCATCACTACAAACAAAGCTGCTGCTGCTGCTAAGTCGCTTCAGTTGTGTCCGACTCTGTGCGACCCCACAGACGGCAGCCCACCAGGCTCCCTGTCCCTGGGATTCTCTAGGCAAGAACACTGGAGTGGGTTGCCATTTCCTTCTCCAATGCGTGAAAGTGAAAAGTGAAAGTGAAGTTGCTCAGTCGTGTCCGACTCCTATTGACCCCATGGACTACAGCCCACTAGGTTCCTCCGTCCATGGGATTTTCCAGGCAAGAGTACTGGAGTGGGGTGCTATTGCCTTCTCCACAAACAAAGCTAGTGGAGGTGATAGAATTCCAATTGACCTATTTCAAATCCTAAAAGATGATGCTGTGAAAGTGCTGCACTCAGTATGTCAGCAAATTTGAAAAACTCAGCAGTGGCCTCAGGACTGGAAAAGGTCAGTTTTCATTCCAATCCCAAAGAAAGGCAATGCCAAAGAATGCTCAAACTACTGCACAATTGTACTCATCTCACACACTAGAAAAGCAATGCTCAAAATTCTCCAAGCCAGGCTTCAGCAATACATGAACTGTGAATTTCCTAATGTTCAAGCTGGTTTTAGAAAAGGCAGAGGAACCAGAGATCAAATTGCCAACATCCACTGGATCACCGAAAAAGCAAGAGAGTTCCAGAAAAACATCTATTTCTGCTTTATTGACTATACCAAAGCCTTTGACTGTGTGGATCACAATAAACTGTGGAAAATTCTGAAAGAGATGGGAATACCAGACCACCTGATCTGCCTCTTGAGAAACCTGTATGCAGGTCAGGAAGCAGTAGTTAGAACTGGACATGGAACAACAGACTGGTTCCAAATAGGAAAAGGAGTACACCAAGTCTGTAAATTGTCACCCTGCTTATTTATCTTATACGCAGAGTACATCATGAGAAATGCTGGGTTGGAGGAAGCACAAGCTGGAATCCAGATTGCCAGGAGAAATATGAATAACCTCAGATATGCAGATGACACCACTCTTATGGCAGAAAGTGAAGCACTAAAGAGCCTCTTGATGAAAGTGAAAGAGGAGAGTGGAAAAGTTGGCTTGAAGCTCAACATTCAGAAAATGAAGATCATGGCATCTGGTCCCATCACTTCATGGCAAACAGATGGGGAAACAGTGGAAACAGTGGCTGACTTTATTTTTTAGGGCTCCAAAATCACTGCAGATGGTGATCACAGCCATGAAATTAAAAGAAGCTTACTCCTTGGAAGGAAAGTTATGACCAACCTAGACAGCATATTAAAAAGAAGAGACATTACTTTGCCAACAAAGGTCCATCTAGTCAAGGCTATGGTTTTTCCAGTGGCCATGTATGGATGTGAGAGTTGGACTGTAAAGGAAGCTGAGAGCCAAAGAATTGATGCTTTTGAACTGCGGTGTTGGAGAAGACTCTTGAGAGTCCCTTGGACTGCAAGGAGATCCAACCAGTCCATTCTAAAGGAGATCAGTCCTGGGTGTTCCCTGGAAGGACTGATGTTGAAGCTGAAATTCCAATACTTTGGCCACCTGATGTGAAGAGCTGACTCATTGGAAAAGATCCTGATGCTGGGAAAGATGGAGGGCAGAAGGAGAAGGGGACGACAGAGGATGAGATGGTTGGATGGCATCACCGACTCAATGGACATGGGTTTGAGTGAACTCTGGGAGTTGGTGATGGGCAAGGAGGCCTGGCATGCTGTGGTTCATGGGGTTGCAAAGAGTTGGACACAACTGAGCGACTGAACTGGAACATTATAATAATCTTTATAGTTCTGCAAAGAACAATTGTGGGCTTAGAGTGCTCTCAAAAGATTAAAAATGTTTTTAAAATTCATCCCTACTTTTGCCTTTAGCTCCACGTGGAGCACCTCTCTAACCTTTCAAAGACCATACACTATCAATACATCTGTAAGTCAGGGTAATAGTATTTGCCCTCCTACTTCAGAGAACATTTCAGAATTATGAGATAATGTTCCCATAGCTCTCTGAACTGCTCAGATCAAAGGCTTTCATTATCAATGATCAGTGGGGTTATTCTGGTATCATTTTTCCTACCTCAGGTTTACCTAAAGTTTGTGCTTATTTAGGAGAGAAGAGATACTCAATTAAATTTCAAAAGTCGGAATTTCAGTAGCCAATCTAACTGAATACTTTGACTCCAATATGTCCATTAATGAATAATCAACAGATAGGTATGGCTTCATGAAAACTAAGAACTTCTTTGTCTCCAGTACCTAGAACTATTCTGTCACTCCCTCCTTTCTGGCCATACTTTCTTAAGATGCTAGATCGTTCCACAGCACTCTATACCCTAAAAAGCATCTCTCCTTCCTCTCTCTGCAAAATTTATTTAAAAACTCACCTATGATCTTGACAAAAATGTCTAATCTAAATCTAATCAAATCGAGATTTTAATTATCATTTTACAGGAAAAAGAGGAGTGGTGACAAAGGCTATACACACTCAAAACTGGGGGAAAAGCCTTTGTTCTATTCTTCAGCAAAACAGAGAAATAAAGAAATTCAGAATCACAAATCATACATACAGACAACAGACTTTTGGAATTTGGTCATTTTTGTAGGGAGAGGATTCCTATATCCAATTCTTAATCTTCTTCTCAGTGATAAGTTGTATTAAATAATGGATACAAGGTTAATTTTGAGGTCTAATGATAAGTGTCTGTAATACATGATAGATTTAAAATTCCTACAACACATTATGAACTTCTAAGTTCATAAATCATAAGCCATCAAATTAAAAAAAAAAAACAGACATAGGATGCATACAAGCAGTTAATAAGAGATCCCAGAAATCTCTATGACATATGACAGACTCAACCTTGCTAGTGGTCATGGAAATACAGAATAAAGCAACAATGGGATATCACTTTTTAAAAATCCAGGATAAGAAAAATTAAAGAATGATAACATTCAAGGATGGTAAAGATGAAGGCAAAAAAGAAATATGTGTTGCTTCAGAACTGTAAATTATTACCTTAAAAAAATTAATAACTATTTAATAGCAATAACTATTAAAAGTTAAGGTACACACGCCTCTTGTAACAAACACTATATTTTTAGTATTCTCTTACAGAAACAAAAGCATCAGTATGTAAGGACATAGAAGCATACATAAGGATATTGTTCTGCTAGATTGTATATAGTGACAGAAACAGCAATTAAAAACAATGAAATGAAAATACATTGAATATCACTAATATCTGACTAGACTGTGGAGTAAATAGTATGCTTATTTTTTAATAGTAAGCTATTAAAAAAAGAGTGATTTGGGACTTCCCTGGTGGCCCCGTGGTTAAGAAGCTACACTTCCACTGCAGGAGGCATGGGTTCAGTCTCTGGTAGGGGAACTAAAGATTCTGCACACCACATGGCAGCAGACCAAAAAAAAAGAGTGACTTATGGCTGTATCTACTGACCTTGAAAACTCTCCATGATCTATTTAGCAATAAAGCAAGTTAGCAGAATAATCTGTATCATACAATATAATCCAATTTTGGTAAAAATATCCAACTACTCCTCAAAACCTTGAAGTATGATTATATTTAACAGGGAAGACAAAGTGAAAGAATACTACTATTGGCAGAATTGAGGGATATGTAAAGTTTTACATATTCCTGTATTTTTAATAAATTTTGTGAATTTTTTGGTAACTTTTGAAATGGTGCTTGATAAATAAAATTTACTGGAGAAGGAAGCTCTTTATTCCATTTAGTGACTGTTTAAAGAGAGGTGAGGGTCTTCCCCAGGGGTCCAATGGCTAAGACACTATCTCCAAGTGCAGGGGGCCCAGGTTTAATGCCTGGTCAGAGACCCAGACCCCACATGCTACAATTAAACATTCTACATGCTGTAAGACCCCACATGCTACAATTAAACATTCTACATGCTGTAACTGAAGACTCTGCATGCTGCAATGAAGATGGAAGACCTGGCACAGTCAAACAAACAAATAAAACAGAGTTGGGACTATAAAGCGATCCTCTTCCGGACGCCAATAGCATACAACCTCCACTAACTGGAATCAAAATTGCTGGGAGAAATATCAATAACCTCAGATATGCAGATGACACCACCTTATGGCAGAAAGTGAAGAGGAACTCAAAAGCCTCTTGATGAAAGTGAAAGTGGAGAGTGAAAAAGTTGGCTTAAAGCTCAACATTCAGAAAACGAAGATCATGGCATCTGGTCCCAGCACTTCATGGGAAATAGATGGGGAAACAGTGGAAACAGTGGCACACTTTATTTTTCTGGGCTCCAAAATCACTACAGATGGTGACTGCAGCCATGAAATTAAAAGACGCTTACTCCTTGGAAGGAAAGTTATGACCAACCTAGACAGCATATTCAAAAGCAGAGACATTACTTTGCCAACAAAGGTTCGTCTAGTCAAGGCTATGGTTTTTCCTGTGGTCATGTATGGATGTGAGAGTTGGACTGTGAAGAAGGCTGAGCACTGAAGAATTGATGCTTTTGAATTGTGGTGTCAGAGAAGACTCTTGAGAGTCCCTTGGACTGCAAGGAGATCCAACCAGTCCATTCTGAAGGAGATCAGCCCTGGGATTTCTTTGGAAGGAGTGATGCTAAAGCTGAAACTCCAGTACTTTGGCCACCTCATGCAAAGAGTTGACTCATTGGAAAAGACTCTGATGCTGGGAGGGATTGGGGGCAGGAGGAGAAGGGGACGACAGAGGATGAGATGGCTGGATGGCATCACTGACTCGATGGACGTTGAGTCTGAGTGAACTCCGGGAATTGGTGATGGACAGGGAGGCCTGGCGTGCTGCGATTCATGGGGTCGCAAAGAGTCGGACACGACTGAGTGACTGATCTGATCTGAATACTGCTGTCAAATCTGTATCTGCAACTTTTCCCCGACCACATCCCAGTTTCGTTTTGTTCAACTACAAAATGGGAGTTACAATGCTCACCTGACTTGATTATAACCAGAATGAACTGAGATAGCATAAACAGAGGGCTGTGGGCTTTTTTTCCTTTTAAATGCAGAGATTTCTTAAAGATCAAGTTGCTCACTGTATGCCAATAAAATGGGCAACCTGGAAGAAATGAACAAATTCTTAGAAAGGTACAGTCTCCTAAGACTGAACCAGGAAGAAACAGACAATGTGAACAAACCAATCATCAGCACTGAAATTCAAACTGTGATTTAAAAGCTGCCAACAAACAAAAGTCCAGGACTTGATGGCTTCACAGGTGAATTCTATCAAACATTTAGAGAACAGTTAACACCTATCCTTCTGAAACCGTTCCAAAAAATTGCAGAGGAGGAAAACTTCCAAACCCATTCTATGAGGCCACCATCACCTGAATACCAAAACCAGACAAAGATACCACAAAAAAAGAAACTTACAGGCCAATATCACTGATGAACACAGATGTAAAAATCCTCAACAAAATACTACCAATCCAAATACAACAGTATATTAAAAGATCATACACCATAATCAGGTGGGATTCATCCCAGGAATGCAAGGATTTTTCAATATCCACAAATCAATCAATGTGATACATCATATCAATAAACTGAAGAACAAAAACCATGTGATCATCTCAATAGATGCAGAAAAAGCTTTTGGCAAAATACAGTACAGTTCAGTTCAGTCGCCCAGTCATGTCCAACTCTTTGCGACCCCATGAACCACAGCACGCCAGGCCTCCCTGTCCATCACCAACTCCCGGAGTCCACCCAAACCCATGTTCTTGAGTTGGTGATGCCATCTAACCATCTCATCCTCTGTCGCCCCCTTCTCTTCCTGCCCTCAATCTTTCCCAGCATCAGGGTCTTTTCAAATGAGTTAGCTCTTCATATCAGGTGGCCAAAGTATTGGAATTTCAGCTTCAACATCAGTCCTTCAAATGAACACCCAGGACTGATCTCCTTTAGGATGGACTGGTTGGATCTCCTTGCAGTCCAAGAGACTCTCAAGAGTCTTCTCCAATACCACAGTTCAAAAGCATCAATTCTTATTCATTATCAGAGAAATGCAAATCAAAACCACAATGAGGTACCATTTCACGCCAGTCAGAATGGCTGCGATCCAAAAGTCTACAAGCAATAAATGCTGGAGAGGATGTAGAGAAAAGGGAACCCTCTTACACTGTTGTTGGGAATGCAAACTAGTACAGCCACTATGGAGAACAGTGTGGAGATTCCTTAAAAAACTGGAAATAGAACTGCCATACGACCCAGCAACCCCAATGCTGGGCATACACACCGAGGAAACCAGAACTGAAAGAGACACGTGTACCCCAATGTTCATCGCAGCACTGTTTATAATAGACAGGACATGGAAGCAACCTAGATGTCCATCAGCAGATGAATGGATAAGAAAGCTGTGGTACATATACACAATGGAGTATTACTCAGTCATTAAAAAGAATACATTTGAATCAGTTCTAATGAGGTGGATGAAACTGGAGCCCATTATACAGAGTGAAGTAAGCCAGAAAGAAAAACACCAATACAGTATACTAACGCATATATATGGAATTTAGAAAGATGGTAACGACAACCCTGTATGCGAGACAGCAAAAGAGACACAGATGTATAGAACAGTCTTTTGGACTCTGTGGGAGAGGCGGGAGGGGATGAATTGGGAGACTGGCATTAAAACATGTATAATATCATATAAGAAATGAATCGTGAGTCCAGGTTCAATGTAGGATACAGGAAGCTTGGGGCTGGTGTACTGGAATGACCCAGAGGGATGGTATGGGGAGGAAGGTGGGAGGGGGGTTCAGGATGGGGAACATGTGTACACCCGTGGCGGATGCATGTTGATGTATGGCAAAACCAATACAATGTTGTAAAGTTAAAAAAAAAAAAAGCATCAATTCTTCAGCACTCAGCTTTCTTTATAGTCCAGCTCTCACATACACATTTATGATAAAAATAAATGCTCCAGAAAGTGGGCATAGAGGGAACATACCTCAACATAATAAAGTCCAAATATGACAAATCTAGAGCTAACATCATACTCAATGGTGAAAAGCTGAAAGCAGTTACTCTAAAATCAGGAACAAGACAAGGATGTCCACTCTGACCACTTTCATTCAACATAGTTTTGGGAGTTCTAGCTATAGCAATTAAAGAAGAAAAAGAAGTAAAGGGAATCCAAACTGGAAAAGAAGTTAAACTGTCACTGTTTGTAGATGACATGATACTCTACATAAAAGATTCTAAAGATGCTACCAGAAAACTACTAGAACTCATTTGGTAAAGCTTCAGGTTACAAAATTAATACTCAGAAACCTGTTGTGTTTCTATATACCAACAACAAAAGATCAGAAAGAGAAATTCAGGAAACACTTTCATTTACCATCACAAACAAACAAACAAAAAAACCTAAGAATAAATCTACCTAAGGAGACAAAAGACCTGTACTCTGCAAACTATAAGATACTGATGAAAGAAATCAAAGAAGACACAAACAAATAAAAAGATATACCATGTCTGTGGATTGGAAGAATCAATACTGTCAAAATGACTATACTACCCAAGGCAATCTACAGATTCAGTGCAATCCCTAGCAAATTACCAATGTCATTTTTCACAGAACTAGAACAAAAAAATCTTAAAATTTGTATGGATACATCAAAGACCCCGAACAGCCAAAGCAATCCTGAGAAAGAAAAATGGAACTGGAAGAATCAGTTTCTCTGACTTCAGACTATAGTACAAAGCTACAGTCATCAAAACAGCATGGTACTGGCACAAAACTAGAAATACAGATCAATGGAACAGGATAGAAAACCCAAAAACAGACTCATGCACCCACAGTTAATTAATCTATGACAAAGGAGGCAAGACTACACAATATTGGAAAGACTATCTCTTCAACAAATGGTGCTGAGAAAACTGGATAGCTACCTATAAGAAAAAAAATGAAATCAGATCATTCTTTAACACCATACACAAAAACAAAGCTCAAAATGGATTAAAGACCTAAAGATGAATCCCTAGAGGAAAACACAGGCAGGGCACTCTCTAGTATAAATTACAGTAATATTTTTTTGATCTGCCTCCGAGAATGATGGAAGTAAAAACAAAAATAAACAAATGGGACCTACTTAAGCTCAAAAGCTTTTTCACAGCAAAGGAAACAATAAACAATACGAAAAGACAACACAGACTGGGAGAAAATATTTGCAAATGATGTGACTGACAATGGATTAGTCTCCAAAATTTACAAACAGCTCATGATGCTTAACAGCATCAAACAAACAACCCAATCAACAAATAGACCCTAAAGAGATATTTCTCCAAAGACACACAGATGGCCAAAAGGCACATGAAAAGATGTTCAACATTGCTGATTATTAGAGAACTGCAAATCAAAACTACAATGAGATATCACCTCACACCAGCCAGAATGGCTATTATCAAAATATCCACTAATGATAAATGCTTGAGAGGGTGTGGAGAGAAGGGAACCCTTCTACACTATTGGCGGGGGGAATGTAAACTGGCACAGCTATTATGAAGAAGATTATGCAGGTTCCTTAAAAAACTAAAAATAGAGCTACCATATGACCCTGCAATCCACTCTGGGGCATATATCCAGAGAAAAACATGATCCGAAGGATATATGCACCCCAGTGTTCATTGCAGCACTGTTTACAATAGCCAAGACATGGAAGAAACCTAAATGTCCACTGACAGAGGAATGGATAAAGAAGATGCGTTACATATACTCAATGAAATATTACCCAGCCATTAAAAAGAATGAAATAATGCCATTTGCAGCAACATGGGTGGACCTACAGATTGTTACACTGAGTGAAATAAGTCAGACAGAGAAGGTATCCCTTAAATGTGGAATCCCTTAAATGATATCCCTTAAATGTGGAATTGAAAAAGAAATGATACAAATGAACTTACAAAACAGAAAGACTGACAGACTTAGAAAATGAACCTATGATTGTCAAGGGGAAGGGCCACTTCGGGAGTTTCTGTACAACACATGGAACCTCTGCTCAATGTGCCAGCCTGGATGGCAGAGGAGTATGGGGGAGAATGGACACATGTATACCTATGGCTGAGTCCCTTCACTGTTCACCTGAAGCTATCACAACATTGTTAACTGGCTACACTATGATAAAAAATAAAGTTTTTTGTTTTTTTTTTTAATCAAGTTGCTCAATGGAAGTAGGAGGATGAGGGAGGTAAGGATTGTGATCAATTGCAGAGATTCCTAAACTGCAGCCAAATATTGCTATGTAGGAACACAGGCCAGTGATACATATATTTTTAAACTTAAAGACAAGTTTGAAAGTTCACATTAATGTGAATTCTCCACATTTTTTTTCTTTTTTAAAAAGAACATTGGCATGTAATTTAAAAACACTTTTTCAAAGGGTGCACCAGTATAACACCTGGTAAAACCTGTGTGTACACACTCAGTCACTTCAGTCATCCCTGATTCTTTGCAACCCTACGGACTGTAGCCCTCCAGACTCCTCTGTCCTTGGGGATTCTCCAGGCAAGAATATAGGAATGGGCTGCCATGCCCTCCTCCAAGGGATCTTTCCAACCCAGGGACTGAACTCCTGTTTCTTATGTCTCCTACATTGGCAGGTGAGTTCTTTAACACTAGTGCCACCTGGGAAGCCCCTGCTGAAACCTATGTCACCAATTTGCAGTCTATGCCTTAATGGCTCAGAGGGAAGGGAGAAGCTGCCAATAGAGTTCCCTTGCTAGAAGCTTCAAAGACTTGGTGAGAGGGGAAGGTAATGGCTTTGGTTTCATCACTTGATTCCTAGTTTTTCCTGTACTGAGAAAATGATAAGAGACAAAATAGAGAAGATAAATTGATACTACTGTTGAAAGACAATACCAGAAATAGAGAGCAAAGGCCCTGAATACCTTTTAACTTTCTGGATCGAGAGTGATGTACAATGCAGATAAGACTGGTCTTTGTGCCTGGTTCCTGGGAGAGAGCAACAAAACCCTTGGGATTTCCCCCTTGATAGGAATGTCTTGTTATTCATGGTGGGCTCTGATAATTTACACTCTAGAGGTGATTCATTGTAAGCCCCTAGATAGCTTATGCTAAAAAGGTGACTCAGAATGGGGTCAAACCAAGCAGGAAAGACTAACTATGTGATCAGAGGGTTGACTTTGAGCCACTTAATATCAGCCCAACTCCCAGAGGGCAAGAGGGCTGGAGACTGAGTTCAATTATGTGGCCAATGGTACAGTCAGTCAATGGTTGGGAAATGTGACCCCAACAAAAACTCTGGACATAGAAGCTCAGTTGAGATTCCTGGTTGATGAACATATCAATGTGCTAGAAGGGAGATGAACTCAGATGCCAAAGGGAGAGGGCATGAAAGTTCTGTGTTTGGAACCCTCTTAGACTTTACCCTGTGTGTCTCTTCATTTGGCTGGTCCTGATTCGTATCTTTCATAATTAAACTGAAATCATAAGTATAGTGCTTTCCTGAGTTCTGTGAGTTGTTCTAGCTAATTATCAAATCTGAGGGGGGCTTTTGCAGGAACCTCCTATATTTGTATCCAGTTGGTCAGAAATGTAGGTGTTCTGAAACCCCCCCAAAGTTGCAACCAGAGTCAGAAGTGAGGGCAGTCTGTTGGAGGACCATGTCTTTAACTGGGAGATCTGCACTGATTTTGGATGGTTAACATCAGAATTGAACACTGCAGTATTACAAGAGAATGTACTTTAATTTTAAGATTAAACACAACACATTTTGATAGATCTAAATTGTTGGTGCCAGAGAGAATTCTAATCTCAGGAGTAATCAGGAGCCTAAACTCAATTATAGCCTATACTCAAGAGCTTGTATTTCAGCCACAAGTAATAACGTTAGCAAAGCAAGTACCAAATGTTACACTAAGAAGACAAAGTCAAATTAAAAATTATCTCTTTCTTAAAATAGAAAACTAATATTTATTCCCCCTTGAAAACAAACATCTCACAAGTCTGCCAGAAAGAAATACAACCAGTGAGAGTTTGTCTTTCAGGCCCCAGCAATACATATTATTATTTATTTTTATTTAACTTAAATCTTTGCCCTCCCCACTACTCCTACCAGCCCCTTTCCCCTTCAAAGGTAAGCTTCCCACTTGAGTTGCTACTTCTAACAAAGACTACCTGAGCTCTAATTATTTTTCTCAAATAAACATCTTGGCCTTAACAAATGAAGGTTGATGTTCTATCATAGGTCATTTACTATCAGGTTGTTAAATTATTTTGGCCTTGCTGAAAACCTTCCAATTTCCCATATCTGCCTCTGTTCTTGTTCTGCAAAGTCAAAAAACACAGAATTAATATCATGCTAGCACCGGAGAAGGAAATGGCACCCCACTCCAGTACTCTTGCCTGGAAAATCCCACGAACGGAGGAGCCTGGTGGGCTGCAGTCCATGGGGTCGCAAAGAGTTGGACATGCCTGAGCAACTTCCCTTTCACTTTTCACTTTCATGCATTGGAGAAGGAAATGGCAACCCACTCCAGTGTTCTTGCCTGGAGAATCCCAGGGACGGGGGAATCTGGTGGGCTTCTGTCTATGGGGTCACACAGAGTCCGACACGACTGAAGTGACTTAGCAGCAGCACCACCAAAAAACGTAAAAATAAAACCAGAATATAAAATATCTGTCCTATGTTACAGAAAGTCATTTTTTCCCTAAATAACAACTAATACCTCTAGACAAAAACTATTTAATAAAGTAGGACTGACTGATTTTGACAATGGTTTTCCTGTTTTCCAAAAAGGTCTTCAGTATCTTTTCAAAGTTAATTAAATTTTATTTCTTAAGGATTTAGTCATGTAGTCAAGAATTTATACAACATATATGTAAGGCTTTAAGAATAATAAAAACACATAATGCCCAATGAAACACCTGAAGAATTAACACCATATCAATATCTTTGAAGCCACAGTATCCCCCCTCTTCCCAACTGTGTTCTCTAGTAGTCCTGTTGGAGGTAACCACTATATTTGCATTAAATTCTGGGAGTCACTTTTAATTCCAAATGTTCCTTTGCACCTATTTCTTAAAAAGACCATCCTTTCTCCATTAAATCACCTTTGCATTTTTGCTGAAATCAACTGACCATGTATATGGTACCTATCGCTGGACTCTATTCTACGACCAGGAACAAATGACTTGGATGTCTATTTACAGTATGACCAGTGTGCTTCTTCAATAACTGGGGTTTTGAGATAGCAATCAGCATCCTGTAAGTAGAATGTGGGACTAAGAATCAGTAGAAATTAATTCTAATACAAATCCTACCATCAATGAAGACTCCATGTATCCAGAGGATAACACCTACCACATGGGATTGTTGACAGTCAAGAGAGAAAACATATGGGAAAATGCCTTGAATGGGCTACACAATTAAAATATTTTCTCTAATTTTTCATTTAGGAGTCTAATCTTAAGTACTCATGAAATTCCATCCTTTTCTCTACATTTGAATATTGAAAGCTGAACCTAGGACTTTAGCAGTAACAAATAGCCTATTAGAACTATATATACACAATGGAGTATTACTCAGCCATTAAAAAGAATACATTTGAATCAGTTCTAATGAGGTGGATGAAACTGGAGCCTATTATACAGAGTGAAGTAAGCCAGAAAGAAAAACATCAATACAGTATACTAATGCATATATATGGAATTTAGAAAGATGGTAACAATAACCCTGTATGCGAGACAGCAAAAGAGACACAGATGTATAGAACAGTCTTTTGGACTCTGTGGGAGAGGGCGAGGGTGGGATGATTTGGGAGAATGGCATTGAAACATGTATAATATCATATAAGAAATGAATCGCCAGTCCAGGTTCGATGCAGGATACAGGATGCTTGGGGCTGGTGCACTGGGATGACCCAGAGGGATGGTACAGGGAGGGAGGGTGGAGGGGGGCTCAGGATGGGGAACACGTGTACACCCATGGCTGATTCATGTTGATGTATGGCAAAACCAATACAATATTGTAAAGTAATTAGCCTCCAATTAAAATAAATAAATTAAAAAAAAACAAACAAACATATACACTTAGTTCTGATTTGCATCCCTGATCAGTCATTCCAGGAGTGAAGCAGTTGTAATCAAAATTTCCCCTCATTGTCTCCTCATTGTAAATGAGAATTTGGGCATTTTCATACACACATTTTGTCCTCTTCTCCCTCAAAATATAGTATAAGTACTAAAATGCTAAACAAAGATCATCTTAAGAGAGCACAACAGTTAAGAAAAAAGAGGGTGGGGAGTTCTTTTCTATTTGTAATTTGCAGGAAACAATTATGAGATTAGAAATGATAATTCAAGAATCCAGCTGTCCTCCCTCCAACTTTATCTTAAAAAAAAAACAAAAAACGTCAGAATGAAGTAAGCCAGAAAGAAAAACACCAATACAGTATACTAACGCATATATATGGAATTTAGAAAGATGGTAACGATAACCCTATATGTGAGACAGCAAAAGAGACATAGATGTATAGAACAGTTTTTTGGACTCTGTGGGAGAGGGCGAGGGTGGGATGATTTGGGAGAATGACATTGAAACATGTATAATATCATATGTGAAATGAATCGCCAGTCCAGGTTCAGTGCATGATACTGGATGCTTGGGGCTGGTGCACTGGGATGACCCGGAGGAATGGTACGGGGAGGGAGGTGGGAGGGCGGTTCAGGATGGGGAACATGTGTACACCCGTGGCGGATTCATGTTGATGTATGGCAAAACCAATACAATATTGTAAAGTAATTAGCCTCCAATTACAATAAATAAATTTATATTTTAAAAAAAGGGAACAAAAGCCTTAGTAAATTCAAATTATATCTGAATGTCAGTTTCACTGCCTATAACCAGCAAAACTGAGTGGGAAATATCACTGTTAATTCTGCTGCTAATAGAGTGGTAATTGGGAGACCCGACCACCACACAAAGACCCAAACACCACTGGGTTTGTCATATACTCCCTCCCTTGTGACTAGCCACTTCTCATTCTTATTTCTCTTATTTCCTTTCACAGATTTTCTAACTCTAATTAAATAATCAAATTGCATGACAGAATTTAAATCATCACAAAGAATTTTCCAGTTAAATAGCTTCTCCTCTTCTGAATTATAAAGAAAGATCCAGGTTAATTTTTCCCTTGAGCTATAGTCTATCACAAGTTTTACTCAGAAGACTTTTACTAAATATTAGTTTAACAATTATAATAAACATGTCCTCAGTACCTGAAAAATATTATTCTTAAAAGAGTATTTGAAATAAAAATAACAGTTAAATTCCAGGCTCCCCTTAAAGTAAGTGCATATAAAATGTTACTACTGTAAACTTCTGGGTCATGGTAGCCTGAAGTTACATAATTAGTTTTGATTCATGCACTAAAAATTTTTTTTTAATTTTTATACAAACTTAAAGGTTACTTTCCATTTAGTTATTACAAAACGTTGGATATATTCCTTGTGTTGTACACAAATCCTTAATACTATCTAACACTCGGTAGTTTGTGCCTCCCATTCCTTCACCTCTATGTTGTCCCTTCCTACCATCTCTCTACTGGTAATCACCAGTTTATTCTCTATACCTGTGAGTCTGCTTCTTTTTTGTAATATTCACTAGTCTATTGTATTGTTTAGATTCCACATATAAGAGATATATAGTATTTGTCTTTCTCTGACTTATTTCTCTTAGCATAATGCCCTCCAAGTCCATCCATGTTACAGCAAATGGCAAAATTTTGTTATTTTATGTCTGAGTAGTCTTCTATTGTCGGAGAAGGCGATGGCACCCCACTCCAGTACTCTTGCCTGGAAAACCCCATGGATGGAGGAGCCTGGTAGGCTGCAGTCCATGGGGTCGCGAAGAGTCGGACACGACTGAGCGACTTCACTTTCACGCACTGGAGAAGGCAATGGCAACCCACTCCAGTGTTCTTGCCTGGAGAATCCCAGGGACGGGGGAGCTTGGTGGGCTGCGGTCTATGGGATCACACAGAGTCAGACACGACTGAAGTGACTTAGCAGCAGTAGCAGCAGCAGTCTTCTGTTGTATATATAGACCACATCTTCTTTATCCATTCATCTGTTGATGGATACTCAGATTGCTTCCATAGCTTGAGTGTTATAAATAACTCTGCTTTGAACATTGGGGTACATGTTTCTTTTTAAAATTTTTTTCCATTTTATTTTTAATTTTTTTAATTAATTGACATTACAGTTGCTTTTCAATGTTGTGTTAGTTTCTGCTGTACAGGAAAGTGAATCAGTTATATATATATTTCACTCTTTTTTATATTCCTTTCCCATCTAGGTCACCACAGAGCACTGAGTAGAGTTCCCTGTGCTATACTGCAGGTTCTCATTAGTTATCAATTCTACATATAGTAGTGTGTATATGTAAAATCCTAATCTCCCAATTCACCCCACCCTCCCTTTCACCCTCTTGATAACCATAAGTTTTTTTTTTCATCTGTGACTCTACTTCTTTTCTGCAAATAATTTCATCTGTACCATTTTTCTAGATCAAATATTAACAATATTTTAAAAGGAAGAGAAAAACTTGATTCATGTGTTTTGTTTTATATCGGTTCATCCACATAATATTATGCTTTAAAAGAACATACTAAAGGTCACCATTAAGCAACAATTTTCCACAGGTCTCTCACATTTCTGGATATTTTGTGAGCTGAAGCACTGACTGTATTTGTTCCAGACTCTCTTTTCAAAATGTTAGAATAGGGACTTCCCTGGTGATCCAGTGGTTAAGAATTCACCTTCCAATGCAGGGGGGGACGTGAGTTCAATTCCTGGTCCAAGTGAACTAAGAACCCATATGCCATGGGGCAAATAAACCTGCATGCTAGAACTACTGAGTCCACACGCTATGACTAGAGAGCCTGAGTGTCGCAACTACAAAGCTCATGCGCTCTGGAGCCTATGCGCCACAACTGGAGAGAAGACTTCATGCCGCAATCAGAGATTGCGCATGCCACAACTAGGACCCAAAGCAGTCAAAATAAATAAATAAATATTTTAAAAAACTGTTAGTGCAAGCAGCTATGGAAGATAAGGTCACCCTCTGGAGTAGAGGGTAGGTGTGTTTATCGTCCACTATGATAATCTCTCCTCCCGGGCAGGGTTCACTTGACCCACTCTGTATCACTCTGGTAAACAGAGTAAATCGAGTGATACGAAGTGGGCAAATAGTACAGTTGCTGGTA
Organism: Bos indicus; assembly: GCF_029378745.1. Taxonomy (NCBI): domain Eukaryota; kingdom Metazoa; phylum Chordata; class Mammalia; order Artiodactyla; family Bovidae; genus Bos; species Bos indicus. The sequence goes on along the minus strand of NC_091770.1, from coordinate 60,403,174 downwards.
CTCTGGCTACTACTATTTCTACTACTGCCACCACCAGGAGGACTGATGGTGACCTTTGTCTCTGACCCAGGAATCTGCCAGCATTCATAAAACTGTGGCAGATTAATTTGTTAGCTTGTAAGTAGGGTAAAACCTCAGATTCTTCACAGTTCTTGAGAGACAAGAACCATAGCAATTCATCTTTATTCTTTAGTCTGCACAACACTGTGAGTCAATGGAGACACACTGTTTAGAGTTCATTAACTCTAAAACAACCCAATGTTGTTATCAGCGCAACCAATTTATTCAGACATGAATATACTTCTGCTCCAAAATGGTCTTCAGTGGCCTTCCAACTCAGTATTATGGGCCTATCAGAGCTCTTCAGCAGGGCCAAACCCCACTTTCATTATTTCATTACAAACAGAAAATATTCAAGATTTAAACTCCTCATTCCTGGCTTTCCTTTACCCTTTTGAAGAAAAAAAAAAATTGTAATGTTAGATGCAACGAATGTTAGTGTTTGAAACAATCTTTTCATTCCAAAGGATTTGAGTTGTAAGAATAGGAAAAAATACCACAATGAAAAGCAAAGTGTAAACAATCAAATATATGTGAAAACAGACAAGTTCTAAAACATTTTAGTAGGTAGAGACTTTCCCTCATAAACACATGCCACCAGATACAAGAGAATGTAGAGCAAATTTATACAAGTGTGTGCTTTCTACTGGAATGACAACTCAAACAGAGATCTCAATTAGAATAGTTTATTATCCAGGGATGGTTCAGGTGTGATGTGTTTAATAGTTTCATCTTTACTCAACAAAAGCTGGTTAAACAGGTGTGCCTTTTTTTTACTAGTTGTGCTGTCTTGTAAACTGAGTACAGCTCGTGGGCAATGTACTCTTTAACTACTAGGTGATGATGACAGAACAGTAGAGGTAGCAGATGTGTACTTAGCAGCACATCACAAGGATAACATCTGAAGACCTTAACAAGTCTCATAAATTGGTAGGCTCCACATGGCCAGAAAAAGCTAAACATAAACTGTAGTATTTTTTGCTGCTGACTTCTGATGAGCCTCAAGTAATTTAAGTCTGCTGCTACTGCTAAGTCGCTTCAGTCGTGTCCGACTCTGTGCGACCCCATGACGGCAGCCCATCAGGCTCCACCATCCCTGGGATTCTCCAGGCAAGAACACTGGAGCGGGTTGCCATTTCCTTCTCCAATGCATGAAAGTGAAAAGTCAAAGTGAAGTCACTCGATCGTGTCCGACTCTTCTCGACCCCATGGACTGCAGCCTACCAGGCTCCTCCATCCATGGGATTTTCCAGGCAAGAGTACTGGAGTGGGGTGCCATTGCCTTCTCCGAATTTAAGTCTAAGGAGTAGTAACACAGAGATGAATTTTACTGATATAATAGTGTCCAAATTTGGAAAGGTGAGACTGTAAGCAACTAGCATGCTATTCTAGTTTTCTTCTTGTTCAAGGAGTACTATTTTCCATTAAGTACTACTTTTTATTTTTCATTAAGCTATGTTACTTTTCTATTCTTACAATTCAAATTTTATGGACTCAAAAAACATGCTCCAAATACTAACATTAGATACATAAAATATTTAAAAAACACATTTCATAACACTAGAAGATGTAGGCAAAGCCAAATTAGGATACTGATAAAACTTGAAATATTGTATAAATAGAGACATGTGTTTCTCAGTTTTTTGAAGTAAATAAAAAGTTAATTTTGGAATACTAGAAAACCATCTGGTCTATGAAGGAGCTGGACTATAGTTTAGGTCTCCTGACGCCCCACTCACTCTCAGGTTTCCCCCCTATATCATGTTGCTTTCTTACTTCAAATTTTTAATAATGGATATAAAATATTAATAAGACTATGTCCCTGATGTCTAGAATAACCAAGGAGAAGAACCTTAAGACACTGCTTGAAGGCCTCTTTCCCCATGCTCTTTTCTAAAAACAACTTGAGTTAACCCTTTTTTTCCTTCTTCTTGAAACCAAAGAAAAAAGTTCTACTTCCACTAGTGGTGGAGTACCTTGTATTCAACCTACCATCTCTCAGATAAGAATCACAAAAACTGGACAAAACGAAACAAAAACAAAATCTAAAGGCAAAGAAAAAACAAGAGCAGACAGAAATTGCTGGGGAGTCAACATCTAGGAATATTACCAGCTTAGAGAGTTTGTTGCCCCTATGCCCTCTTTTAAATTTAAACAGCTTTCTGCTGAGGACACACTCCACTGCGTGCTGGATTGACAGCTAAAATACCAAAATCTGCAGTCTTTCTGGCTTGAGGAACCAAGAAAACAGAGTTTGAGGCTACCACAACATCCAGAAATTAAGGAAAAATTCTTGAGACAGAGGGAGTATGCCACAGAAAAGAAACTCCACGTTCTTCATATGACTTTACTGAAATGTAAATTTACTGTACTGTGTAAATGTAAATTTACTGAAATGTAAATTTACTGTACTGTGTACAGTAAATTCTGTACACAAGAGACAGATTATACGCAGCCCAATAAAACTAAAATGTGAACAAAAGTTTCAGCTGCTACCCACTGAAGTTCAGTGACGGATTCAGTCAAGTTAACTGCCTGAAAACCAACCAACCAAACAAAAAATCAACATTCCTCAGAGAATCATAACAGAACCAACAGTATCTTCAATGCACTATTGTATTATGGGTGGCGCAGTGGTAAGGAATCCACCTGCCAATGCAGGAGACATAAGTGATGCAAATTTAATCCCTGGGTCAGAAAGATCCCCTGGAGTTGGAAATGGTAAACTGCACCAGTATTCTTGCCTGAAAAACTCCATGGACACAGAAGAACCTGGCAGGTGACAGTCCAAAGGGTCACAAAGAGTCAGACATGACTGAGCAACTGTGCAACAAGAAATTATTAAACATATGAAGAAACAGGAAAATGTGACACATAATCAAATGGATAGAGACTGAATTTGAAATGACCCAATCGTAGGAATTAGCAGATATAGCTATAATTGTTGTTGCTCAGTTTTTAAGTCATTTCTGACTCTTTCTGACCCCGTGGATTGTAGCCCACCAGGCTCCTCTGTCCTTGGGATTTCCCAGGCAAGAATACTGGAGTGGGATGCCATTTCCTTTTCCAATAGCTATGATATCTATATCAAAAGATGTTTGAAATAATGCACAGATAGGAAATCTCAGCAAAGAAATAAAAACTATAAAATAACCAAATGAAAACTCTAACACTAAAAAATATAATGCCTGAAGTAAAAAAATTCAATAAATAGGAAAAACAACATTAGATTGTTTTTGAGTCACTCTAAAAGCAAGATTGGAGATGACAGAAGAGTCACTGAACTTGAAGATACAGAAATTATGCAGTCTGAAGAACAAAGTGGGGAAAAAAAAGACTGAAGGAGATGGTGGGAACAGAGACTGAGGAACAGGTGGGACAATATTAAAAGATGCAAGACATGTGTAATTGGATTTCCATAAGAAAAAGTGGGGTATGAAAGGGAGTAAGGCAATAAAAGAGGACTTATGACAACCAAAAGTTTCCCAAATTTGATAGAAGACATAAATGTACAAATTTGAGAATAACAATAAATACCAAGGAGGATACTTACAAAGAAATTCGTACCTGTGCATGGCATACGCAACTACTGAAAGGCGAACTTCAATAAACAGGAAATTTTGAAAACAGCTAATTAAAATCAGCACCTTACATACAGAATAACATATGTGATTAGACTGCAAGATCAAACCAGTCAATTCTGAAGGAAATCAGTCCTGAACATTCATTGGAAGGACTGATGCTCCAATACTTTGGCCATCTGATTCGAAGAGCTGACTCATTGGAAAAGACCCTGATGCTGAGAAAGACTGAAGGCAGGAAGCAAAAGGGACGAAAGAGGATGACATGATTGAATGGCATCACCAACTCGATGGACATGAGTTTGAGCAAACTCCAGGAGTTGGTGATGGACAGGGAAGCCTGACTGCTACAGTCCATGGGGTCACAAAGAGTCAGATACAACTGAGTGCCTGAACTGAACTAAACTGAACTGAATGTTAGATTGGAAACAATGGCAACAGTGGAACAATATATATGTAAAGTCCTGAAAGAAAATTACGCAATTCCAAATTCAGCAAAAATATCTATCAAAAGATGAAATAAAGATATTTTCAGATAAATGAAAACAAGGCAAACTCATTGCCAACATACCTGTACAATAAGAAATGCTACAGAAGATTCTTCAAACTAATGAAAAGACCAGATGGAGAAAAAGATCTTCAAAAAGAACTGAACAGTTCAGTTAAATAAACAAACGTAGTAAGAAACTATACATTGAACTGGTACAGATAAAAGAAAATAAATCAATGGAACTTAAAAATGATAAAAATAATTTTAAAAAGAACCAAAAAGCAGTGGAAGTGGTATAAATATGACTAGGTATATAAGACCATGTTTTATTCTGTCTTAATTCCTTTCTTTTAAAAATATTTATTCATTTGGCTTCACTGGGTCTTAGTTGTGGTACTTGGGATCTTCGTTCTTCACTGTGGCATGCAGGATCTTTAGCTCTCAATCGTTACCAGCATCAGGGTCTTTTCAAATGAATCAGTTCTTTGCATCAGGTGGCCAAAGTATTGGAATTTCAGCTTCAGCATCAGTTCTTCCAATGAATATTCAGGGTTGATTTCCTTTAGGATTGACTGGTTTGATCATCTTGCTGTCCAAGGAACAAGTGTCTTCTCCAGCACCACAGTTCGAAAGGATCAATTCTTTGGTGCTCAGCCTTCTTTATGGTCCAACTCTCACATCCATACATGACTACTGGAAAAACCACAGCTTTGAATATATGAAATTTTGTCGGCAATGTGATATCTCTGCTTTTTAATATGCTATCTAGGTTTGTCAGAGCTTTTTTTCCATGGAGTGAGCGTCTTTTGATTTCATGGCTGCTGTCACCATCCACAGTGATTTTGGAGCCCAAGAAAATAAAGTCTGTTACTGCTTCCACTTTTTCCCATTCTACTGCCATGAAGTGGTTATTTGTATCACACATATTTGTATATTATATTATAGTTGTTGGCTATTACCTATCTCTTAGCCCAAAACTGCAAACAGTCTAGGTGGTCATAAACAGAAGAATGAATGAATAAGATACAGTATATTCATACAATGGAATACTAGCCAGCAATAAAAAGGAATTAAATACTGATTAACGCAATAATATGGATAAATCTCAAAAACATGCTGAGTGAAAGAAGCCTTTCACAAAGGAATATATACTATGATTCCATTTAAACGAAGTTTTATAGCAGGCAAACTAAGCCATGATTTTTAAAAATATCAGAAGAGTGATTGCTTCTAGGGCCTTGGACTGACTCAGAAGAGGCAAGAGGGAAATTCTGGGCATGAAAGAAATGTTTTGTATCTTGATGGGGATTTGGTTACACCGGTGTACGCATTTTTCAAAACTCATGAAATCATACACTTAACATTTGAGCACTTTAGGATATACAAATTTTACCTTAAAAATCATAAATAAATCTAGTTAAAGAAATGCATGCAGAAAAATGTAAGGGAGGAGTGTGATGCCTGCAACTTACTTTTGAAGTATATTTTAAAAAATAGGTGGAAAGATAGATGGTAAGATAGTGATAAAACAAAAATAACAAAATGTTAACAACTGTAGAAAATGCACAGAGTTGTACAAGTGTTCCCAGTATAATTATTTCAACTTTTGGTATGCTTGAAATTTTTTGTAATAAAATGTCATGGAGAAATTACTTTAAGAAAAACAAGGTAGATGGGCAGCCAAGAGCAGATACTTGAAAACTCTGTGATACGTAGATCATCACAGGTTTGCATTCTTTTACCCAATTCAAGCTATTAATACACAGAATTACATTTCATAGAATTTGGTTAACATTTACACTAGTTCCACATATCTATTTTAAATTTATAATATGTTTTTCATTTTTTTCTTAAGTATAGTAACACTATATTGTCTTGGGAAAGTTACTTAAGTTCTTTTAAACTTCTGCATTCAAAAATGATTTTTAAAGTACTTTGAAATATCTAAAAAGTGCTCCATGAGTAGGGAATGTACCTTTTGGCTTGTGTTAGAATTATTTCTTGAATGTTTGCAATTTAATAAAGGACACGAAAATTCTAAACGGACAAATATAACAAAAAATACAACAACTCTAATACCTCATTCAAAAAAAGCTCTTTTCTATGAGGTAAAGGTGTGACATCATTGTGATGGACATGCTCATTGTTCCTCAGAATCTGGTCAAATGTGTTTCCAGATGTCCTGCTGGACTGCATTATAACCAAGCTAACCATTTCAGTCATCTCTGAAACCTAATTGCTGAGGTCGGTCAAACCCAAAGGAATTCACTGGGCTCATTCAGACAACTGAAAAGAAAGAATGGGATCTGTTTACATTTTTTCTCAGAGACCCAATATTAGACTCTGTTCATCAGTCTCAAAAATGCATTTGAATCTTTAAAAGTTGAGAATACTATTTCTCTCATTCACTGGAAAAGCAAGGTGGAAGTATCTTCCATTTCCTTCCACTATACAAAACCCTATTAATAAAATTTGACATTTAAAAAGCAAACCAAGTACCTCCCCAAATATAGAGATAAATTATTTCCCATCAGCTGATTTTGGTCCTGATTTCTTTTCCAGAGATCCCAACTTTTCATGGTTCCATGTTCTGTTACTACGGACAGTATCCTGATTTAAATGCCCAGCATTACTAGGAAAACTTTTCTATTAACACCATTCATGTCATTTCTGACACAAAATGTAATGGCTCCCACACTCATCTTTCTCTCATTATTTTGTGACTCACATTTTAATTCTCTGATGCAGTCAAGAGCTCACGTTAAGAAGGTGATAAAGGCGTCAGAATTACAAGATATTGACAATGACACTTCTTACTCAATCTAGGTTTCAAGCTCAGGACTCTTTGAAGACAAATCCTGTCCCTTTGGACCAAATGGTAAAGAAACTGTAGTGGTTAGTGAGAACATAAACTGTAACAATATTTGAAAATTCAAAAACAGAAGAGCTGTGTGAATACACTAACACATAGTTCATGTTCTATTTTCCCCCTCATCTTAGTCTACTAAGTTCTTATTAACATAAAGATACTATGCTAAAACTGGGATGAAATTATGTTGAAATTTATTTTACTCAATGACAGTGGAGGAAACAAATCATGGTGAGTGTGACAGTGCCATTTGTTTCTCAGTATCTGTCATCCCTTCTTCCACAGTAATAAATGAGACACGTAGCTACCTAGAATGAAAATATGTCTTTCCCTTCCTTGCAGCTAAGTATGACCATGTGACTCAGCTCCAATCAATGGTATATAAAAGTAAGAACTGCTGCTGGCAGCTTCAAGGACTCTTCCTTAATAGAAAGGCAATATGTAACTTTTGTTCCTTTCTTTGACCCTTTCCTTCATCCTGCTGCCTGAGATGTAGATATAATAGCTTCTTAGGACAGGAGAACAAGGGTTACACCCAAGGAACAGCAGAGTGATCTGTTGAAAAGTCTGGAACTCTGAAGGCTGAATGGAACAAAACCTAACTTTGGACTTTCACATAAAAGAGAAATAAATTCTTATCTTTTTAAAGTCTTTGTTAATTTGGATCTCTGTAACTGACAGCTGAACTTAATCCTAACTAATACAAAAGTAAAGCAAAATAAGATGGTGAAGAGATTCCTTATCATTCAGTTTAAGAGTCATCCCATTAAAGCAGACTGAACTAGGATCAAACATACATTCTTTGAGAAAGATGAGAAACTTTTAATTACTATTCCTCTGATACAATGAGGCAAGGGCTTTCCAGGTGGCACTAGTGGTAAAGACCCGCCTGCCAATGCAGGAGATGCAGGAGACAGGTTCGATCCCTGGGTCAGGAAGATCTCCTAGAGGAGGGCATGGCAACCCACTCCAGTATTCTTCCCTGGAGAATTCCCATGGACAGAGGAACCTGGTAGGCTACAGTCCATAGGGTCTCAAAGAATCAGACAGAACTAAAGTGACTTAGCATGCACAATATAATGAAGAGGTTGGAAGGGTTACCTGTGTAGCACAAATGAGAATCTTCTAAAGAGTGAACTCAGTAGAGTGGATCAGCTAAGTCTTTGGCATATTCACAGATGCTGATCCTTGCTATGAAGCCTAATCATGTTGATGACAAAGTACATGAGCTTACTGAATCATTTACATGCTTCAATGAACATATGGCTTTAAAAACCTTTGGACTATCTACAGCACTGCTTTCAACCAATTCCGGGAGGCCCAAAAAGAACCGATTGTGATATAACTATAGAAGACTTAAAAATCCATTCCAAAAAGTCACATCTGAGAAAATCAATAAAAGAATCACTCTCAACAGCATAACAGGGCTAAATAACCAATGGTTTCAGTTTAGTTGAGTCACTCAGTCGTGTCCAACTCTTTGTGACCCAATGGACTGCAGCACACTAGGCCTCTCTGTCCATCACCAACACCCAGAGTCTACCCAAACTCATATCCATTGAGTCGGTGATACCATCCAACCACTTCATCCTCTTTCGTCCCCTTCTTCTCCTGCCCTCAATCTTTCCCAGCATCAGGGTCTTTTCAAATGACTCAGCTGTTTGCATCAGGTGGCCAAAGTACTGGAGTTTCAGCTTCAGCATCAGTCCTTCCAGTGAACACCCAGGACTGATCTCCTTTAGGCTGGATTGGTTGGATCTCCTTGTATCCAAGGGACTCTCAAGAGTCTTCTCCAACACCACAGTTCAAAACCATCAATTCTTCGGCATTCAGCTTTCTTTACAGTCCAACTCTCACATCCATACATGACCACTGGAAAAACCATAGCCTTGACTAGACAAACATTTGTTGACAAAGTAATGTCTGTGCTTTTTAGTATGCTGTCTTGGTTGGTCATAACTTTCCATCCAAGGAGTAAGTGTCTTTTAATTTCATGGCTGCAATCACCATCTGCAGTGATTTTGGAGCTCTAAAAATTAAAGTCAGCCACTGTTTCCCTATCTATCTGCCATGAAGTGATGGGACTGGATGCCATGATCTTAGTTTTCTGAATGTTGAAATTTAAGCCAACTTTTTCACACTCCTCTTTCACTTTCATCAAGAGGCTCTTTAGTTCTTCTTCACTTTCTGCCATAAGGGTGGTGTCATCTGCATATCTGAGGTTATTGATATTTCTCCTGGCAATCTTGATTCCAGCTTGTGCTTCATCCAGCTCAGCGTTTCTCATGATGTACTCTGCATAGAAGTTAAATAAGCAGAGTGACAATACACAGCCTTGACATACTCCTTTTCCTATTTTGAACCAGTCTGTTGTTCCATGTGCAGTTCTAACTGTTGCTTCCTGACCTGCATACAGGTTTCTCAGGAGGCAGGTCAGGTGGTCTGGTAGTCCCATCTCTTTCAGAATTTTCCACAGTTTATTGTGATCCACACAGTCAAAGGCTTTGGCATAGTCAATCAAGCAGAAATAGATGTTGTTCTGGAAATCTCTTACTTTTTTGATGATCCAGCAGATGTTGGCAATTTGATCTCTGGTTCATCTCCCTTTTCTAAAACCAGCTTGAACATCTGGAAGTTCACAGTTCACGTATTGCTGAAGCCTGGCTTGGAGAATTTTGAGCATTACTTTGCTAGCATGTGCTGCTGCTGCTGCTAAGTCGCTTCAGTTGTGTCCGACTCTGTAGGACCCCATAGACGGCAGCCCACCAGGCTCCCCTGGCCCTGGGATTCTCCAGGTAAGAACACTGGAGTGGGTTGCCATTGCCTTCTCCAATGCATGAAAGGGAAAAGTGAAAGTGAAGTCGCTCAATCATGTTCGACTCTTCACGACCCCATGGACTGCAGCCTACCAGGCTCCTCTGTCCATGGGATTTTCCAGGCAAGAGTACTGGAGTGGGTTGCCACTGCCTTCTCTTGCTAGCATGTGAGATGAGTACAACTGTGTAGTAGTTTGAGCATTGTCTGGCATTGTCTTTCTTTGGGATTGGAATGAAAACTGACCTTTTCCAGTCATGTGGACGCTACTGAGTTTTCCAAATTTGTTGGCATATTGAGTGTACCACTTTCACAGCATCATCTTTTACGATTTTAAATAACTCAACTGGAATTCCATCACCTCCACTAGCTTTATTTGTAGTGATGCTTCCTAAGGCCCACTTGACTTCACATTCCAGGATGTCTGGCTCTAGGTGACTGACCACACCATCGGGATTATCTGGGTTGTGAAGATCTTTTTGTTACAGTTCTTCTGTGTATTCTTGCCACCTCTTCTTAATATCTTCTGCTTCTGTTAGCTCCATACCATTTCTGTCCTTTATTGAGCCCATCTTTGCATGAACGTTTCCTTGGTATCTTAAGCTTTCTTGAAGAGATCTCTAGTCTTTCTAATTCTATTATTTTCCTCTATTTCTTTGCACTGATCAGTGAGGAAGGCTTTCTTCTCTCTCCGTGCTATTCTTTGGAATTCTGCATTCAGATGCATATATCTTTCCTTTTCTCCTTTGCTTTTCGCTTCTCTTCTTTTCACAGCTATTTGTAAGGCCTCCTCAGACAGCCATTTTGCTTTTTTGAATTTCTTTTTCTTGGGGATGGTCTTGCTCCCTATCTCCTGTACAATGTCATGAACCTTCATCCATAGTTCATCAGGCAGTCTATCAGATCTAGATCCATCAGATGTCTATCAGTCCCTTAAATCTATTTCTCACTGTATAATCGTAAGGGGATTTAGGTCATACCTGAATGTGCTAGTGGTTTTCCCTACATTCTTCAATTTCAGTCTGAATTTGGCAACAAGGAGTTCATGATCCGAGCCACAGTCAGCTCCCAGTCTTGTTTTTGCTGACTGTATAGAGCTTCTCCATCTTTGGCTGCAAAGAATATAATCAATCTGATTTTGGTGTTGGCCATCTGGTGATGTCCATGTTAGAGTCTTCTTTTGTGTTGTTGGAAGAGGGTGTTTGCTATGACCAGCATGTTCTCTTGGCAGAACTCTATTAGCCTTTGCCCTGCTTCATTCCGTACTCCAAGGCCAAATTTGCCTGTTACTCCAGGTGTTTCTTGACTTCCTACTTTTGCATTCCAGTCCCCTATAATGAAAAGGACATCTTTTCTGGGTGTTCATTCTAAAAGGTCTTGTAGGTCTTCACAGAACCGTTCAACTTCAGCTTCTTTAGCGTTACTGGTAGGGGCAGAGACTTGGATTACCGTGATATTAAATGGTTTGCCTTGGAAATGAACAGAGATTATTCTGTCGTTTTTGAGACTGCATCCAAGTACTACATTTTGGACTCTTTTGGTTTACATCACATAATCACTCTCATAAATCTGCCAACTTTAAAAAGGCATCAGGAATTCCCTGGTGATGCAAATGATTGGGACACATTGCTTTCACTGCCATGGCCCTGGGTTCAATCCCTGGTTGGAGAACTAAGATCCCATGTGCCATGAGGCCAAAAACACAAAAATTATCAAGAGATTTGAAAGATCAAAGATGAGCAGAAAAATGTTTGTTATAAATCACTTAGATTGACAGTTATATAATATGAAAATATGGTAAACTTTTTAGCATAGCAATAAAAGTTCTTTCAGCTCTATATAATGATTCTCTATTTTTTTTTAAAAATTGGTTACACTACAAATTATGTGCTGCAGTCATGGGTCACAAAGAGTCAGACATGACTTGGCAACTGAACAAATTATGAGTTGAGTTAAAGAAATAAATAGTTCACTGAAACTTGAGAGACCTAAGACGGCTTAAAAAAGTAGACTTTTATGATAACCAAAAAGTCCAGTGTATAAGTTAATTACTTGTCAATCTAGAATAGAAGCCTTCACAAGACAAATCAAGCCTAACTAAGGCAAGCAGATAATAAGACAAGCTGTATCAAAAGCATAGAGCAAAGGGTAATTTTCTCTAACAACCTGTAAAATTTCCTTACAACCTTCATTAGTGGTGAATGATATAAGATGGTTCCAGAGTTAATAATGTTTCAATTCATGATTTTTCAACCTTACAATGGTGTGAAAGAGATCTTCATTCAAGAGAAACTGTCCTCTGAATTTTGATTTTTCCCTGGACCAGGCAAAGACCCAGTTTCCAGTCAGCCACACAATCACAAGGGTAGACAATCTATACATTCACAATCATTCTGTACCCAGAAAACTATTGTTTTTCACCTTCAGTATAGCGCCAAAGAATTGATGCTTTTGAACTGTGGTGTTGGTGAAGACTCGAGAGTCCCTTGGACTGCAAGGAGATCCAACCAGTCCATTCTGAAGGAGATCAGCCCTGGCATTTCTTTGGAAGGAATGATGCTAAAGCTGAAACTCCAGTACTTTGGCCACCTCATGTGAAGAGTTGACTCATTGGAAAAGACTCTGATGCTGGGAGGGACTGGGGGAGGGAGGAGAAGGGGACGAAAGAGGATGAGATGGCTGGATGGCATCACTGACTCGATGGACGTGAGTCTCAGTGAACTCCAGGAGTTGGTGATGGACAGGGAGGCCTGGCGTGCTGTGATTCATGGGTTCGCAAAGAGTCGGACACGACTGAGCGACTGATCTGATCTGATCTGATCTGATAGCATTCAATAAATTACTGATAGTCCACATTTTATTATAAAATAGGTTTTGTGTTAGATGATTTTGCCTACCTGTAGACTAACATGGCTGTTTTGAGCACTTCTAATATAGGCTAGTCTAAGCTATGATGACAGATAAGTTAGGTGCACTAAATGATTTTAATTTATGATATTTTCAACTTACAATGGGCTGTAAAAGTTATCGGGCCAGAACCCCATTGTAAGTCAGGGAAGATCTGTAAGTGGAAAATAAGATTCACCATCACATATATTCACTCACTCACAGATTTTCAGTACCTGCACATCAATGTACACCTGTGTTTTAATCTTACATTTATCACTGAACTTCCAATTATAAGGAAGAAATGTTAGTTCTTTAAGGAAAAAACTGTTTAATTTCAAATAGTAATGGTATGTTCCTTTTCTATGTAAAGTTTCAGAATATTGATTATGCATTATCCAAGAAAAAAGAAAATCAAATTTAAAGGAACAGACTTTTCTCAGCTTTGTTCTTCCCAATGATGAGAAATATATTTTTAACTGACACATGACATAAGTCAGCTTATGAAATGAAGTCTTTACAGTAAGGCATTTGATTCTTTATCCCTCTCAGCAGATCTCTTCCTAACTGATAAATTCTTTCCTAAACTAAATTATCCAAAGCTGAACAATAAAATGCAGTAGTAGAGAGGACAAAGAAAATGAGAAAAAAAAAAGGGGGGGGGATTTTTTTTTTCTTCTTTTTTTCAACAAAAGCAGATACAGAATTTTATAATGCATACATTATAGTTAAGCATACATATATTAAAGCCCTAAGGATAAAATAATGGAAAGAAAATACACAAAATACTAGTAACCTTATTGGAATGGTAGAGATTAGTACTAAAGATTTCCCACTTTTTTAATGTTTTTCAAATGGTCTCCAATATTAGTTTCATCACTATTATAACCAGAAAGTAAAACTAAAATTGTTAACAGCATAAAAAGCCTTTTAATCTTCTTCTGTTTGGCTGAAGAATGATGACACTTCAGGCATTCTTATTTTGTGCTATGATTTAATGCTTCACCTAGCCTTCCCACCCAGAAGTTTGACAGAAATGCAGATATAATGAGCCTACATGTTAGTAAGATTTCTAGCTGCACATTAAGCTAGTTCTAGACTATTCATCTAGAAATAAACACCTATGTTGGTTCCTTTCTAAGCCCTTCCTGTTAATCTATAATGATCATTTTTGGGGATTTACCTATTATATATAGTCATGGAATTCAATAAATATTGATAGTAAGAGATAATAAAAGGAATATATTAATCATACCACTACAGACTGGGTAATCTTTTAAAAGAAAGCATAGTTCCCAACTTCAAACCCAAGCCACCATCCCCTATCACTTTAACCATATCCACTGAAATGAACTCTTTGCCTACATCAAAGAGTCTTTAAATAAAATCTCAGGAAACACTAGAACCTTCAGGTGATATGATGCTGTAGTACTGAAATGCCTAAGTCCTGACTCTGCCTTATTACGGCAACTTGGTTCAGTCACTTTGAAATGTCCATCTAGGGCAGGGTTTCTCAGTCTTGACACTGTTGACAGTTTGGGCTGAATAACTCTTTGTTGTGGAGACTGCTCTGTGCACTGGAGGATATTTAACAGCATCCCTGGCCTATGTACTAAATATCAGTATTATCTTCCCAGCTGGAACAAGCAAAACTGTTTCCTGACACTGCCAGATGTACTCTGGGGGCAACCTTTCCTCGCAAGCCCCCAGTGAGAAGCACTGGTTGAGGAAGAGAGCAACCCTCAAAGGTCCTGTCAATGTAGGTCAGTGATCTTATCTGGGATTTTCAAAAAAAGACATCAAAGAGTATAATTGGGTTCATAATTATAAGCACATTTGTGAAATTTGTTTTGAAAGCTCTATCAGAGCAAGGTCAAGGTCTTTTTTTTTTTTTTTCTGGGTATTGTATTTACAGCAGTTTCTGGCCCATGATCATCTGTGACAATGTCTGTTAAATGAACTAAATTATACAGATATTCTACCCATAGTATTGGGAAGTCAATTATTATTCAATTTTCAGGATAAACTATCATGACTTCTATGTGTACTATCAAGCTGGTTTTAGAAAAGGCAGAGGAACCAGAGATCAAATTGCCAACATCCGCTGGATCATGGAAAAACCAAGAGAGTTCCAGAAAAGCATCTATTTCTGCTTTACTGACTATGCCAAAGCCTTTGACTGTGTGCATCACAATAAACTGTGGAAAATTCTGAAAGAGATGGGAATACCCGACCACCTGATCTGCCTCTTGAGAAATTTGTAAGCAGGTCAGGAAGCAACAGTTAGAACTGGACATGGAACAACAGACTGGTTCCAAATAGGAAAAGGAGTTTGTCAAGGCTGTATATTATCACTCTGTTTATTTAACTTATATGCAGAGTACATCATGAGAAACGCTGGACTGGAAGAAACATAAGCTGGAATCAAGATTGCCGGGAGAAATATCAATAACCTCAGATATGCAGATGACACCACCCTTATGGCAGAAAGTGAAGAGGAACTCAAAAGCCTCTTGATGAAAGTCAAAGTGGAGAGTGAAAAAGTTGGCTTAAAGATCAACATTCAGAAAACGAAGATCATGGCATCCGGTCCCATCACTTCATGGGAAATAGATGGGGAAACAGTGGAAACAGTGTCAGACTTTATTTTTGGGGGCTCCAAAATCACTGCAGATGGTGACTGGAGCCACGAAATTAAAAGACGCTTACTCCTTGGAAGGAAAGTTATGACCAACCTAGATAGCATATTCAAAAGCAGAGACACAGCTTTGCCAACAAAGCACCGTCTAGTCAAGGCTATGGTTTTTCCTGTAGTCATGTATGGATGTGAGAGTTGGACTGTGAAGAAGGCTGAGCGCCGAAGAATTGATGCTTTTGAACTGTGGTGTTGGCGAAGACTCTTGAGAGTCCCTTGGACTGCAAGGATATCCAACCAGTCCATTCTGAAGGAGATCAGCCCTGGGATTTCTTTGGAAGGACTGATGCTAAAGCTGAAACTCCAGTACTTTGGCTACCTCATGCGAAGAGTTGACTCACTGGAAAATACTCTGATGCTAGGAGGGATTGGGGGCAAGAGGAGAAGGGGACGAAAGAGGATGAGATGGCTGGATGGCATCACTGACTCGATGGATGTGAGTCTCAGTGAACTCTGGGAGCTGGTGATGGACAGGGAGGCCTGGCGTGCTGCAATTCATGGGGTTGCAAAGAGTCAGACACGACTGAACGACTGATCTGATCTGATCTGATCTGATAATTTCTTAAATGTATTTCTCCTCTCCATTTTAACTAAAAAAACTACTAGTTAAATCAGATCTAAAAATTAATTATTAAGACCTTTGATGTAACCATGATATACGAACCAATTACCTGTACATTACAGAACATGGGTGACAGCAAAGGGAAGTAGGAAAATTAGCATAAGAAAGTAAATAAACTTCACCAGGAATCTGTGCTGAAGATATAGCAGTTCAGGGCACTCCTACTAGAGATGATAGAGGAAATTTTAGGTGCTGTTACTTTTCTGTCCAGATTGCTATTTCTTCACTTGGCTTATTGTTCAGAATTCAGCTAAGGACTCATTCTCTAAGTATTCTCCAAATAACCTAGACAAGTAGTTTTTAAACATTTTTTTTGGAGCCACAGACTCACTTTCAAAACCTGATGAAATGATAATTATATATCAATTGAAAAGGGGGGGAATCTGATAAAAACTAAGGACCCTCTTCCTAGAAAAATGCACTCACATAACCAACTTTACTATATAATGTGAGCGTGTTTGTAAATTGCCTAAAATCTACTGATGACAATGGTTTCTCTCATTCCTACAAGATTATCGCTGCTGCTGCTGCTGCTAAGTCACTTCAGTCGTGTCTGACTCTGTGAGACCCCATAGATGGCAGCCCACCAGGCTCCTCTGTCCCCAGGATTCTCCAGGCAAGAGTACTGGAATGGGTTGCCACTTTCTTCTCCAATGCATGCATGCATACTAAGTTGCTTCAGTCATGTCCGACTCTGTGTGACCCTATGGACAGCAGCCCATCAGGCTCCTCTGTCCATGGGATTCTCCAGGCAAGAATACTGGAGTGGGTTGCCATTTTCTTTTCCCACAAGACTATCAGTATTTAGTAATGTGGCAATTTAAGTAAGTGGTGAAACTTAGTTTCTTATCTAAGTCAACTTAAATCATGTAGCTTCTAGTCTGTCAGTTGGACAGTTGGTATAGTGATTCTGATA
The DNA here is from genome assembly GCF_029378745.1 of Bos indicus. Lineage (NCBI taxonomy): Eukaryota > Metazoa > Chordata > Mammalia > Artiodactyla > Bovidae > Bos > Bos indicus. The sequence continues at coordinate 60,386,241 of NC_091770.1, read as the reverse complement.
ATCTAAAACAGAACCTGTGAAAAAAACTGCTTATGAACTAAAAAGTACTAACAACACACAGCCTTAACTTATGTTTTTCATTTTTGTCTTTTCAACCAGATTATAAAGAACTTGAGAGTAGTGACTATATATTTTAACTGTCCTGAAGACTTTTTGGTGTCCAGTAAGCCTCATCTAGAGCCAGACATCCTGAAATGTGAAGTCAAGTGGGCCTTTAGAAGCATCACTACGAATAAAGCTAGTGGAGGTGATGGGATTCCAGTGGAGCTATTTCAAATCCTGAAAGATGATGCTGTGAAAGTGCTGCACTCAATATACCAGCAAATTTGGAAAACTCAGCAGTGGCCACAGGATTGGAAAAGGTCAGTTTTCATTCCAGTCCCAAAGAAACGCAATGTCAAAGAATGCTCAAACTACTGCACAATGGCACTCATCTCACACGCTAGTAAAGTAATGCTTAAAATTCTCCAAGCCAGACTTCAGCAATATGTGAACCGTGAACTTCCAGATGTTCAAGCTGGTTTTAGAAAAGGCAGAGGAACCAGAGACCAAATTGCCAACATCCGCTGGATCATCGAAAAACCAAGAGAGTTCCAGAAAAGCATCTATTTCTGCTTTATTGACTATGCCAAAGCCTTTGACTGTGTGGATCACAATAAACTGTGGAAAATTCTGAAAGGGATGGGAATACTAGACCACCTGATCTGCCTCTTGAGAAACCTGTATGCAGGTCAGGAAGCAACAGTTAGAACTGCACATGGAACAACAGACTGGTTCCAAATAGGAAAAGGAGTACATCGAGGCTATATATTGTCACCCTGCTTTATTTAACTTATATGCAGAGTACATCATGAGAAACGCTGAGCTGGATGAAGCACAAGCTGGAATCAAGACTGCCAGGAGAAATACCAATAACCTCATATATGCAGATGACACCACCCTTATGGCAGAAAGTGAAGAAGAACTAAAGAGCCTCTTGATGAAAGTGAAAGAGGAGAGTGAAAAAGTCGGCTTAAAGTTCAACATTCAGAAAATGAAGATCATGGCATCTGGTCCCTTCATTTCATGGCAAATAGATGTGCAAACAGTGGAAACAGTGGCTGACTTTATTTTTTAGGGCTCCAAAATCACTGCAGATGGTGACTGCAGCCATGAAATTAAAAGACACTTACTCCTTGGAAGGAAAGTTATGACCAACCTAGACAGCATATTTAAAAGCAGAGACATTACTTTGCCAACAAAGGTCCGTCTAATCAAGGCTATGTTTTTTCCAGTAGTCACATATGGATGTGAGAGTTGGACTATAAAGAAAGCTGAACACCGAAGAATTGATGCTTTTGAAGTGTGGTGTTGGAGAAGACTCTTGAGAGTCCCTTGGACTGCAAGGAGATCCAACCAGTCCATTCTAAAGGAGATCAGTCCTGGGTGTTCATTGGAAGGACTGATGTTGAAGCTGAAACTCCAATACTTTGGCCACCTGATTCGAAGAGCTGACTCATTTGAAAAGACCCTGGTGCTGGGAAAGATTGAGGGCAGGAAGAGAAGGGGACGACAGAGGATGAGATGGCTGGATGGCATCACCGACTCAATGGTCATGGGTTTGGGTGGACTTTGGTAGTTGATGATGGACAGGGAGGCCTGGGGTGCTGCGGTTCATGGGGTCGCAAAGAGTCAGGCACGACTGAGCGACTGAACTGAACTGAACTGAAGACTGAATGAATGTTTCTTAATGTCTATCTCAAGCAATAAACTCTGGCTTATTTCCAGAGTTCAGGGTGGTGGTGGGAGTAATCACCTCTAACCTGCACTCAGAGATAATACTGCAAGACCAAACACTTTATTAGCTTCACAAGATTATCACTTGACTAGTCCTATCTTTGTAAGTCATGTATTAGTTCACCTACTTACCTATTCTAGTATTATGGCTACGTAGAGAAGTAAACATTGGAAAAAATGAAGACTTTGTAAATCATGAATTGGAGAGAGAGAGAAAAAAGAATCCATCAAGTTTCTTTCCTCAAAACTGGCATCTGCTACATTCTTTGAATCATGTTGTCAAGACTCAATGCAAAGAAAATGAACTGCTTGGAGGATCAAGCCAATAAGTAGTAGGTCTAAGCTCTTCTCTTTGCTTAACTTCTTCAATTAATGTTTCATGGTGAGTTCTATACTAATTTTATTTTTCCAGCAAAAAATTATAGGATATAATGAATACCATAATGGACAACAAATCCCAGCTCTGTTAAAATCCAAGAGGCTCTGGATAAATCCTATATTTTTTTTTGGAATCCAACTCAAAAGTTACCTTTTCATGAACTCTTTTCCTTTGACTTTAAGTTGTCTAGCATTTTGGTCCACAGTCTTTCAGATCACATTATCATATACTTTACTGGTGAGAACTGCATACATAAGCACCTGTCTTATCTCCTTACCCAGGTCAAATTCTGTATAGCATATCTATATAGAACAGATTTAGCTACACATTTAGCACCTGCTAAAGGAGCACTGAAATAAAATGAAGTTATATGACTTAACCAGGACTCATTTTCTTCTTCCATAAAAACAATACTATGAATTTCAGATCCCCAAATGACTGTATCATCAATCAAATTAATGTGAATATGGTGACAGAAGACTTCTAACTGTTCATACAGGAAGAAAACAGGTCATTCTTCACATGGTTGGAAGCCCATTCCTTGGAGATCCTATAAACAAATGAGCAGAAGCCAATTCTCACCAGACTGTTTCTTTGATAGGAGAAGGAGCAGAACCCTGATCCCTAAAGTCCTGTTCTGTTACTTCTTTCTGCTTTTCTTTGACACTGACTGCTAGTCTACAATGCCTGGTTCACCCTTTGAGAAAAAGAAGATAAAAAAAAGAATAACTCTATTAAATAATTCTGTTTAATAGTCCTATTAAATCTACTTTGTAAAGATGCCAAGAAGACAAATAAGACACTTATAGAAACAGGAAAGGCACTATACAAATAAACTATAGCAAACAGCTACTTTCACATTTATAAATTCTATGCCTAATTAACAATTTAAATTGGTAAGTTTTAAAAAATGAGGCCAACATAGAAATCACTTAAAAGCATCAAAGTAGGATGAAATCAGTGAAAAACAAAAGCAAGAGATGAACCAGAAAGTAGATTAGAAGGCCATCAGAAATAAGATAAATGTCTCTACCTTCAAAATGACATCCCTCTTCAACCAAATGTTACAAAAACTAACTGGACATATTACAAGTTGTTATATAAGTCACAAATTCAAGAAAATCTGCGAATTAAAATCTAGTCTTGGTTAATCACAATGAAGGAAAAGAACAAAGAAATGGATTACAAATCTGCTGCCAAAATTTGCAAAAATTTTGGAGTATAATTATTGGAATATAATAATATAATTATATAATAATAATAATATAATCCAATTATATAATAATATAATCCAATACTTTGGCCACATGATGTGAAGAACTGACTCATTGGGAAAGACCCTGATGCTGGGAAAGATGGAAGGCGGGAGGAGAAGGGGACCACAGATGATGAGATGGTTGGATGGCATCACCAACTCAATGGACATGAGTTTGAGTAAGCTCTGGGAGTTGGTGATAGACAGGGAAGCCCGGTGTGCTGCAGTCCAAGGAGTTGCAAAGAGTTGGACATGACTGAGCGACTGAACTGAACTGAATAATATAATTGGAATTATATTATAAATTATTTAAAAAAATAATATAATTATTCCCAAATTAGAGGGAAGCCAGAAAGTGAAAAGAACACCTGGAGGTTAGCAGTAGGAAGGCCATTAAACGGCAAAGAAAAAATCTTTACTCCTTAAGGATCATGGGTTTCTTGTGGAAAATGTTTTGATGTTCCCATGGCCCCTAGAGAAACAAAAACACTTTACAAATGATATAACAAATATTCCTAAATGCCACAATGAGTGATACAAAGCTATCATAAACAATAACACATTATTTAAAGCACAGTTTAAAGGGTTATTTCCCATCCTTCAGGCTTTACCCACACACAATGTGCACTCAAGTAGTTTCTATGATAAAAACCTATAAATCTGTAATCCTTTTTTATAAATCAAACCCATGAATGCTCAGACAAAAATACTACACTGACATGAATATCCACGAAAAAATTTATATAGAGCCCAATCAGAAAGCAGCAGAAGAATAAAACACATATCTCAAAAGCTCAGCACAATAAATTTAGAAACAAATGGCTAAAAGTATACCTGTAGTTATTAAAAAAAAATTACCATCCACCTGTAAAATTATATAAGACCTCCCTTAAAACAGTTAATTTACTCCACATTCACCCTTAATGTTCTATCAGTCTCTACTTAGATAAGGTAGTACAAAGATTTTAGAGGAGAGTTCCTAGTTTAGATAACTAAAACACTGGGAATGAGTTAGGCAAGTCCTCACCTAACCTCTCATAACATTCAACTATTCATTTGCTCATTAATGCAACAAGTTTATATTTGGCACCACTATGCCTGGTACTATCATCAGTACCTGTGATTCAACAAGCAGTAAGAACAGGCTAATTCCTACTTTCATGGCCCTTAAAGTCTGGTGAGACAGTTAACCAAGCAACTACAACTAGGATAAGGTATTATAACAAGGGAAAAGGAAGAGCTATGGAAGGTATGTAATAGAGGGCAGTAACCCAGACAGGGAAGTCAAGGAAAAATCTGCATAATCAAGTAACATCCAAGACAAGAAGGATGAAAAGGAAATGGTTAGGTTAAAAACACATGAAAAGATGCTCAACATCACTCATTATCAGAGAAATGCAAATCAAAACCACAATGAGGTACCATCTCAGGCTGGTCAGAATGGCTGCTATCAAAAAGTCTACAAACAATAAATGCTGGAGAGGGTGCGGAGAAAAGGGAACACTCTCACACTGTTGGTGGGAATGCAAACTAGTACAGCCACTATGGAGAACAGTGTGGAGATTCCTTAAAAAACTGGAAACAGAACTCGCATACAACCTAGCAATCCCACTGCTGGGCATATACACCGAGGAAACCAGAATTGAAAGAGACACATGTACCCCAATGTTCATCGCAGCACTGTTTACAACAGCTAGGACATGGAAGCAACCTAGATATCCATTGGCAGACAAATGGATAAGAAAGCTGTGGTACATATACACAACGGAACATTTCTCAGCTATTAAAAGAATTCATTTGAATCAGTTCTAATGAGGTGGATGAAACTGGAGTCTATTATACAGAGTGAAGTAATCCAGAAAGAAAAACACCAATACAGTATACTAATGCATATATATGGAATTTAGAAAGATGGTAACGATAACCCTGTATGCAAGACAGCAAAAGAGACACAGATGTATAGAACAGTTTTTTGGACTCTGTGAGAGAGGGCGAGGCGAGATGATTTGGGAGAATGGCACTGAAACATGTATAATATCATATGTGAAATGAATCGCCAGTCCAGGTGCGATGCATGAGACAGGGTGCTCAGGGCCAGTGCACTGGGATGACCCTGAGGGATGGGATGGGGAGGGAGGTGGGAAGGGGGTTCAGGATGGGGGACACATGTACACCCATGGCTGATTCATGTCAATATATGGCAAAAACCACTACAATATTGTAAAGTAATTAGCCTCCAACTAAAATAAATAAAAAAATTTTAAATGGTTAAGTTAAATTTGTCAGGGTAAGCACCCAAGCCTTTTCCTTGCTATTCATATGAAGAAGAATAATATTCCTTTACCTTCCCTCTTATAACAGTTTGCCATCTTTGTTTCAGTTTCATCCTGAATAGCTTGTATATGAGCAGGAAGTAGAACACTATAGAAAAACCTATTCTGCTACTATTTCCAATCATTTGGTAGGTAGACTTAGTTGGACATAACTTCCAAAAGTATAAAGTTCAAGTTAACTCAAATTTATAGGTAAGGACACAGCAAATAGAGACATACTTTCTGTATGCGAGATACCACTAAATGACAACCAAGAAAAAATTTAAAACCTTTCCTTATGGTATTGAAAACTGATTTGGTTCCATATATAGATGGATAGACAGACACACCTTTGTAGTGAGAGAGAGAAAATGGAAAAGAAGCTATCTAACAAAGAACAGTTAACTGAAATAAAGCAGTTAAGTCTGAGAATTTTAAAAAAGACACTTTAGTTCACCTAGCCATTATTAAGCAGACATCCTTAGTGAACATGACTGCTATTTTTGTTTAATCTCCAACTAGCAAAGGTATAAGCTATTCTGTTTCCCTAAAGCTACACCCAGAATCACTGGCTTAGCTCCATAGGCTACTTCCAAAGGCTCTGACTCGTTGACAAATCTCAAAATGACAAGGGCTTAGCCTCTTTGAATAAAACAAATTGTGTTTATTGGGTGAAAGACGGTAAACTCAGTGTTCCTTAATCCAAAGTTAGAGGATATCTGACAATCTTCTCAAGTGCCTAAATCTGCACAGAAAAATAGGTTTGAAGTATTCTTTGGCCTTAAAAATAAAACAAGGTATTTCAATTTCTTGTAAACACCTTTGGAAGGTAAAAGCATTAACTGGCCTGATATCTTCATCAGAGGATTACTTTTACCAGTGGCACCATTACCTTAGTGCCAGCACATAAAACATGTAAAAATAGGTCAACTGTTACTCAATTTCTTATATTAAGAAAACAGATAGCAGAAAATACAAATGTAATCTATCAAGAAAAACGAAGTATTTTTCATTATGAACAAAAAAGAGATCCAAAGTTTTTGATCCAGAAAGTAGAAATAGAGTTACTTAAAATAACCTAAAGTCATGAATTGAAGAAGTTTCAGGCTGAAGCACATCATGTTGGATGATGGCATCTATGACTAAATGGAATATTTAAAATATTTAAATGGAATACTTAGAATATTTAAAATATTGCATCCCCATATTAGTCATGAGTATCTGGAGGAAGAGCAAAGTGTCTGGTGGTGTGGACCTTAAAGATCCCCACAGTCTCTTAGGAGTGGGGAGTACAGCAGTGTGAAGAGGAAAAGGGTGATCAGTGGTCAGGGGAAAATTCTATATTAAAGAACATAACACAAACAACAAAAAGAGGTGACAAGTGACAAGCCTCAGCAAGGCAAATCAATGTTGGTGATACATACTCCCAAGGATTCCAACCTTAACTTTCTTCCTGAAATATTTTAATTTAGTCTGGGATTTTCATTTTTAGGTATATCTAATTTCACCATGAAAAGTAAAACTAAGGTAGGATTCACTTGACAAAAATTATTGTAAAGGGAAACTATACTCTGTAACTAAAAGATTTCATGAGTAATTCTTCACTGAGAGACAGCATGGATAGGGAAAGAGTTTTACAGCAAGAGAATATTATGCTCAATCCTCTAACCCTCCTACTTGAGTTGTATGACCTTGTGTATATTGTTCAACTAAACCTCTTTCCTCATTTATAATCCTTAAAATATTATTTTAAGAACTGGCACAGAAGAGGCACTCAACAACTGGCTACTGTTATAATTATTATGGAATAGCTAAATTTTTCTCAGGAATATTACATGTTACAAGAACAATAAAACTGCATGTGCAAGGAAATATCTGACCAGTTAAAAATGCTTTAATTCCTATGGAATTCCTGGTTCCAAGGACATTTTTTATTCAGTAGAAAGTTATAAGAAAGGAAAAAGAATATATCTTTTCAGATATTTTATTTTGTTAACTTCCAGAAGATAGGATATATTACACTTCTGGCATATCTCACATTTAATACCTCATAGACGTATCTCACATTTAATACCCCATAGACAGATTTATTCCTTTGTCAGACAGGACTCTGCTTTCCTCTGCCTCCATATCAGCTGATAGAAACTGGCCAGCTGTGCTCAAAATTGTAACCTGGGCAATCCCACTCTGGTGGTATGATACAAGGAACAGGTTAATTCTGTCAATTTAAAATGCATATGCTGTTCAAGAGCTAAAAATCAGCCAGCACCACCTAACCTCACAATGTTATTCTCATTTCTCTATGAATCAAGTTAGCTACTCAACTCCTTACTGAGAGGCCATTCTGATACTCCATCAGGTAAAAGAGAAGAGGACAGGCTTGTTCTCTTTACAGCTGGAACACAATTGATAAGCTTTTCTGAATAAGATCTATTCTTCATGCATGCCCCTGTGATTTCACAAGCTGTGGCATTTAAATAAATTTACAGGTTTGGGATGATTCCCTAAAGAAAACAAGAAGCTTGTACTCTGCTTCAAGGACAGAAGAAAAGAAATGACATCCAACTCAATTAAGCAAAGTAACAACATCAGTGTCAGAAATGTGCTAACCCAATTTAGGCACAATTTTCTGACCCTTCAAAGACTGAAAATTAATGCAAGCATCCTGGACTTGATTTCTCTTGGGAATGCAGGAACAGTTAAAATTTTCTCCAAGTGAAGCTTCATTTATCTACTTACGTTCTTAGAAACAGTGAAGTAAAATTAATACAAATTTTTAAAAACATACACACATTTGTGTGTGTGTTGGTGTTTATGAAATCATTGTCTCCCGTCAAAAACCATTTTAGGGACTTCTCTGGTGGTCTAGTGGTTAAGAACACGCCTGCCCATGCATGGAACACGGTTTCAATCCCTGGTCCGGGAAGATCCCACAGGCTGTGGAGCAACTAAGCCCATATACCACAACTACTGAGACTGTGCACTCTAGAGCATGTACTCCACAAGAGAAGCCACTGCAATGAGAAGCCCGTGCACCGCAAGAAAAGTAGCTCCCACTTGCGCAAAAAAAGCACATGCACAGCAACAAAGACCCAGCACAGCTGGAAAGAAAGAAAGAGATCAAGTTTTAAGGAAGGCAGCCAACATACCTTCAAAAAAAAAAAAAAAATAGAAGAAGAAGAAATGACAATGCCCTGGATCACAGAAAATTAGGGGAAATTTTTGTTATTATCACGATGAATTCTACAATAAAATTAAAAACCATTTTAGACTTTTCAGTTAGTGGGATTTGTACCCATTAATAATAGTATCTTTATCACACTTTCTGACTCAGTCTTAAAAACCACTATTCGAAAACAACTTTAGACAGGATTAATGCAATTTTATATAAAAAAAAAAACTGAGAAAGACACGTGAAGTGACTTTCCTGACGCTACAAAACTAGTTAATGGGATAGCCAGAACTGGTACCTAGATTTCCTAACTCCTAGGTCTTTCTACTAATCTGGTGGTCTCAAAGTTTAGCTCCGGAATTCTCTTTCAAGCTAAATATTTTGTGGGACTTCACTAATTCAACAGGTAAAACTGCACCTGCTCTGACTGAAGTAGATATTGGGGCCAGAGCTCAGTACACCTATACTCCACTTTTCCTCCTCCATGAGACTCTGAGGAACTTCTGAAGATCAGGATGACTCAGAAAAAATACGGTGTAAAACACCATCATCAGATGGTGACTCATTCCCTTTGGGAAATCCATAAAGTTAATCTAATCTAAATATGAACAAGACTAGTAAAATAACACTTTTCATAGTTACCATATTTTCAAAACTATATATTGATAGGAGTAAAAGTAAAAATTACATCTGTTATGTACTGTTCCAAAGATAATGGATAGGCAGAGCTTACTAATTACTGAACTACTCCCATGGTACCGTGTGATATAACAGGAAGGAAGGAGGAGTACTTCATTCTTTGGCAATACTGTCACCTCATTTAAAACGCTGACATAAAGACACTAGCTTTTTGTTTCCAAAGTTAAATATGGATATCTTTCTTCAAATACAATTTAAATAAAATCTTAAATGGAAGTTATCTTATAAGCTATTCTAGTTAAATGAGGTGGACTGGGGTGGGGCGCTGTCAAGAAGAGGCAGCCAACCTCTCCAAAGCTGCTGAACGCTTTAGGAACACCAAAATGGAGGAACAGCTGGCCAAAGGAAAGGATTATTTCAAGATTTCTAAGCAGCTTCTGAACCGTAAATGGTGAACAGCATGCTGTTCTGAATTGCTGATGGACCGACACCTGAAGCAGAAGCAGAGGCCACAATTGATTTTTAGGCATAAAGAAATGTATTTGAGTGCAAACTACAGCATAAACTTCTTTTCCACACCCACCTGAGTAACCATGACATGTTTTGCTAACACTGTATACATTTCTGCAAAAGGATTACTGTCAGAAGCACACACAAGGCTCATAAATCAAAGAAATATTATTTTTTCAAAATACCAGCATAAACCTTCCTGGGCTTGAACAACTGCCAACCAGCAGGTCAAGTTTATTAATAGCAAGAGCCAACTGAGAACAAATCTCAAACTTAACTTACCTTTGAAAATAAACCTTAAATTTGGGAAAAAACCAGGATGAAGATGATTGATATTGTACATATAAAACCAGTAAGTGACTGCATATACAAAAAGCATGGAGAAAGTCAGAGCTGATCTCAAAGTTAAAATTACATAAAGTAAGAAAAGAAAATTAACCTTTGTATCAGCTCCAGAGAAGCCATTATCAGCTCTGCTCCTTTCTTACCACCAAAAACATTATATCCAATGAACTAGCTTGTACCTAAAAATATATAGTGAAATTGTAACACATGATCATTTAAAAACTATGTAGTCTTTTTAAGAGGACAGCAAACTAGAATGTGACTTTGTTTCCTTCTTGCCTGTGCTACAGACCACATATGTGGGCTAAAGCAAATAATTTTTCTCTCAGCTTTTTCATTTGTTAAAAAGGAATTCTAACAGCTACACTACCTACTTCACAATAGTGCTGTAATTATTTGATAAAATAATATACATCAAAGCATGATTTAAAGTATTAAATATCATGTAACTTGTATATTATAAAATATACCAATCTTACCAGTTAAATAGAAAGCTTAATATATCTTTGTTAACTATACTTGAAAAGAATCTATATTAATTTACCAGTATTAACTCAAGAAGAAAAATCCCTATACCTATATAGTAGGATACCATCTTACCTTGATAATCAGATTACACACAGGCTCTGGTTCACTCTCAACATTACAGAACTGAGAATCTTTACCAAACAGATGTCACAGTCAATAAAAACTTATCTCAAGGAGCAATTTTTCAATTGAGCTTTGAGTTTTAACATAAAAATTATGTCTCATAAGAGTGGGGAGATATTTTGTGTAAACGTTTAAAGAAAGTACTAAAGAAGTCTCTCTTTGAAAGAAAATACATCAGTATACAAAAATGATATGATTCACGTAAATATATGGTGAACCCCTACTCCACTCTGTCCAAGGCCCTTTGTTACATAAGTTTGTTCTGTGGAGGCCTGGACATACATGACTTTAACAAAATTTTTATCTAAATCAAATACTGAAATCTTGCTTTAAGCTTCCTGTTTGCTGGAAGAACTGAAAGAATTAAACATGTGAAATAATGCCTTAACAGAAGAGGCACCCAGTGATAGTTTCTGGTTATTTCATCATCAAAGATGCTGATGATAAAGCATGTGATTCATGTGCTAACTGTCAAGTATCACTTGGTTTTCTTATTTAACATGTGATTAAACTGAAGCTCCATCAGTCTAGCATTCAAACACACAGGATCAGGCTTTTTTTAAAAAAACCATTTCTCAAAGGTCAAAGACACTTCAGATGTTAGGTACATTGAGAAAACTTACCAGTAACCCATTAAACATATGTGTGGTGACTGGCCATTAAATTACAATAGTTATATATAAGGGTTGTGTGATCTGTATATCTGAGGTTATTGATATTTCTCCCGGCAATCTTGATTCCAGCTTGTGCTTCATCCAGCCCAGCATTTCGCATGATGCACTCTGAACATAAGTTAAATAACTGGGGTGACAACATACAGCCTTGACGTACTCCTTTCTCAATTTGCAACCAGTCCATTGTTCCATGTCTGGTTCTAACTGTTGCTTCTTGACCTGCAGACAGGTTTCTGAGGAGACAGGTAAGGTGGTCTGGTATTTACATCTCTTGAATAAATTTTCCATACTTTATTGTAACCCACACAGTCAAAGGCTTTAGTGTAGTCAATGAAGAAGTAGTAGATGTTTTTCTGGAACTCTCTTGCTTTTTCAATGATCCAATGGATGTTGACAATTTGATCTCTGGTTCCTCTGCCTTTTCTAAATCCAGCTTGTACAACTGGAAGTTCTCAGTTCATATACTGTTAAAGCCTAGCTTCGAGAATTTTGAGCATGGCCTTGCTAGCATGTGAAATGAGTGCAATCGTGCATTAGTTTGAACATTCTTTGGCACTGCCTTTCTTTGGAAGTGGAATGCAAACTGACCTTTTCCAGTCCTGTGGCCATTGCTGAGTTTTCCAAATTTGCTGGCATATTGAGTGCAGCACTTTCACAGCATCATCTTTTAGGATTTGAAATAGCTCAGCTGGAATTCCATCACTCTACTAGCTTTGTTCGTAGTCATGCTTCCTAAGGCCCACTTGACTTCACATTCCAGGATGTCTGGCTCTAGGTAAGTGATCACACCATTGTGATTATCTGGGTCATGAAGATCTTTTTTGTATAGTTCTTCTGGGCATTCTTGCCACCTCTTCTTAATATCTTCTGCTTCTGTTAGTTCCATAGTGTTTCTGTCCTTTATTGTGACCATCTTTGCATGTAATGTCCCCTTGGTATCTGTAATTTTCTTGACGAGATCTCTAGTCTTTCCCATTCTATTATTTTCCTCTATTTCTTTGCATTGTTCACTTAGGAAGGCTTTCTTATCTCTCCTTGTTATTCTTTGGAACTCTGCATTCAGATAGGTATAACTTTCCTTTTCTCCTTTGCCTTTCGCCTCTCCTCTTTTCTCAGCTATGTGTAAGGCCTCCTCAGACAACCATTTCGCCTTTTTGCATTTCTTTTTCTTTGGGATGGTTTTGGTCACTGCCTCCTGTAAAACATTACAAACCTCCATCCATAGTTCTTTAGGCACTCTGTCTATTAAATCTAATCCCCTGAAGCTATTTGTCATTTCCACTGTATGGATTTAATTTAGGTAATACCTAAATGGCCTAGTGGTTTCCTTACTTTTTTCAATTAAAGTCTGAATTTGGCAACAAGGTATTTATGATCTGAGCCACTGTCAGCTCTTGGTCTTATTTTTGCTGACTGTATAGAACTTCTCCATCTTCGGCTGCAAAGAATATAATCAATCTGATTTCAGTACTAACCATAATATACATTATCTTTAACCTTCAAAATAACCTTTATTAAGTATATGGTACTGTGCCCATTATATGAATGAGAACGCTGAGGATCATAATGGTTAAGTGACTTGCCAATAAGTATCAGAGATAGAATTTAAGTCCAGGAATGGTAGGATCCAGAATTTACCATCTTTCCCCTATACCTTTGATGACAACATGACCTCTCTAGGAAACACATAAGCTCTGGCATCAAGACAGACTAGCTCTAAGTGGGTAACAGTGAGGGATAGCACTGATCACACAGCAAAAGATACCTAGATGGGTTGCTAAGTTATGACATAAGGTCTGACTGAACTCAAACTGGCCTGTGTCTGGTTCTATCTTTTACTAGCTATGTGACCCTGGGCAAGTTACATCAACTCTCCATGACCATGTTTTCCTATATGCAAAGTAGGAATAAGAACAGTACATTCCCACTGAGCTTTTGTTAACCTGTCAGAAAGCAAATGACACCTTTTTTATTATTATGGGCTTAGCACCCTTTCCTGCTATCATGAAAAAAAGTTACTAGCCATCTGGTACTTCAAGAATTAAGTCACTAGCCACTACAGTCGCTGGCCTTTAACACACCCTGAAAGGAGCTGAAGGTGGAGACAAGGAATGAGGCACTCTGTGCTATGGGGAAAACTGGCAGAACAGGCCTCAGATAGTTAGATATTTTCAGGAGAAAATTTTGTGAATTCAATTTTTTACATCTTCTCAAATCTAGAAAGCACTAAAATCATTAACAGAGACATCAACTTCTTGAGACTAGCAGCAACCTTCTTGTAACTAGCAGCAACCTTCTACTGAGATATGTGCCCCTACCCCCTTCACCAAAATCATATATACACTGAGCTCCCCTCCCTACCTCTTCAGAGCAGTTCCTCAAAGCTATATGAGAAGCTGTCTCCTGGGTTACAGTCCTCAGTAAGTCCCTAAATAAAACTAAACCCACAGCTCCCATGTGTGTGTGTGTGTGTTCCATCTGACATTTGGTTCAGAGGAAATTATAAGTCAGAATGGTATTAGGTAAGTTATGGCAGAAAATAATATTATAGTAAATATTCTGAATTTTGCATATACCATGCTGATTAAGGTAACTCATATTAGTTAGATAAGGTAACATCACATTACATACTTACAGGAGCCTATAAATGAAGACCATTCTTAAGAGACTAGACAGGCAGGGAAAGGTCTTCTTTAAATTTGGATTTATACAGGTCCTGAAGAAGCAAAGTTCTCTGAAACATTCATAGATAACTTTAAAGTTCTTCCCAACACATTCAATACAAAATTCTGATTTAACCTCCCTGGATTGTAATCATCAACAGAAAAGATACATGTATAATTTACTTATCTATAGAGTACAACCACATACACTATAAAGAAATTCACTAGGTTTATAATTAACACTTTAAAAATCTTGTGTACATTTCCTTTAGTTGAGAAAGATCCTAGATCTAATTTTTCCTTGTGCAAATTGAAGGTAAAATAAAATACTGTCTACAGCAGATTTAAATCCAAATATAGTGCAAAGATTTCTTCTATAACATTATCACCCAAATACTGCTAATTATGGTTTAAAATATATATGAAGAGCATTTTATTACAAGAAAATATAAACACTGGTATTTATTAATTAATTTTAAATTTTCAATGAAATAACTTTTTAGAATGTTGTCCCGTAACAAGAAAGAATCTAAACCGTTATCAAAGAGTTTAACTCTAAACCTCATTCAATTTCTTAATTAACCTTTTTCCTTATTATTAACCTGATGCAGTATAGCATTTTCTTGGACACATGCCAAATACAAATTACGCAACCCCTTTAGCCTTTTGTATGACATTTCAAAATAAGGAGAAAATAAACATTTTATTTAAATGTTTAAAAACAAAAGAAATAAACATTACTAGTTTCACCCTTAGAATGACTCTTTAGGAAAAAGAAAACAGGGCGTGAAAATGTGGAAAACACTAAAACAGATAAGGAACAAGAAATGCAGATATCTCCATCACATAAAAAAATAATTCTCTGAGAACATTTGTTATATATTTTGGAGGGCATTTTTTTCTGTGCAAATAAATATGTATTTCTAAAATCTGGAGTTATGATGGTTGCACATTGTGAATGTACTAAATGTCACTGAAAGTAGATTTTATGTTACATGTACTTTATAAGAATAAACTATTTTAAAATATGGATTATACTACACATACTATATATACAGCTCTGTATTTTGCTTTTTTCCCCCCACAGGGAACACTATTTCATTTTCTAATATTATTAAATAATCTTTAAAAATTTTGATCTAAAAAAAATGATTGTAGAGTATTTCCTAGAGTGAATCTAACCATTTTTATGGTTATTCACTCATTCTCCCCCTCTGCCCACCATTCCTTCACCTATTATTGGACATGAAGCTGTTTCTAATTTTCCATCACCTAAACACAATAATAAATATTTAAATAAATAAATTCTACGTAAATATTCAAAATTTTTTAAATATTCAAAATTGGGAAAGGAGTATGTTAGAGCTGTATATTGTCACCCTGCTTATTTAACTTATACACAGAGTACATCATGTGAAATGCTGGGCTGAATGAAGCATAAGCTGGAATCAAGACTGCCGGGAGAAATATAAATGTCAGATATGCAGATGATACCACTTTAATGGCAGAAAGTGAAGAGGAACTAAAGAGTCTCTTGATGAAGGTGAAAGGGGAGAGTAAAAAGATGACTTAAAAACCAACATTCAAAAAACGAAGATCATGGTATCTGGTCCTATCACTTCAGGGTAAACAGATGGGGAAAACATGGCAACAGTGTCAGATTTCATTTTCCTGGGCTCCAAAATCAACGCGGATGATGACTGCAGCTGCAAAATTAAAAGACGTTTGCTCCTTGGAAGAAAAGCTATGACAAACCTAGACAGCATATTAAAAAACAGAGACATCACTTTGCTGACAAATGTCCTTACAGTCAGAGCTATAGTTTTTCCAGTAGTCACATATGGATGTGAGCGTTGGACCACAAAGAAAGCTGAGAGCCGAAGAATTGATGCTTTTGAACTGTAGTGCTGGAGAAGACTCTTGAGAGTCTCTCAGACAGCAAGGAGATCAAACCAGTCAATCCTAAAAGAAATCAACACTGAATATTCATTGGAAGGACTGGTGCTGAAGTTGAAGCTCCAACACTTCAGCCACCTGATGGGATGAGCTGACTCACTGGAAAAGACCCTGATGCTGGGGAAGATTGAGGGCAAGAGGAAAAGGGGGCGAAAAAGGATGAGGTGGTTGGATAGCACCACTGACTCAAAGGATATGCGTTTGAGCAAATTCCGGGGGATAGTGAACGACGTTCATGGGGTCACAGAGTCAGACAAGATTTAATGACCGAAAAACAATAACAGAAATAAATATTTGTAGAATCTCAGGTTGTTTCCTTAGACTGAATTTCTATGAGTACTCCTTCTTTCCCACAACACACACACCCAATTTTTCTTTTTGTTTTTGGATATTTTTTAAGTAATAAAAATTTACCCGGTGCCACTGTTTTCTTCCCTTATCTCAATTTCCTCTATCCTTTCCTCAGAGGTACTTAGTATTTACCACTTCACACATACTTTTTAAGTGATCTGGATATTTTTTTTAAAAATTTGTACATGGCCTGTATGTGAAATGCATTTACTTCCTTTGACTACACAGGAATCAAAGTCAGCTACCAACACTTACCATGGAGACTGAAGACCCACAGTTTTAACCCCACTCATCACTTTGCTCTTGGATTCTACTTCAGGTTGACAAGTTACCTTTTCTTAATGTGGCTAATAAGCATTTGAGTTTCTATTTTTTATTAACATTATCATTTCCACTAAAGAGGGTGCAAAATACAAATTTATAGTAACTATGTTATTTAGAAGTACTCCCATACTAGACTGCTGTGCGTGCTAAGTTGCTTCAGTCGTGTCTGACTCTGCAACTTTATGAGCTGTAGCCCACCATGCTCCTCTGTTCACGGGATTTTCCAGGCATAAAGCGGGTTGCCATTCCCTTCTCTAGGGAATCTTCCCAACTCCACGATCAAACCTGCGTTTCTTACATCTACTGATGTACACAGGCAGGCGGGTATTTACCACCAGCACCACCTGGGAAGCCCTAGGTAAATAAAAATGTGAAACTAGAATTAAAACACATTCCAAAAAAACATTTAAACAGACTGCTAAAAATACTTTACTGTCATGATTTGTTCACCAAGTACCTCAATTTACACTGGTCCCCACTTCATGTAAAGGAAAAGAAAGCACTGGCAAATGATATTAGAAGACTGATCTCAGAATATCTAATTTACAGTTTCTACAACTATCCTCCTTCGTTATCAAAATTCAAAAGGTTAAAAATAAAGGAAAAAATAATTTAAAAAACTTTGAGTTAGCAACTTGCTTAGGGTCTCATAGAATTAAAAACTACACTATAGGAAAATTAATAAAATAAACTATAACCTGAATGAGATACTGACTGTCCTCAAGAGCAAACTTACACATTCACATGTTGAGGTTCTTTCACTCTAAAATACAATGTCAAAAAGAAAAGTTCATTCAATCCCTACATTATTCCATATATAAAAATTAACTCAAAATGGACCCATGACTAAATATATAACAATGACCGATTTCTCTTAAGCTAAATAAAGATAAATCTTCATGACCCAGATTTGGCAATGGATTCTTAGAGTTCACATTAGAAGCATGAGCAACAAAAGAAAAAAACAGATAAACTGGACTTCATAAAAATTTTAAATTTCTGTACATCAAAGGACATTACCAAGTAAGTGAAAAGACATCGTAGAGAACAGGAGAAAACATTTGTGAATCATATATCTGAAAGAGTTTAACATCAGGAATATATAAAGAACTCTTAAAACTCAGCAAAAAAGACAACCTACAGTTTTTTAAAGTATTAATGAATGTAAGCATACAGCATTCTTTTCCAATAGGAGTTCCTTTTGCACTCACACTTTATGGACACAGAGGGCAAGCTGTTTAGATATGTTCTTCAACTTTGCTTCCAAGGCTGTGTTTTTATCCTTCAGCTTAATAGAAAAGCTAACATCATAAATTTAACTATAAAAAGGTACTGATCTCCTTGACTCAAAGAATTTATATGAAGAGGAAACTGGAAAACTTCCCACTAAACTGAGCATGTAAAGTAAGTGAGAAAGTATCATCATCAATACTTCTCCAATCTTGTATGTTTCATTTCTCCAATCTATCACTGACCTCCTCCAACACTGCCTCCCTCACAGTCTTTAATCACTTGCTCATTAAAGGTCCACAATTCTCAAAGTTCCACTCTTGGCCTTCCTTCTGTTCCTCAATAATTTCTCAAATTCAAGGGCTGCTGAATAAATCCTCATGACTTCCAGATCTTTCTTTTTGCCAAGGCTACATCACTGAAACCCCAACCCAAATTTCCAAATTCCTAATAAACATCTCAAACACAGCTCAACGAAAAGGAGCCAGAACTTGGTTTTGAAGATTCTGAGTCTCTCCAGATGCAAACAATATTAAAGTAAGACATGGCTTCTAAGAAAAGTTTAAGACATTGCCAAGAAAACCTGGTCTAAAACATGAGGTTAAAAGCAGAGCTACAAAATTCTTTCTTATAGCCTCAGAAAGCTCTAAGACGATGATTCTGAGTACTATTCAGTTAGACAAAACGTCTTCTCAAGATTTTAAAAGTATGACTCACAGATTCTTTTAATCAAATACTATAGTTTCTAACATGCTACAAGCCATCATCTCTTAGTAGAAACCAAAAACAGAAAATGGCTTATATCATACAGAGATCTTTGGGCGTGACTTTCACCTAAGGGAGTGAGCTTAAATAAGATTTAATAGGCCAGTGGCTCAGTGATGTCCGACTCTTTGTGACCCCATGGACTGCAACATGCCAGGCCTCCCTGTCAATCACCAACTCCCAGAGCTTGCTCAAACTCATGTCCATTGAGTCAGTGATGCCACCCAACCATTTCATCCTCTGTTGTCCCCTTCTCCTCCTGCCTTCAATCTTTCCCAGCATTAGGGTCCTTTCAACTGAGTCAGCTCTTTGCATCAGGTGGTGAAAGTACTGGAGTTTCAGCATCAATATCAGACCTTCCCATGAATATTCAAGACTGATTTCCTTTAGGATGGACTGGTTGGAACTCTGCAGTACAAGGAACTCTGAAGAGTTGTCTCCAACACCACTGTTCAAAAGCATCAATTCTTTGGCGCTCAGCTTTCTTTATAGTCCAACTCTCACATCCATACATGACCACTGGAAAAACCATGGCCTTGACTAGATAGACCTTTGTTGGCAAAGTAATGTCTCTGCTTTTAAATATGCTGTCTAGGTTGGTCATAACTTTTCTTTCAGGGAGAAAGTGTCTTTTAATTTCATGGCTACAGTCACCATCTGCAGTGATTCTGGAGCCCCCCAAAATAAAGTCCGTCACAGAGTCCACTGTTTCCCCATCTATTTTCCATGGAGTAATGGGATGGGATGCCATGATCGTAGTTTTCTGAATGTTGAGCTTTAAGCCAACTTTTCACAACCCTCTTTCACTTTCATCAAGAGGCTCTTTAGTTCTTGTTCACCTTCTTCCATAAGGGTGGTGTCATCTGCATATCTAAGGTTATTGATATTTCTCCCAGTAATCTTGATTCCAGCTTGTGCTTCATCCAGCCCAGCATTTCTCATGATGTACTCTGCATATAAGTTAAATAAGCAGGGTGATAGAGAAGGAAATGGCAGCCCACTCTAGTACCCTTGCCTGGAAAATTCCATGGTTAGAGAAGCCTTGTAGGCTACAGTCCATTGCGTTGCAAAGAGTTGGACACAACTGAGCGACGTCACTTTCACTTTCACTTTCCTCACCTCCTACTCTTCCCTGTCTATAAAAGAAACTGTGATTCAGACCCAGATAAGATGATAGGCTGGGCAATAGCCTGCCATCTACTAGGATGCCTAGCTTTCCAAATAAAGTTGTATTCCTTTCTTCAAAAAAAAAAAAAAAAAAAAAGCAGGGTGACAATATACAGCCTTGATGTACTCCTTTCCCAATTTGGAACCAGTCTGTTGTTCCATGTCCAGTTCTAACTGTTACTTCTTGACCTGCAAACAGATTTCTCAAGACGCAGGTCAGGTGGTCTGATATTTCCATATCTTAAAGAATTTTCCACACTTTGTGGTGATCCACACAGTCAAAGGCTTTGACATAGTCAATAAAGCAGAAGATGTTTTTCTGGAACTCTCTCGCTTTCTCGATGAGCCATCAGATGTTGGCAAATTGATCTCTGGTTCCTCTGCCTTTTCTAAAACCACCTTGGACATCTGGAAGTTCACGGTTCAAGTACTACTGAAGCCTGGCTTGGAGAACTTTGAGCATTACTTTACTAGCGTTTGAGATGAGTACAACTGTGCAGTAGTTTGAGTATTCTTTGGCATTCCTTTTCTTTGGGATTGGAATGAACACTACCATTTCCAGTCCTGTGGTCACTACTGAGTTTCCCAAATTTGTTGACATATTGAGTGCAGCACTTT
Source organism: Bos indicus (assembly GCF_029378745.1). Lineage (NCBI taxonomy): Eukaryota > Metazoa > Chordata > Mammalia > Artiodactyla > Bovidae > Bos > Bos indicus. The sequence goes on along the minus strand of NC_091770.1, from coordinate 60,365,454 downwards.
CACACCATCATCTTTAAGGATTTGAAATAGTTCAGCTGGAATTCCATCACCTCCAGTAGTTTTGTTCAGTCATGCTTCCTGAAGTCCACTTTACTTCGCATTCCAGGATGTCTGGCTCTAGGTGAGTGATCATACCATTGTGATTATCTGGGTCATGAAGAACTTTTATGTATACTTCTGTGTATTCTTGCCACCTCTTCTTAATATTTTTCCTTCTGTTAGGTATATACCATTTCTGTCCTTTATTGTGCCCATCTTTGCATGAAATGTTCCCTTGGTATCTCTAATTTTCTTGAAGACATCTCTAGTCTTTCCCATTCTGTTGTTTTCCTCTATTCCTTTGCATTGATCACTGAGGAGGGCTTTCTTATCTCTCCTTGCTATGCTTTGGAACTCTGCATTCAAGTAAGTATATCTTTCCCTTTCTCCTTTGCTTTTTGCTTCTCTTCTTTTCACAGCTGTTTGTAAGGCCTCCTCAGACAACCATTTTCCTTCTTTGCATTTATTTTTCTTCTTTTTCTTTCTTTTTCTTCTTCCCTGTCTCCTGTACAATGTCATGAACCTCCGTCCATAGTTCATCAGGCACTCTATCAGATCTAGTCCCTTGAATCTATTTCTCACTTCCACTGTATAATCATAAGGGATTTGATTTAGGTCATACCTGAATGTTCTAGTGGTTTTCCCTACTTTCTTCAAATTCAGTCTGAATTTGGCAATACACAGTTCATGATCTGAGCCACAGTCAGCTCCCAGTCTTGTTTTTGCTGACTGTATAGAGCTTCTCCATCTTTGGCTGCAAAGAATATAATCAATCTGATTTCAGTATTGACCATTTGGTGATGGCCATGTGTAGAATCTTGTGTTTTTGGAAGAGGGTGTTTGCTATGACCAGTGTGTTCTCTTAGCAAAACTCTATTAGCCTATGCCCTGCTTCATTCTGTACTCCAAGGCCAAATTTGCCTGTTACTCCAGGTGTTTCTTGACTTCATACTTTTGCATTTCAGTCCCCTATAATGAAAAGGACATCTTTTTTGGGTATTAGTTCTAAAAGGTCTTGTAGGTCTCCATAATACCGTTCAACTTCAGCTTCTTCAGCATTACTGGTCGGGGTATAGACTTGGATTACCATTGATACTGAATGGTTTGCCTTGGAAATGAACACAGATCATTCTGTTGTTTTTGAGATCACATCCAAGTACTGCATTTCAAACTCTTTGGTTGACTATGATGGCTACTCCATTTCTTCTAAGGGATTCTTGCCCTCTGTGGTAGATATAATGGTCATCTGAGTTAAAGTCACCCATTCCAGTCCATTTTAGTTCACTGATTCCAAAAATGTTGACATAAACCTTCTGTTTGACCACATCCAATTTGCCTTGATTCAGGGACCTAACATTCCAGGTTCCTATGCAATATTGCTCTTTACCACATTGGACTTTGCTTCTATCACAAGTCACATCCCCAACTGGGTGCTGTTTTTGCTTTTGCTCCATCTCTTCCTTCTTTCTGGAGTTATTTCTCCACTGATCTCCAGTAGCCTACTGGGCATCTACTGACCAGGGTAGCTCATCTTTCAGTGTCCTATCATTTTGCCTTTTCATACTGTTCATGGGGTTCTCAAGGCAAGAATAATGAAGTGGCTTGCCACTCCCTTCTCCAGTGGACCACATTTTGTCAGAACTTTGCACCATGACCCGTCCATCTTGGGTGGCCCTACACAGCAAAGCTCATAGTTTCCCTACGTTAGACAGGCTGTGGTCCATGTGATCAGATTGGTTATTTCCCTGTGATTGTGGTTTTCAGTCTGGCAGCTCTCTGATGGAGAAGGATAAGAGGCTTATGGATGCTTCCTGATGGGAGAGACTGACTGAGGGTGAAACTGGGTCTTGTTCTGATGTGCGGGGCCAAATTTATAAGAGTGCCATAAAAATAGCTGAGGAAAGAAGAGAAGCTAAAGGGAAAGGAGAAAAGGAAAGATATACCCATTTGAATGCAGAGTTCCAAAGAACAGCAAGGAGAGATAAGAAAACCTTCCTCAGCAATCAGTGCAAAGAAACAGAGGAAAACAACAGAATGGGAAAGACTAGAGATATCTTCAAGAAAATTGGTATGGACCTAACAGAAGCAGAAGACATTAGGAAGAGGTAGCAAGAATACACAGAAGAACTATACAAAAAAGACCTTCCCAACCCAGATAATCACGATGGTGTGATCACTCACCTACAGCCAGACATCATGGAATATGAAGTCAAATGGGCCTTAGGAAGCATGGCTATGAACAAAGCTAGTGGAGGTGATGGAATTCCAGCTGAGCTATTTCAAATCCTAAAAGATGATGCTGTGAAAGTGCTGCACTCTATATGCCAACAAATTTGGAAAACTCAGCAGTGGCCACAGGACTGGAAAAGGATTGCATTCTTATCCCAAAGAAAGGCAATGCGAAAGAATATTTAAACTACTGCACAATTGCACTCATCTCACATGCTAGCAAAGTAATGCTCAAAATTCTCCAAGCCAGGTTTCAAAAGTATGTGAACCATGAACTCCAGATATCCAAGCTGAATTTAGAAAAGGCAGAGGAACCAGAGATCAAATTGCCAACATCTGCTGGATCATCGAGAAAGCCAGAGAGTTCCAGAAAAACATCTCCTTCTGCTTTATTGACTGTGTCAAAGCCTTTGACTGTGTGGATCACAACAAATTGTGGAAAATTCTTCAAGAGACTGGAATACCAGACCACCTAACCTGCCTCTTGAGAAATCTGTATGCAGGTCAAGAAGCAACAGTTAGAACTGGACATGGAACAACAGATTGGTTCCAAATAGGAAAAGGAGTACGTCAAGGCTGTATGTTGTCACCCTGCTTATTTAACTTCTATGCAGAGTACATCATGAGAAACGCTGGGCTAGAGGAAGCACAAGCTGGAATCAAGATTGCCAGGAGAAATATCAATAACCTCAGATATGCAGATGATACCAACCTTATGGCAGAAAGTGAAGAAGAATTAAAGAGCCTCTTGATGAAAGTGAAAGAGGAGAGTGAAAAAGTTGGCTTAAAGCTCAACATTCAGAAAACGAAGATCATGGCATCTGGTCCCATCACTTCATGGCAAATAGATGGGTAAACAGTGGAAACAGTGGCTGGTTTTATTTTTTAGGGTTCCAAAATCACTGCAGATGGTGACTGCAGCCTTGAAATTAAAAGACGCTTATTCCTTGGAAGGAAAGTTATGACCAACCTAGACAGCATATTAAAAAGCAGAGACATTACTTTGTCAATAAAGATCTGTCTAGTCAAGGCTATGGTTTTTCCAGTGGTCATGTATGGATGTGAGAGTTGGACTATAAAGAGGGCTGAGCACTGAAGAAGTGATGCTTTTGAACTGTGGTGTTGGAGAAGACTCTTGAGAGTCCCCTGGTCTGCAAGGAGATCCAACCAGTCCATCCTAAAGGAGATCAGTCCTGGGTGTTCATTGGAAGGACTGATGTTGAAGCGGAAACTCCAATACTTTGGCCACCTGATGTGAAGAGCTGACTCATTGGAAAAGACCCTGATGCTGGGAAAGATTGAGGGCAGGAAGAGAAGGGGACGACAGAGGATGAGATGGTTGGATGGCATCACTGACTCAATGGACATGGGTTTGGGTGGACTCTGGGAGTTGGTGATGGACAGGAAGGCCTGGCGTGCTGCAGTTCATGGGGTCGCAAAGAGTTGGACACGACTAAGCAACTGAACTGAACTGGCCCACCCTCTGTAGTGTGACTTACTTCTAACTACTATAGAAAAGTAGCTTCCAAAGAATAGAATAGAGGAAAGGGAAAATAATAACTCTACAAAAGAGAAACCTGGTAAATGACACTTTAACGTGTAATAAAGGTTAATACCAATGGTGATGCTGTGTAGACTGCATTCATCCCGTAATATGGTGTGACAAGAAAGGCACATCATCTCTGATAAATTCTTTCCCCAAATTCACAAGATCAGTCTAACCATGAGAAAAACAACAAATAAGCTCAGATTGAGGGAAATTATAAAGGATACCTGGTCAGTAGTCTTAAAGATTGTTTGGTAATGGAAAAGGGAAGATGAGAGACTGTCACAGATTAGAGGAAAGTGGGAAGTTATAACAACTAAATGTAATTTAGTTTATTTAGCAATTCAGTGATACCCTGGACTGGATCCTAGAACACAAAGGAAACATAAAATGGAAAAAAAAAACTAGTGAAAAACAAATAAAATCTGCAGTTTAGTTAGTAACAATATACCAACTTTAGTTTATTTTTACAAAAGTACCATGGTAATGTAAAATATTAGCAGGGAAAGCTGGATGAGTATAAGGGAGTTCACTCTACTATCTTTGCAACTTCTGTATAAACCTAAAGTTATTCAAAAATAAAGTTAAAGCCAAAAAAAAAAAAAAAAAAAAACCCATATAAAACTATTTCAGAGGGTTGGTAAGAGAACTGAGTGAGTCAATGCATAAAATATGTTTAGAACATGGATCATGGTGAAGATATAATAAATAATAGTTTAATTATTCTGATATTAAACACCTAGTAGATAAATACTAGATGGATGAAAACTAAAATATGTAATAACAAACCAACAAGAGCTAACTTCATTAATTCCAAACTTGTTATTGTTATACTGCTCTATCCCTCATTATTTTCTAGCAAAAGTAAACTGTGACATACACTTTTTTTTAAAAGCAGAAGTAACGGTGTACAAGTCAGAGACTAGATCGTATAAGGCACTGTGGCTTCCTGCTTGCTTTTCCTCTCCTGGATCACCCACTATGGAAGAAACCAGGTGCTATGTTAGCTAGTGGCCATTAACCACAAAGGAGCCTAGGGCTCTTTTCACAGCTGATGGTGAGCCTGGAGGCAGATCCTCCAGCCCCAGTTAAGCCTTGGGATGGTGACACTCTGGCTGACACCTGGTACAACTCACAAGAGACCTTCAGCTAAAATCACTTGTCTAAGCTGCTTCCAAATTCCCATCCCAACTCCTATGTGAGATAATAAATGTTTGTTGTTCTTTTAAACTTCCATGGTGGCTCAGAAGGTAAAGAATCCGCCTGCAATGCGGGAGACCTGGGTTCAACTCCTGAGTTGGGAAGATTCCCTGGAGAAGGGAATAGCAATCCACACCAGTATTCTTGCCTGGAAAATTCTGTGAACAGAGGAGGCTGTCGGGCTAGTACATGGAGTGGCAAAGAGTCAGATGTGACTGAGCGACCAACACACATACATAAAGGATATAAATATTAATGATAAATTGGACGCCTCTTGGGAATTCCCTGGTGGTCCAGTGGTTAGGATTCCGTACATCTACTGCAGAGGGCACGGGTTCCATCCCTGCTCAGCAAACTAAGATCTTGCATGCCAAGAGGCATAACCACCCACCCCCCCCAAAAGAAAGTTGTAGGCTTCTTGAAGGCACACACTAACAAGGCACTATGCTAAGTCACTTCAGTCGTGTTCGACTCTGTGCGACCTCACAGATGGCAGCCCACCAGGCTCCCCCGTCCCTGGGATTCTTCAGGCGAGAACACTGGAGTGGGTTGCCATTTCCTTCTCCAATGCATGAAAGTGAAAAGTGAAGTCGATCAGTCGTGTCCGACTCTCATCGGCCCCATGGACCGCAGCCTAGCAGGCTCCTCCATCCATGGGATTTTCCAGGCAAGAGTACTGGAGTGGGGTGCCATCGCCTTCTCCGAACAAGGTATAGTGGACATATACTGGTTTTGTTTGTCCAACATGCCTAATTCCTTTGGGAAAGTACTCCCCACCTATTCCCTGTGGTATCAGCAGTCAATCTACACTTTACCCTTGTTGTTTTTGTTATTAGTCGCTCAGTCATGTCCTATTCTTTGCAATCCCATGGACTGCAGCATGCCAGGCTTCCCTGTCCTTCATTATCTCCCAGAGTTTGCTCAAATTCATGTCCATTGCATCAGTGATGCCATCCAACCATCTCATCCTCTTTCACCCTCTTCTCCTACTGCCTTCAATCTTTCCACATCAGGATCTTTTACAGTTACTCAGTTCTTCACATCAGGTGGCCAAAGTATTGGAGCTTCAGCTTCAGCACTGAATCCTTCCAATGAATATTCAGGGTTGATTTCCTTTAGGGTTGATCTCCTTTTAGTCCAAAGGACTCTCAAGGGTCTTCACCAGCACCACAATTTGAAAGCATCAATTCTTTGATGCTCAGTCTTCTTTATGGAGCTGGAAAGCTCCATTTGTATATGACTACTGGAAAAACCATAGTCTTGACACTACCCTACTCCTGGTTAAAGAGCTGGGCAAATACTGCAAGTTTAAACTATCCTAATTCCTATATATGGTGATTTCTCTGTGGACAGCCATGTGACTTAAGCAGAGAAAATAAAAATTTCAGCCTTTATTCAATATATATATGTTGGGAAGAGAGAAGTACCTCTTTCCATTGGTAATGTTAAGCTGAAAAGATAAACTGGGACTTGAGAGCCATCCTTTTACTGCCAGAGGGAGTAAGCTTGTTTACAGAATGACATGAACAGAGTTGGAGAGACTCAACAGCCACTTCTGGGCTTCTTAAGGACATAACCTGCTAACCTTCTTTTGTGCTTAATTAAGTTAGACACTAATAGTAAGTGCTCTGTTTTTTATTTTAAATAAGTTGTTAGATAGCCAATGGGAATTTGACTCAGGGAACTCAAGCCGGGGCTCTGTAACAACCTAGAGGGGTGGGGTGGTGAGGGAGGCAGGAGGGAGGTTCAAGAGGGAGGGGACATAGATACACCTATGGCTGACATCAATAACCTCAGATATGCAGATGACACCACCCTTATGGCAGAATGTGAAGAAGAACTAAAGAACCTCTTGATGAAAATGAAAGAGGAGAGTGAAAAAGCTGGCTTAAAACTCAACATTCAAAAAACGAAGATCATGGCATCTGGTCCCATCACTTCATGGCAAATAGATGGGGAAACAATGGAAACTGTGACAGACTTTATTTTTTAGGGCAGATGGTGACTGCAGCCACAAAATTAAAAGATGCTTGCTCCTTGGAAGAAAAGCTATGACCAACCTAGACAGCATATTTACTTTGCCAACAAAAGTCCATCTAGTGAAAGCTCTGGTTTTTCCAGTAGTCATGTATGGATGTGAGATTTGTACTATAAAGAAAGCTGAGCGCTGACGAATTGATGCTTTTGAACTGTGGTGTTGGAGAAGACTCTTTATAGAGTCCCTTAGACTGCAAGGAGATCTAACCAGTCCATCCTAAAGGAAATCAGTCCTGAATATGCATTGGAAGAACTGATGCTGAAGCTGAAATTCCAATACTTTGGCCACCTGATGCAAAGAACTGATTCATTTGAAAAGACCCTGATGCTGGGAAAGATTGAAGGAAGGATGAGATGGGGAAGACAGATGATGAGATGGTTGGATGGCATCACTGACTCGATGGACATGAATTTGAGCAAGCTCCGGGAGTTGGTGATGGACAGGGAAGCCTGGCGTGCTGCAGTCCATGGGTTGCAGAGTCGTATACAACTGAGCGACCGAACTGAATTGAACTGATGGCTGATTCATTTGATGTTTGGCAGAAACCAACACAATACTGTAAAGCAATTATCCTTCGATTAAAAATAAATAAATTCAATTTTTTAAAAGTCTAAGTTGTAAGAAATTTTAAAGAAAGGTTCAAATATTCTGAGAATTCAGATTATCGGATCTAGTTGAGATAACTAGACAGGAATTCATGGCAGAGATAATAAGCAATACGAATGCTAAAGAAGAGAGAGGATTTAACCAAGTGAAAATGGGCATGGATAAGAACATTCCAAGTAGCAACAGAGAAGGATATACATGTATGGAAAATATAGTCCCACATGGTTAGACTGCACAATAGATGACAGAGCATGGAAAACAGGTGCTACAGCATGGAAACCTTAAATTATATTCCTAGAGGGCTAAGCTGTTTTTCCTAGACTAAGGGCATGTGTGAGGGGGTTATTTATCACAGTATAACTGGTCAAACACACTTTGTAATCAATCTTGTTTGGATGTCACTCAGTGAACTATGCACTCATTAGTTTTATCATCATAATTCAGTTCCTGCTTCTGTACTATAACCACAGATAAATAACATTAAAATTCAGATATAGACATACTTCCACTATTATTGACTCTCTCTAATCTACTTAAGTTAATAACCCTGGCAATGAAAAAGATGTTGAACTTATTTGGCAGTTAATCTGAGCTCACTTTTAGTGACTACAACTTATTATTAAGTGCCTCCTGTATCTTGGGTGATACTACTGAGCTCTCTTTAATTAATTACAGAAAGATGAGAAACATGATAAAACTGAAACTTAGCTTGGAAGTTCAAAAGTCCCACTTTTATTTTTCCTCAATTGAGAAATAAATTTTTAAAAATCCATCCCAAAATGTTACAAATGACCTTGTGGAAGTGAAAGTGTTAGTCGCTCAGTCATGTCCAATTCTTTGCAACCCCATGGACAGTAGCCAAGCCAGGCTTCTTACACCATAAATAAAAATTAAATCAAAATGGATCAAAGACTTAAACATAGAGCTAAAACTATAAAACCCTTGGAAGAAAATGGGAAAAGTTTCATAACACTGGATTTGGTAATTACTTCTTGGACATGATATTAAAAGCATAGGAAACAAAAGAAAAAATAGATAAACTGGACTACATCAGAATTAAATTTTTTTGTACATACAAGGATATTATCTAGACAGTGAAAAGACAAATCACAGAATGCCGAAGAATATTTGTAAATCATATATCCAATAAGTGATTGATATCCATAACATACAAAGAACTTGTATAACCCAACAGTAACAATAAACAACCAGATTAAAAGTGGGCAAAGGATTTAAGTAAACATTTTTCCAAAGAAGATATACAAATTACCAATAAGTACATGAAAAGATGCTCAACATCACTAATTATTATGTAATGTGACTCAAAACCACAATGAAATACCAATCAAATCTATTAGGATAGCAATTATAAAAAAGAAAAAAAAAAGAAAGAAGGAAAGAAAAGCTGTTGATGAGGATGTGCAGAAATTAGAACCCCTGCACATTGCTGGAAAGGATAAAAAGCGGTTGTAGCCACTGTGGAGAACAGTTTGGCAGTTCCCCAAAAATTTAAATGCAGAATTATCATATGTTCTCACAATTCTACTCCTAGGTATACACCCTAAGCAGGGACTCAAACAGATATTTGTACATCACATCCATAATAATATTACTTACAAAAAACCAAAAGTGAAAACAACTCAACTGACCATGAACAGATTCACGGATAAATAAAATGTGTGTGTGTGTGTGTGTGTGTGTGTACATATATACACACACAGTGGAGGCATACAGTGGAATATTATTCAGCCTCAGAAAGCAATGAAATTCTGACACAGTGCTACAACATGGATAAATCTTAACACATTATGCAAAGCAAAGTAAGCAAGACACAAGAGGGTAAGCATCTTATGACTCCACTTTCATGAGGTACCTTGTATAACGAGCAAATTCAAAGACACAGAAAGTAGACAGAGATTATCAGGGGCCAGAGAGGTGAGAATGGAGAGATATTGTTTAATGAGTACAGAGTTCCTGTTTGGGATAATGAAGAAGTTCTAGAAACAGAGAGTGGTAATGTACTTAATACCACTTAAAAATGGTTAAATGGTAAATTTTACATCTTGTATATTTTACATACTTTTTAAAAAAGTTCTAAGAGTGGGCTTGGGTCAGAGGCCTTCTACATTTATCTTGGCTGTAAAGCAGCAGCATACATGGAATGAAGCCCACAGGCCCTGAGCCAGTACATAAATACTAGACAAACACAAGCAGCTTCAACATTGCTGGGCAGGATACCCAGTCACCCTGAGTTTAGCACAAAAACTGTTTCCAAGTTCTCTTAAAGCTTGGTTTCCTGGCTTCCTCTCAAATACCCAATCTGTCCACAAGAATAGAACCAGAGAGCCTGAATGGCAACAATCTGAAAGAAGTCCACTAGCTGCCTGTTGGCAGGCTATTAGAAGCTGAGGACTTCACCAGTGCTAAAGCCCTGTTCTCAAACACGGTCAACAAGTTTGCAAAGACAAACACTGATCACTCTTTCTCTCTTTAAATCTTTACACTGAAACATAATATACAGAAAGAAAAGGGCACATCATAAGAAATAATGATATTTTTTAAAGCTCATTAGGAAGAATTTAAGTTCAAAAATCTCAAATGCATCTCTTCATAAATTGGGGCTTTTTAAAAAATAAAATTACTTCAGCACAAAAGCATTTTCTTAATTGCCAAATGTTAAATAATTTCTTTTGATTTATTTTTTTCCCAAGTGGAAGGGCTAGTGATAACAACTAACAAAAAACTCAAATTGTACATTAGATGGGCAACTTAGTAGTAGGGGCTTCCCTTGTAGCTCAGCTGGCAAAGAATCTGCCTACAATGCAGGAGACCTGGGTTCAATTCCTGGGTCTGGAAGATGCCCTGGAAAAGGAAATGGCAACCCACTCCAGTATTCTTGCCTGGAGAATCCCACGGACAGGGGAGCCTGGTAGGCTATAGTCCATGGGGACACAAGAGTCGGACATGACTTAGCGACTAAACCACCCCACCAAACTTAGGTGTAAGACTGTTAAACAAAGACTAAGGTTACCAATTTATACTAACATATTCATACAAAAAACAAGTTATTCCCAATTCCTCACTTTCTTTCATTTCCTCCATCACTTCCAACACATCCCAAAGCAACTTATCTACATTAAAACATTTCTTCTATCTGCTCACTTCTCTCCACCTTGATTGCTAAAATTATCTCCATCTTCCTGGCTAACGTTCTTACCTGGCCCACCACTATAGCACCTGCTAAGTGTTCTCCTGACTATGCTTTCCCTTTTGGCACTGTAATGATTTTTATTAGTTATCCCTGGGCTTGCCAAGTTTTGAAACATGTTACAACAAAATTTGAAAAGGAAGGAGATCGTCCTAATTATGGGAAAGAGGTAGAAATGTGGGATGAAGACTGTCAGAAGTCCAGGTAAACCCACGAAAACCCATTTTGAAACAAAGTACTAATTTTGGCTCTGTTCATTCTCGATACCTAACCTTGCTAATAAAATGAAAGAGGAAGTTTTCAGAATTTTTGTTTTTACCTTGAAATCCCATTTTACCTACTAATATCACACAGATATTTGGAAGCAAAAGAGAATAGCTTTTAATGTGCAAAAAAACAGTTCCAACCTTGGTGATTTTTTCCCCTAACCTCTCAGAACCATGGCTTCACTCTTGACTATAATAAGCCATCCTTCTCACATGAATTCAGGAACTCTGTGAGGACATAAACCACATTACATCAGTCCCTTGTTTTGAAGCCCTCCAGTGGTTTCCTACTATACTTTGAATAAAAATTCAAATTTCCTACCAAGGCCAACTTCCTGCCTTTGCTGTTCCTTTGGCACGTATTTGGTGCTCTCCAATCACCCTGCCTTCTTAGAGAAGCCTTCACTCTCTCAAACAAAAGCAAAAGTCCTTTACTTTGAGGTGGGGTCTGGGGGTCCATAATTTTTTAAAGCTCCTTAAGTGAGTCCGATTCACAGCGATGCTGAAAATTACTGTAGTAAATGAGTCTTGCTTTTGCTTGAGACAATTTTTCTGCCAATTTACTTCCCGGTACCTGTTACTACCTATGGTTTGAGAAACTGGAAAATCAACATGTAGGAAAAGTTTTTTTTTTCCCTAAAAAAAAGGAAAGAAAAAAAAAAGTGGTGGGAGGGAGGGAGGTGGAGAGAGAGAAAGGAAGGAAAAAAGTAAGAAGGAAAGAAAGGGCAACCTGTACTAAACTAGTGCCAAAGGTCACACCTATATGCTAAACAAAAGGGTTATGCTCATAAACTCTAGAGAAGTCATACTATCTGTACCACCTTTTTCATTTTTCTTAGTTCACGACACTCTGAATCAGAGATGAACTCAGCGAAATCAAATGCAAATGTTACCTCCTTAGAACTACCTTTCTCAACTTCTTGGATAAAGACAGCCATTTCCTTTTCTGAGCTTTGATAAGGCTCTTCAGTCTCTGATACACTTTCTTACACTACTTACTACTATTTTTTGTTTTCTGTCAGCTCCTTAAGATAAGAGTTGTCCACATTGTTCACAGATATATCCTCAGCACCTACATAGTGCCTGATAGTAGATGCTTAGTAAAATAGTGAGTTATATGATTCATTTATTCATTCAACAACTATTTCCTGAACATTACGTGCCAAGTAGCATCCTAGACTTTGAGAATATAGCAATGAACAAAACAGCAATAATCTTCATCCCTTTGCATGCTAATATGGAGCACAGACAAGTATAGTAGGTACAATAAAATATACAGCATGGTAGATAGCAGTAAGTGCCAAGAAGAAAAAATAAAGCAGAAAAGACTAATTGATGATGATCAAATGTAGATCAGTGGTTGTCTAGGAACTGTGCTGGAGAGAGAGAGATGGATTGTACAGGGGAAGAAGGAAACTTTTAAGGGATGAGTAACCTGCTCTGTCACTTGACTGCCATAGTGGTTTCACAAGTATACACATACACCAGCCAAAATTAATCAAATGGGATACTTCCAATAGATACACTGTACTGTATGGAAATTATAGCTCAATAAAGTTTTCAAAAAATAAAACAGAAAGTAAAGACTAAACTTTAGAGAGGTGGTCAGGGAAAGTGCTATTGAGAAGGTAAATTTTTTTAAATGACCTTAGAAAAATAAGTAAATGAAATAAGATTAAAAAGACCTCAGGAAAGTGAAAAGACTAACTCTAGGATACTTGAATGAAGACCAATCAAGACAGAGAGATCAGCAAATGTGTAGACTCTAAAGAGGGAGCATGCTTAGCATGAGCCATGAATCAGCAAGGAGGCCACTGGGTCTTGCTATAGCAGACGGAGCAGAGGAGAGAGTGATTAATCTGATTGTGATATGAAGGCCCTACAGAGATATGAACACATTAACTGAGTTGGGCTTTAACAGAGTTACTGTTGACACACTGCTGTGTGTAGAGAATTGCCAAAGGCAGATGCAGAGAGTTCAGTTAGGAGGATGTTCCTACAATCTAGGAGAGAAGTTATGGTGATCTGAACAGAGTAGAGGGGAACAGAGAAGAGTAATCAAATTAAACCCAGCAAGATCTGATGATGGACTAGATGTGGGCATGAGAAGAGGATAGGAAGTAGAGGAATGGAGGTAACACTGACTGAGATGATAAAAAATGAAGGAGGAACAAATAAGGGAGGCAACAGAGGAACTTAGTCTGAGGCATATTCAATTTTTTGATAGCCTTTCCACATTTAGAGTTCTCAAGTACATCATAAGTATATACATGGAATTTAAGGGAGAAATTCAGTTTGGAAATACAAATTTGGGAGTTGTTAGGGTATCAGTTCAGTTCAGTTCAGTCGCTCAGTCGTGTCCGACTCTTTGCAACCCCATGAATCGAAGCACGTCAGGCGTCCCTGTCCATCACCAACTCCCAGAGTTCACTCAAACTCACGTCCATCGAGTCAGTGATGCCATCCAGCCATCCCATCCTCTGTCGTCCCCTTCTCCTCCTATCCCCAATCCCTCCCAGCATCAGAGTCTTTTCCAATGAGTCAGCTCTTCGCATGAGGTGGCCAAAGTACTGGAGTTTCAGCTTTAGCATCATTCCTTCCAAAGAATACCCAGGACTGATCTCCTTTAGAATAGACAGTATTTAAATCCATTAAACAAATAAGACCACCTAGGAAGTGTGTGGAGGTGTATGGAGAAGTGTGTGGAGAAGTACCCACTCCAGTACTCTTGCCTGGCAAATCCCATGGATGGAGAAGCCTGGGAGGCTGCAGTCCATGGGGTTGCTAAGAGTCAGACACAATTGAGCGACTTCACTTTCACTTTTCATTTTCATGCATTGGAGAAGGAAATGGCAAACCACTCCAGTGTTCTTGCCTGGAAAATCCCAGGGACGAGGGAGCCTAGTGGGCTGCCATCTCTGGGGTCGCACAGAGTCGGACAGGACTGAAGTGACTTAGCAGCAGCAGCAGCAGCAGCAGGAAGTGTGTTGCAGATAGGGAAGAAAACAAGACCAAAACTTAAGCTCAGGGACACTTCAACATTGAGAAGCTGGGGAAATAAGAAAGAGTCAGCAAGAAAAATATGAAAAGGGGGGGAAAAAAAAAAACACACTAGAAATTAGAAGGAAAATTAGGCAACTATGGTGTCTTAGAAGACAAGTGTTTCAAAGAATAGAGAATTCAAGTATGTCAAATGTTGTTCATAAGTTTCAAAGGTTGTCACTTAAGACTAAAATAAATGCAAAAATATTATATAAATTTTTGAACAAAGGCTTAAGAAAATCAACTGTATTAACAGTAGACCAGTCTAATCTTTAACACATTAAAATATTAAATGCCACTTATTACTACATAATTCTTACATTAAAATACCCCAAAATGCCAACTTTTTAACTGGTAAATTATCGACTACTGAAAAGTGCTGATTTTAATTGTTTCAAAACTAGATGATCACTTAAATTTTTCCCCCCACTGGCTATTACATATTCTCTATTCATTCTAATTAGAAATGTTAACAAAAGTTTTCTAGCATCTTTTTTCTTTTGTAAAACATTTCCTTCTGTACAAGGTATTTTTGCAAATAGCTAATTCAGAGTTAGCCAGAATTTAAATACTAAGTTTTCAGTCTCCGTGTTTATTTAACAAAAATGAACACAATAAAAATCACAACGGCTTTCAACGAGGACCAAATTTTTTACTCTATTTATTTTATTTATTTATTTTCTGTGTTGTTATAGACCTTGGGCACTGTCCTTCTATATCTTGGAACTGTAAGTTTAGGACTACAACTTTAGAAAACAAACTAATATGAAATATATGTTAGAGCTACAAAAAGGGTTGACCTATTTAGAACTAAAGTTTAAATAAACCCAATATTTGAAACTTTATATAAAATATAAAATGGAAAATTCCTTTATTAAAAAAAAAAAGTATTCTAAATTGATTTAAAGCATCCTCAAGCTGTTAAATTTCATCAATCCATAATGACAAAGGGTGGTTTGTTAGATTAGTTTGACTAATTTCTCTGGAGGCTTTCCTTTATTACATTGTTAAAAGTGAAAATCCAACTTTAAAAACAAGAATTATCAGAAATAGGCCAAGTATTACAACTTGTATAACTAAATAAGATTATCCAAGCTATTGCAACGTGATCTCAAAATGGTGACTAAGTGCTAATTCTCTATATCCCATCCTTACAAATTTCCCCACATACTGATACATATACAGATAAGTGTATATATATGTATGTAAAAGAGAAAGGCATGAGAAAGAGAGAATGTGTTTTAAACTTTGCTTCTTCTCCTATGACACAAAGCAGGGAGTTGTGGTGGCTGTGCTCAGGCTTAAAAGGCTACAATAGTAAGTAAGAGCGCTCGGCATAAAACTGATAATTACTCAGGTTTTAGCAGGTTCTTGCTCCTTACCAGACAGAATTATACAAGGAGATCAGTGTACATTGTTTTAGAAGGAATTGTGCAAATTAAAAATAAGTGACTACTTTGAGATTAGATATTTACCTATGTTTCAGACAAAATACTGGCCTTTTAATCCAGAGCCAAATCTGTCTTAATCTAAGAAATGAGAGCACGTTTATCATTGTTTGGGCTTCCTGATGGCTCAGATGGTAAAGAATCTGTGCGCAACACAGGAGACCCAAGTTTGATTCCTGAGTTGGGAAGATCTCTTGGACAAGGGAATGGCTACCCAATCCAGTATTCTTGTCTGGAGAATTCCATGGACAGAGGAGCCTGGGGGCTACAGTCCCTGGGGTCTGACATGACTGAGCAACTTTCATTGATACTCACTCACCATTGTATATAATCTCTTGATATCGCATATCTTATCTAACTTATCTAACTGTTTGAAAACGACAGGACTGCATATCTGATGAGATGGGGAGGAAAAAAAAACAGATTAGTAAAGGTAGACTCTACTTCTTCCTTATGTAGGCTAAAAACATAGCCCAAAACTAGAGTGCTTGATACACTAAAACTTTGTCTAGAAAAGGCAACATTAGCCATTTTTTAAAAATGACAATAAAGAAACAGAGCTTTATACTTCAGGATCTCTACAGGCGGGGAATCTCTAAATACTTAAGAAAAAACAATTTAGCAGAAGAAAGAAGAAATAATTCACTGCGAGATGGTTTAGCATGGAAGTTGTGGCAAAATGTTTCCTCACAAAATGTCTTACTGGTCTTGAAAAACAAGAAGTTACAAAAGAAAAACTAGCATGTCTTTATAAAAAGCCAAAATTGAGGCTCAAAAGAGAGAAGTAACTATATAGGAGACTCTACTAAGCATATAAACGATCCCCCGCACCCAAAGAATGTTACTGTTTAAAAAAAGAAAAACATTCTACGAGAAATTCTGTTTCAGTTCCAGGAAAGACAAACACAACAGTGGTTCTGACTAAGTAAGCAAAACAATGAAACTTTTCTAATATACACACCAGTCCTCAAGGCTTAGGTCTCTCTATGATTTATGATAAAACAAGAAGGATGTCAATTATACAAGTAAAGCACTGATGTTCTTCCCTTTGGACATGAAATGTTCACCTCAAACTTTTCTGTGTACTTTTACGACTCAATTCATGTTTTATTCCTACAAAAATTTTATTTCTGTTGAAGAAAAGCATTTACTATAAGAAAGGTAATTAGGTTACTAGTGCATAGTCATTTTCTCTAGCTTTGCATACTTACATAAATATTTACTTCCTTAGTAACTTCTCTATTACTTTGGCTTCCTCATACTTCAAAGGTATTATATATTGCAGTTAATAAGAGAGAAAAAAAAAAAAAAAGAGGTAATACATGCACTTGGCTGCCAACTGTCAAATGTACTTTTTGGACCAAAGAAAGAAGTAATGCAAACTGGGTAGGAGAGAGAAACTTAAGCAGGGAGGTGGGGGGAAACCCAAAAACCTACCACCATGACATCTAGTACCTGAATAAATAGTCCTCAGTCAGTTCAGCCACTCAGTCATGTCTAGCTCTTTGCAACTGGAGCACACCAGGATTCCTTTGTCCATCACCAACTCCCAGAGCTTGCTCAAATTCATGTCCATCGAGTCAGTGATGCCATCCAACTATTTCATCCTCTGTCATCCCCTTCTTCTCCTGCCTTCAGTCTTTCCCAACATCAGGGTCCTTTCCGATGAGTCAGTTCTTCGCATCAGGTGGCCAAAGTATTGGAGCTTCAGCTTCAGCATCAGTCCTTCCAATGAATATTCAGGACTGATTTCCTTTAGGATGGACTGGTTGGATCTCCTTGCAGTCCAAGGGACTCTCAAGAGTCTTC
The DNA here is from genome assembly GCF_029378745.1 of Bos indicus. Classification (NCBI taxonomy): domain Eukaryota; kingdom Metazoa; phylum Chordata; class Mammalia; order Artiodactyla; family Bovidae; genus Bos; species Bos indicus. The sequence goes on along the minus strand of NC_091770.1, from coordinate 60,348,023 downwards.
TCCAACACCACAGTTTGGAAGAATCAGTTTTTTTGGCGCTCAGCTGTCTCTATGGTCCAACTCTCACATCCATACGTGACTACTAGAAAAACCACAGCTTTGACTAGACAGACTTTTGTTGGCAAATAATATCTCTGCTTTCTAATATGCTATCCAGGTCTGTCATAGCTTTTCTTCCAAGAAGCAAGCATCTTTTAATTTCATGGCTGCAGTCACCATCGGCAGTGATCTTGGAGCCCCCAAAAATAAAGTCTGTCACTGTTTCCATTGTTTCCCCATCTATTTGCCATGAAGTGATGGGACTGGATGCCATGATCTTTGTTTTTCGAATGTTGAGTTTTAAGCCAGCTTTTTTCAGTCTCCTCTTTCACTTTCATCAAGAGGCTCTTCAGCTCCTCTTCACTTTCTGCCATAAGGGTGGTGTCATCTGCATATCTGAGGTTATTGATATTTCTCCTGGCAATCTTGATTCCAGGTTGTGCTCCATCCAGCCCAGCATTTAGCATGATGTACTCTGTATAGAAGTTAAATAAGCACAGTGACAATATACAGCCTTGATGTACTCCTTTCCCAATTTGGAACCAGTTTGTTGTTCCATGTCCAGTTCTAACTGTTGCTTCTTGACCTACAGATTTCTCAGGAGCCAGGTCAAGTGGTCTGGTATTCCCATCTCTTGAAGAATTTTCCACAGTTTGTTGTGATCCACACTGTCAAAGGCTTTAGTGTAGTCATCAATAAAGCAGTAGTAGATGTTTTTCTGGAACTCTCTTGCTTTTTCTATGATCCAGTGGATGTTTGACCTCTGGTTCCTCTGCCTTTTCTAAATAGTCCTCAAGCACTTCACAAATTATGGCAAGTAGAACTAACAGGCCAACATCATTCTCACTGTAAAAATTTAATGCCAAGCTCTATTAACATTTTAAATCAGAGTATTTTGCTACCTTTAACACAGTAGTTCTCAATCCTGGATGAATACTGAAATCACCAGTTTTAGTTGGCTTTTTTTTTTGTTTGTTTGTATTTTGGCCACACAACAGGGCATGCAGGATTTTAGTTTCCCGACCAAGGATCAAACCTGTAACCCCTGCAGTGGAGTCTTAACCACTGGATGGCCTGGAAAGTCCCCACCCTTTTTTTGAAATCACCAATTTTAAAGAATTCTGATGCCCAGGTCCCATTCCCACAGATTCTTCTCTTTTTTTTTTTTTTTTTTATTTTTTAAAAAATGTATTATACTTTTGGCTGTGCTGAGTCTCTGTTGCTGTGCGGACTTTTCTCTAGTTGAGACTAGAGAGGCTACTCTCTAGTTGCAATATTCAGGCTTCTCAATGTAGTGGCTTCTCTTGTGGAGCACAGGTTTAGGCATGCAGGCTTCAGCCACTGTGGCATGTGGGCTTGGCAGTTGAGGCCCCTGGGCTCTAGAGCACAGGCTCAGTAATTGTGGCCCATGGGCTTAGGTGCTCCATGGCATGTGCAATATTCCTAGATCAGGGATCAAGCCTGTGTCTTCTGCATTGGCAGGCAGATTCTTTATAACTGAGCCACCGAGGAAGCCTTCCATAAATTCTTATTTAATTAGTGTGAAGTGTGTCCAGAGCATGAAAACTGTTAAAGATCCAAAACTCATTCTTATATGCAGCACTGACCAAGAACCACTGATTTAAAATGACACAAAATGAACAAACAAGGTGATTTAGTTGATTGAGATATATGAACAGACACACACACCAGAGTTCAGAAAAGTTGATCATTCTTCTTAGAAGCAACCTCTTAATACCCTAGCATCATTAATTCTCTAACAAACTCATCCAATGACAGTACTGTGAAAATAACTTAGCCTTTGTTGCCTATGTATGTTCTAAAAATTGACTTAGTAGAGTATGTTATAAATAATATTCACCTAGAAGCTGACAGAAGTACTAACCAAGGATCCAGGTCTCACAAAAACATTTACGGTAGGATCTGCGTTGTATATTTTACCACCATTCTAGTTGTCTAGTTTCTATTACAGTTTACTTTTTTCTTTACACCTTTTCTTGATTTAAGAATATATTTGCAGTCAAAGAATTTCTGTGGGTTTAAGTACATTTCCAATCATTTGCATAATGATCATTTTCTTTACAACTTTGAAGTATAAATAATGTACAATAAACTGCATATCTAAAGTATGCAATTTCATAAGTTTGATATACATATATATCCATAAACCTGTTGTCACAATGAACATAAACATTTCTACCACACTTAAAAATTTTCATGCATTTTCTGGGATTTTATATGAGTAGAATCATACATTATGCTAAAAAAACTTTTCCTCTGGCTTATTTCACTCAGCAAATGATTTTGAGATTCAACTGTTTTGTTATATATATCAAAAGTTCTTTCCCTCTTATTGCTCAGTGATATTCCTATCAATGCTCTTGATTACCACATTGTATACCTAACATATTTTCTTGGCACAGACTATTGTGAGAAGCTAAAAAAGCTCCTCGATGTAGGCATCAATGATTTTTGGAAAAACTAGGTCTGGTGATCCCCATTTTAATTCTCCCTTTACCACTTAGCAGCTGTGTCTGAAGCAAGTCACTTATCTGCCTCGTATACCTTCTCTAGAAAATGGGCATATATGTCACCTCACCTATGTAAGTTACCTTAGACAAGTGCTTAAAGACTCTCTGACTTGGACCTATTGATTCTACTGAAATAGGTAAACCTTCTAGAAAAACAGCAATGCTTGTTTGTTTACATACTGCCTGTGGCTGCTTCTGAGCTGCAGCAAGAAAGATGAGTACTTGTGACAGAAACTATATAGCTGTCAAGTCTAAAATATCTGTCCTCTTAAAAAAAGCTTACCAACTTATTCTAAATAATCATGAAATGTTCCTGAAGCTAGCTAAAAAACATCTGTAGTGATGTTTAGAATTACTGATTGACAAAAAAACATTTCACTATTTTTAAAAAAGTTTTTTTTTTACTTTAGCTAACAAAATGAAAGGAAAATCATATGAACTCAAAAACAGATTTTTAAAATCCCTGTGTCAGTACCCAGTAAGTTTAGATGGCATATAAAATCAAAAGGCACATTATAAACCCTAGCTCAAAAAATACTAGGAAAATATCCAGTTAAAGGAATACTGTAATAGTTTTCTTCCCAGGTGGCACTTAGTGGTAAAGAACCCGCCTGCCAATCAGAAGAGGTTAAGAGATGCGGTTCGATCCCAGGGTTGCGAAGATCCCCTGGAGGAGGACATGGCTACCCACTCCAGTATTCTTGCCTGGATAATCTCATGGACAGAGGAGCCTGGTGGACTACCAGGGTGGCAAACAATCGGACACAACTGAAGTGACTTATTAGCACAGCACATGGTTTTCTAGCAAAGTCAAAGCAGATACATATGTTTGCATCTTCTTGCCCAATAACAAATACTAGAAGACAAAATGAAATAATCACTACTGCCAGCATAAAAATCGAATAGCCTATACAAATGGCTGGTGAAACTGAAATATCCAAGAATACTTTCTGCACCTTCTTAAATGTCTGATTTTTGGTCTAGGAATTAATTGGAGTGGTTAAGAAAATGGACTTTAGGATCAGAGAAACCAAAGTCATAAAGGCTTGCAAAATAAAGGAATAAAAGGACCTCAAAATAAATTTTGCAAAAGTACAATTTTTAAAAAATTTATTTAAAAATAAAAAATTAAATTTAAAAAAATTTAATCTTTAAATTAAAATTTAAAAGTCATTAGAGAACTACAAATACTGAACAATCCTAAGAAACTCAAGAAGGGAATATGTGAGGAAATCTGCCAGCTAAAAAATGTTCTCCTTATTAGAAGAAAAGAAATACATTTCTATTATAGCATGTAACAGAACCACTTATTTGATTATTTACCTGGGAATAAATCTAATTAGCTAATTCAGTGATCTGGGTTTTCTCTTCTTAATTACAAGTTGCTGCTTTTTCCTCCGCAAAAGACATATACCAGGTCATTAAAAGTCTGATCTGGCAGTCACGTGACTGCCAGCTCAAACTGACTTCAAGAAAAGCCATGCCATAACGACACTGGAAAATGAAAGGAAAGCAGTGAGTGAGTGAGTGAGAGTCGCTCAGTCGTGTCTGACTCTTTGTGATCCCATGGACTAGAGCCCACCAAGCTCCTCTGTCCATAGAATTCTCCAGGCAAGAGTACTGGAGTGAGTTGCCATTTCCTTCTCCATCGCAAGGAAAGCAGTACTGTTTTATAAATAATCAGTATCAATTAAAAATTATTTGTAAGCTCAGGGACAGAAACAGTACATACTCAGGGTCTTTAGGACAATACTGTAATTAAAATACGTGGCCTCTTATACCTGAATGCCTATAAAGATGAGTTTTGTGAGTCAGTTTTGTTCTGTGCTGTTTAATCTTAATTTCTGGTCTTTATTTAGCATTTTTATCATTGCCTTGGAGATTCTGAATGCGGAGATCTAACCAGAAGGGAGCAGTGGACAACTTCTGTGCAGTCACCTCATTGGTCCCTTTTGTTCCTCTGAGATAGCTATACCAGAGGCTGGTGGCTTTCAGACTCAATCCACAACTGAGAATATCCACATTTTCAGATGATTTCTATCTCTGAAAAAGGATTCTAAAAAGCAGAATCTTTTCCTATTATCATCTCTGCAAACAAAGACTGTAAAATAAATTGTTCTGAATGTATGGCTAACATGTAATAGAAAATATAGTTTACAAAGGGGAATTGATCAAAGTTTGAACTCACCTGTCCACTTTTCCCTATTTCCAGCTCCATGATGGCAACAGGAGTATGTATTTGAGCTGAGTGTCTTGACTGCGATTTGCCATCAACTCTCCAGCTCAAGCTCCGAAGCCCTCTGTCCCAGCAGCTCTGGTTCATAAGACTCTCTCGGATTTTTGTCTTATGGCTCTTCCAGAACTTGGAAATGACAGCAGCTTGCTCAGATGTGATCCCTCCTTGCTTTTTGGTTTGAGCAGTCAAAAATGCCTCCAGCTGGTTGAAATCCATGTCTGCAGATGCAATAGACTAAAGACAGAAAAAGGAATAAATTTGAATTTGGTAGATAACTAGAAAAAGATAGTTTCTTAATCACAGATCACACAGATCACACTTTTAAATGATTCTTAATCACTGAATAATCTTTCAAAAAGGGTCATCAAGGCCTTCCCTGGTGGTCCAGTGGTTGAGAGTCCACCTGCTAATGCAGGGGACACAGATTCAATCCCTGGTTTGGAAGGATCCCACATGCCATGGAGCAACTAAGCCTGCTGCAGCACAACAACTGAGCCAGCACTCCAGAGTCTGCGAGCCATAAATACTGGAACCATGCCCCACAGCTACTGAAGCCCACAGGCCCTAGAGCCCGTGCTCCACAACAAGAGAAGCCATCACGATGAGAAGTCCATGCACTCCAACTAGAGAGCAGTCCATGCTTGATGCAAGTAGACAAAGCCCATGCACAGCAATGAAGACCCAGCACAGCCAAATAAATCTTTTTTAAAAAGGTCATCAAAAGACAGTAATGAGAATAAGCTCTTCATAAGTACAAAAATATTCCCTTTGAAAATACTGAATATCAGAAAAGCTACTGTTAAAAATTTCACATTGGGAATTCCCTGGTGGTCCAGTAGACAGGACTCCATGCTCTCACTGCTGAGGACCCAGGTTCAATCCCTGGTTGGGGAACAAAGATCTCAGAAGCCATAAGGCATGGCCAAAAGAAAAAAAAAAATCCACATCACTCAAATTCTCTATTAATAACTATAATCTATAAATATCCAGTTCCATGAAGAGAAAATAATAAATAAAAATATAAAAATAAAATAATAAGATGAGAGTAAAATGAATTAGTGCTCTGATGAAATCTTATGTAATTTCACAGTGCCTTATAGCCAGGCTTGGTTTGATATACTATAAATGTGTGATGCCTTGTCCATAAGAAGTACTAAGTAAATTTTGTTAAATGTATTATTTTAGATTTGTAGCCTATCTTCAACCAAATAGTTCATATTCAATAATACTACTCTAAAGTATACTACATTATGTTTTTCCATAAATTTTCAAACCTTAACTGCCACTGCTGTTCTGAGAAGAATAAGCAGCTAAACTGAAGTGGGAAATCATCAAAGGGCTCAGACAATGGAGCCTTGGATAGGACAGTGATGTTTAATACTTCATTTCAGAACAAGCTTTCCCCTGCCTGACCAAAAGTTCCAAACCAAAATACAATACCTCCTTTCTCTGGGCACAGTGACTGACCCAAATTAACCTCCCAATTTAGAGTAGGTGGAGAAGTGGTTTTGCCTCTTGGGTGTGATGGTACCAGAAGAATATGAGGCTAGATGGTTGCAAACAGTCATCTTTGATTTTCTGGCAAAATATCTGACTGCAAAAAAAGATGAAAATGTATTCTAATGGAGTGCTATCCCTGTTCTGTGATCCCCAAGGCCCTGGTTCCTACAGACCTCTCTTCGACTCCATGTTATCTCAGCATCTTTTCCACCTGTAGACACCAAAAAATCCCATTTACTATTCAAAATAGTTTAAGCTGTATAGCTATCATTTGGAAGCAAGAGTTCTACCTAAACTTAAGCATTAGAAATGAGAACAGAGGAATGTAAAGGTAGGTAGTGTACACACAGAATATAGGCAGAATGGGTGGAACAGAGGCTGAAAGACAAACATGTTGTCTTTCATTCCTCTATTAATATAAAAATTGTACAATAAATGTTAGAACATAAAGGCATTTCTCATAACAATTCAACATACATTTACTGAATATCTGCCTATTTACCAGGTATAAGGGTCCAAAATTTCTGGCTATGTGACTCAACAGAAACATTAACTTGTATAATATACTATAATTAAATAAAATTATTTCTACTGGCACTTTGCTTCACAATATCACAGCACAACACAGCTGATGTGTATCATTCTTTTCCTCAAAGCATATCAAGAAATCTACTCTGATTTAACTTCACTTGTGACAGAAGTTATTTTGATTGGATTCCAATCAATAATACCTTGAACTAAAATCAGTTCACCTAAAAAAATGTGTTACCATCTCTATAACATAGTTTTCTTTTTTTTTGCCCAGTGTGTCCTGCAGGATGTAGTTTGCCAACCCTGCTCAAGAACATGCTACAAAAAAAACTGACACATGTCCCACATGACTTGGCAGTGTCCCATCTAAGATCATGTGGAAAGAAAACCTGTTTATAATTACTTGGACCTAGAAATTAGTCTTTTACTTTTTACATTAAAAAAAGTATTTTTTGCACAGTTTTAATACGTTCTGAATTTTCCAGGAATGCAACTAACGTAGCTTGTACTGTGGTCAGAACTTTATAAACAGGCTATCAAGTATTTTACAAAATCTCATTACCAGAGGCAATACCATTCGTATTTTTATATCTAAACTACCAAACCATCTATATCTGTCTGTACTTATTGCTGCACATTCACTATATATATACTTATTGCTGCACATTCACTATATATATATATATATATTCACTAAATATATACCTGCAAGTATTTAATTCATTATATGTTCTAATTCAGTAATGTTTCAACATTTACATTTTTTTTTTTTTGGCTGCACCACATGGCACGCAGGACCTTAGTTCCTGACCAAGGATTGAACCTGCTTCCCCTGCAGTGGAAGCACAAAGTCTTAGTGGAAGCAAAAGTTCCTCAACACTCACATTTTTAAATATATATTTTAAATTACTTTACTTTTTTATTTTCCTCATAACTTTACATTATACTCATGTCACCATACTGATTAGAAATTATACATATTAACTTTATTATATATGAATTATAATTACATATGTATTTCATTTAAGGTTAAAAAGAACTCTATAGTCAGGTCACTCAAGATGGCTGTTCTCTTGTTCTCTGTACATCCCCTGCCTAACAGCGCCTGCTTTACTCACATGACCAACCTTACAAACTTGTTCCAGGCCCCAGCTAGTGGCTCTTTTTATCAAAAGGTTGATGAGGGGTGTGGGCCTCTGATTTCCCTGGTAACTAATGAGCCAATTTGACATAATTCCCCCTATAACTGGCAATCTCCTCTTCCATATGGACACGAATAAGTGACTAAACTATCCCTTCCACCCAGGAGTGAAACCTGCCACGATGTCCGCTCTACCGTCTGCTGCACATGGTGGGGTGCTGCTCCAGGACCTTGTTTCAGATGTGTAAGCTCCCTCATCCATTAAACCAAAAAGTAAGAGTTAGAACCAGATATGGAACAACGGACTAGTTCAAAATAGGGAAAGGAGTACATCAAGGCTGTGTAATGTCACCCTGCTTATTTAATCCATATGCAGAGCACATAATTAGAAATGCTGGCTGAATGAAGCTCAAGCTGAAATCAAGATTACCAGGAGAAATATCAATAACCTCAGATAGGCAGATGACACCATCCTAATGGCAAAAAGTGAAGAGGAACTAAAGAGCCTCTTGATGAGGCTGAAGGTGAAAAAAGAGAGTGAAAAAGTTGGTTAAAAAAAGCAACCTAAACTAATAATAAATAAAAAGTAAACTAATGTATGGATGTGAGAGTTGGACCATAAAGAAAGCTGAGCACCAAAGAATTAATTCTTTTGTACTGTGGTATTGGAGAAGATTCTTGAGAGTCCCTTGGATGGCAAGGAGATCAAACCAGTCAATCTGAAAGGAAATCAATCCTAAATATTCACTGGAAGGACTGATGCTGAAGCTGAAGCTCCAATACTTTGGCCACCTGATGCGAAGAACTGACTCATTGGAAAAGACCCTGATGCTGGGAAAGACTGAAGGCAGGAGGAGAAGGGGACGACAGAGGATGAGATGGTTGGATGGCATCACCAACTCAATGGACATGAGCTTGAGCAAGTTTCAGGAGCTGGTTATGGACAGGGAGGCCTGGCGTGCTGCACTCCATGGGGTCACAAAGAGTCGGACACAAATGAGTGACTGAACTGAACTGAACTGAAACTAACAGCAATTCCCATCCATTAAACTGTCAAAAAGTAAACTATTCCACAACACTAAATGTTGTTTCTTCACTTAACTGAACATTTTTAAAGAGCAATTTTGTATTTAGTTCAGTCACTCAGTCCTGTCCAACTCTTTGCAACCCCATGGACTGCAGCACGCCAGGCCTCCCTGTCCATCAGCAACTCCCAGAGTTTACTCAAACTCATGTCCATAGAGTCAAGGATGCCATCCAACCATCTTATCCTCTGTCGTCCCATTCTCCTCCCGCCTTCAATCTTTCCCAGCATCAGGGTCTTTTCCAATGAGTTGGTTCTTCGCATCAGGTGGCCAAAGTATTGGAGTTTCAGCTTCAACATCAGTCCTTCCAAAGAATATTCAGGACTGATTTCATTTAGGATTGACTAGTTGGATCTCCTTGCAGTCCAAGGGATTCTCAAGAGTTTTCTCCAACACCACAGTTCAAAAGCATCAATTCCTCGGCACTCAGCTTTCTTCACAGTGCATCCATACATGACCACTGGAAAAACCATAGCTTTGACTAGACGGACATTTGTTTGTAAAGTCATGTCTCTGCTTTTTTCATATGCTATGTAGGTTGGTCATAGCTTTTCTTCCAAGGAGCAAGTGTCTTTTAATTTCATGGCTGTAGTCACCATCTACAGTGATTTTGGAGCCCCCCAAAATAAAGTCTCTCACTGTTTCCATTGTTTCCCCATCTATTTGCCATGAAGTGATGGGACCTGATGCCATGATCTTCGTTTTCTGAATGTTGAGTTTTAAGTCAATTTTTTCACTCTCTTCTTTCACTTTCATCAAGAGACTTTAGTTCTTCTTCACTTTCTGTCATAAAGCTGGTGTCACCTGTTTATCTGAGGTTATTGATATTTCTTCCAGCAATCTTAATTCCAGCTTGTGCTTCATCCATCCCGGCACTTCACATGATGCACTCTGCATATAAGTTAAATAAGCAGGGTGACAATATACAGCCTTGACAAACTCCTTTTCCTATTTGGAACCAGTCTGTTGTTCCATGTCCACTTCCAACTGTTGTTTCTTGACCTGCATACAGATGTCTCAGGACGCAGGTCAGGTGGTCTCGTATTCCCATCTCTTTAAGAATTTTCCACAGTTTGTTGTGATCCACACAAAGGCCTTGGTGTAGTCAATAAAGCAGAAGTAGATGTTTTTGTGGAATTCTCTCGCTTTTTCGACGATCCAGCGGATGCTGGTAATTTGATCTCTTGTTCCTCTGCTGTTTCTAAATACAGCTTGAACATCTGGAAGTTCATGGTTCAGGTACCATTGAAGCCTAACCTGGAGAATTTTGAGCATTACTTTGCTAGCATGTGAGCTGAGTGCAATTGTGTGGTAGTTTGACATTGCCTTTCTTTGGGATTGGAATGAAAACTGACCTTTTCCAGTCCTGTGACCACTGTATTTTGTATTATTTATCAAAATTGAAGATGTACATATTCTAGAACTCAGCAACTCTTCTGCAATGGAAAAACCTTCAAGTAAGTCTTATGTCTGTGCACTGGAAATCCCATACAGGAACAGTTATTTCAACAATGTTAGTAATAGTAATAAATTAGAATCAACCAAATATCCAGGACTACAACAACAAAAATGGTCAGTGACAATCAAACAATGGACTAACACACAGTAAATGAATTAGAATTATATTTATCAATATGAATAAAGCACACACAATGCTGAACAACAAAAAAGTCAACTGCACACAAATATATAAAGGTATGACACTACTTATGTAAAATTTTATCAGATGAAAAATACTATAAATTTAAAACATATATATAGTAAAAGTGTAATATTATGCAAGAGGTTGATAATCAACACCTAATGCAGGTCAGAGGATACTTCAGAGGATAGGGAGAATGCAGTCTGAGAGGCATATAGAAAGCCCTAGTAATATCTACAATTTTTTTTAATGTTTTTAATAAACGTTTAACACAGAATACAGAAAAGCTGTGAAAATAGTACAGAGTTAGTAGCACATACTCAATTTCCTTGGCTATGAACACCTTATACCTTACTTGTGACAATTAGTGAATCAATACTGATACATTATTATTAACCACAGTCTATACTTTATTCATATTTCCTTAGTTTTTACCTGGTGTGCTTTTTATGTTTCAGGATCCCATCCAAGTTACATTACATTTAGTCATCATTTCTCCTTAAGTTTCCCTTGGCTATGATAGTTTCTCAAACTTTCCTTGTATTTTGTAACTTTAACAATTTTGAGGAATACTAGTCAGGTACTGTGTAGAATATTCCTCAGTGAGGATTTGCTTCATGCTTTTCTCATGGTTAGACTGGGTTATAGGATTTGGGAGAAAAACTAGAGGTAAACTGTCATTCTCATGATACCATATCAAGAATACATGCTAGCAGCAGAACTTATCACTGTTCATGGGCCTAGCAGAGTGTTTGTCAGGTTTCTCCACTGTAAAATTACTATATTCTCTCACTTTTCTATAACCTACTGTTTGGTAGGAAGTCGCCATGAGCAGCCCACACTTTAGGAACAGGAAGTTCTGTTCCAGCTTCTTGGAGGCAAAGTATCTACATAAATTATTTGAAATTCTTCTGTGCAGGTCAATAATGTTTTCAGTTCAGTTCAGTTCAGTTCAGTTGCTCAGTCGTGTCCGACTCTTTGCGACCCCATGAATTGCAGCATGCCAGGCCTCCCTGTCCATCACCAACTCCCGGAGTTCATGCAAATGCACGTCCATGGAGTCCGTGATGCCATCCAGCCATCTCATCCTCTGTCGTACCCTTCTCCTCCTGCCCCCAATCCCTGCCAGCATCAGAGTCTTTTCCAGTGAGTCAACTCTTCGCATGAGGTGGCCAAAGTACTGGAGTTTCAGCTTTAGCATCATTCCTTCCAAAGAACACCCAGGGCTGACCTCCTTTAGAATGGACTGGTTGGATCACCTTGCAGTCCATGGGATTCTCAAGAGTGTTCTCCAACACCACAGTTCAAAAGCATCAATTCTCTGGCACTCAGCCTTCTTCACAGTCCAACTCTCACATCCATACATGACCACTGGAAAAACTATAACCTTTACTAGACAGACCTTTGTTGGCAAAGTAATATCTCTACTTTTTAATATGCTATGTAGGTTGGTCATAACTTTCCTTCCAAGGAGTAAGCATCTTTTAATTTCATGGCTGCAGTCACCATCTGCAGTGATTTTGGAGCCCAAAAAAATAAAGTCTGACACTGTTTCCACTGTTGCCCCATCGCTTTCCCATGAAGTGATGGCACCAGATGCCATGACCTTAGTTTTCTGAATGTCATTAGACAAAAAAGAAATAATAAAGACCAGAGCAGAAATAAATGAAAGAGAGACTAAAACAAAATAAAAACAAAAGGATCAATGAAACTAAGAGTTGATTCTTTGAAAAGATACACCAAATTGATAAACCTTAGCCAGACTCATCAGGAGAAAAACCCAGGCCTAAATAAATAAAATGAGAAAGGAAAAAGGAGAATTTACAACTGACAACACAGAAATATAAAGGGTCATAAGAGATTACTACAAACAAGTATGTGCCAATTAAATGGACAACTGAGAAGAAATGGATAAATTCCTAGAAATGTACAATCTCCCAAGACTGAGCCAGGAAAAAAAAAAAAATATATATATATATATGTATATATATGTACAGACTAATTACCAGTAGTGAAACTGAATTAGTAATTGAAAAAACAAACAAACAAACAAAAAACCCAATAAGCAAGTCTAGGACCAGAAGGCTTCACAGGTGAACTCTACTAAACATTTAAAGAAGAGTTAATGGCTATCCTCAAACTATTCCAACAAAAATTGAAGGGAAAGAAATGCTTTTAAACTCATTCTTTGAGGCCAGCATCACCTGACACAAAACCAGACAAAGGCACTACAAAAAATAAAAGAAAATTTCAGGCCCGTATCACTGATGAATGAATATGCAAAAATTCTCAACAAATATTAGTAAACTAAATTCAACAATACATTAAAAGGATCATACACCATGATCAAGTGGGATTTATTCCAGGGATGCAGTTCAGTTCAGTTGCTCAGTCATGTCCGATTCTTTGCTACCCCATGAACCACAGCACACGAGGCATCCCTGTCCATCACCAACTCCCAGAGTTCACCCAAACCCATGTCCATTGAGTTGGTGATGCCATCCAACCATCTTATCCTCTGTTGTCCCCTTCTCCTCCTGGCCTCAATCTTTCCCAGCATCAGGGTCTTTTCAAATGAGTCAGCTCTTCGCATCAGGTGGCCAAAGTACTGGAGTTTCAGCTTCAACATCAGTCCTTCCAATGAACACCCAGGACTGATCTCCTTTAGGATGGACTGGTTGGATCTCCTTTCAGTCCAAGGGACTCTCAAGAGTCTTCTCCAACACCACAGTTCAAAAGCATCAATTCTTCGGCACTCAGCTTTCTTTATGGTCCAACTCTCACATCTGTACATGACTACTGGAAAAACCATAGCCTTGACTAGATGGATCTTTGTTGACAAAGTAATGTCTCTGCTTTTTTGATATGCTGTCTAGGTTGGTCATAATGTTCCTTCCGAGGAGTAAGCATCTTTTAATTTCATGGCTGCAGTCACCATCTGCAGTGATTTTGGAGCCCAGAAAAATAAAGTCAGCCACTGTTTCCACTGTTTTCCCATCTATTTGCCATGAAGCGATGGGACCGGATGCCATAATCTTAGTTTTCTGAATGTTGAGCTTTAAGCCAACTTTTTCACTTTTCTTTCACTTTCATCAAGAGGCTTTTTAGTTCTTCACTTTCTGCCATAACGGTGGTGTCATCTGCATATCTGAGGTTATTGATATTTCTCCCGACAATCTTGATTCCAGCTTGTGCTTCTTCCAGTCCAGCATTTCTCATGATGTACTCTGCATAGAAGTTAAATAAGCAGGGTGACAATATACAGCCTTGACGTACTCCTTTTCCTATTTGGAACCAGTCTGTTGTTCCATGTCCAATTCTAACTGTTGCTTCCTGACCTGCATACAAATTTCTCAAGAGGCAGGTCAGGTGGTCTGGTATTCCCATCTATCTCTTTCAGAAGTTTCCACAGTTTATTGTGATCCACACAGCCAGGGATGCAAGGATGGTTCAAATCCAAAAATCAAAGAGACATACCACATTAACAAATTGAAGAATAAAATCCTATGATCATCTCAAGAGATGCAGAAAAAGCTTTTGACAAAATTAAACATCGATTTAGGATACCAACTCTCAACAAAGTGGGTACAGAGGAACATACCTCAACATAATAAAAGTCATATGGGACAAACCTACAGCCAACATCATACTCAATGGTGAAAAGTGGAAAGCCTTTCCTCTAAGATCAGGGACAAAATAATGATGCCCACTCTCGCCACTGTTATTCAACACAGAATTGGAAGTTCCAGCCACAGAAGTTGAACAAGAAAAAATAAATAATAAAAGGAATCTGAATTGAAAGAGAAGTAAAACTGTCACTTCATAGATGATGATACTATATACAGAAAATCCTAAAGATACCACCAAAGAACTATTAGAACTCATAAATGAACCCAGTAAAGTTGCAGGATACAAAATTAGCATACAGAAACCTGTTGCATTTCTGTACACTAACAGAATTGTCAGAAGAAAAATTTTAAAATGTGTGTGTGTGCTCAGTCGCTCAGTTGTGTCCAACTCTTTGCAACCCCGGGACTGTACCCAGCAGCTAGGCTCCTCTGTCCATGGAACTTGCCACGCCAGAATACTAGTGGTAGTTTAGTCGCTAAGTAGTGTCCAACTCTTGCGACCCCATGGACTGTAGCCTGCCAGGTGCTCTGTCCATGGAATTCTCCAGGCTAGAATACTGGAGTGGGTTGCCATTTCCTTTTCCAAGAATACTGGAGTGCATTGTAAATACCATTTATAAAAGAGTAAGATACTAGGAACAAATCTAACAAAGGAGGTAAAAGACCTATACATGAAGAATTTTAAGACCCTAATGAAAGAAACGAAAGATAACATAGACAAAAAGAAAATACTGTGCTTACAAACTGGAACAATTAATTTTGTTAATATGACCATATTACCTGAGGCATTTACAGATGCAGTGTAATCACTATCAATATACCAACAGCATTATTCACAGAACCAGAACAAACAATTCCAAAATTTGTTCTAAAAGGCCACCTACTGAATGGGAGAAGATGTTTTCAAACAATATATCTGATAAGCAGTTAATATCCAAAGAATTCATACAACTCAATAGCACACACACACAAAAAGTTTAAATGGGCAGAAGATTTGAATAGACATTTCCCCAAAGAAGACATATGGATGACGAACAGACACAAGACATGGGGCATCACTAATCATCAAGTAAAGGCAAATCAAAATCACAGTAAGACATCAACTCAGAACTGTCAGAATGGCTATCATCAAAAGACAACAAATAAACGCTGGCAAGGACGTGGAGAAAAGGGAACCGTTATGCACTGTTGGGAATATAAATGGGTCCAGCTGCTCTGGAAAACAGTATGGAGACTTCTCAAAAAATCAAAACTAGAATTACCATATAAGAATCATTAATATCTCTAATTTTACTCTGGATGAAAAGAGGAAAGCAAAACCTGCTAGTATAATATGCTGCTGCTACTGCTAAGTCGCTTCAGTCGTGTCCGACTGTGCGACCCCATAGACGGCAGCCCACCAGGCTCCCCCGTCCCTGGGATTCTCCAGGCAAGAACACTGGAGTGGGTTGCCATTTCCTTCTCCAATGCATAAAAATGAAAAGTGAAAGTGAAGTCGCTCAGTCATGTCCAACTCTTAGCGACCCCATGGACTGCAGCCTACCAGGCTCCTCCATCCATGGGATTTTCCAGGCAAGAGTACTGGAGTGGGTTGCCATTGCCTTCTCCTAGTCTAATGTAATAAATACAAATTAATGTGGAAAATCTTGCTTCTTACTACCAAGAAGAAGAATATCGGGGACATAAATTCAATAACCCCAAAGTACTATTTTTTAAGTGTATCAAATGTAAGTGATGAATCAATGCAGTGTAATAGCTTGTAGCTCTTTGTAATGAACTAGATAAAATAATGTCAAAGATAAATAATAAACTTCTAGGATAAGTATCTAATTCACTTAAATATAAATGACCTTGAATTTAGGTAATTCTATTTTTCCAAGAAAGAAACAAAGTTTAATTGAAGATATATTCCTTATCATGGTCAGTACTGCTAGCAACTTATATAAATAATTTTTAAAAAACAAGCAGAAAATTCTCACCCACAAATAATATACTTACCATCAATCTCATCCTACTTGGAAATAACTATCTTTTTCTAGTTATATTGTGTGGGTTTTTTTTTAACATAGTAAGGAAAAAAATATTGCTGGAATGTGCCAAGGCAATTGTTTGAATAAATAGCTACTTCTTTAGTGACCATGTTATATCCAAGAAGAAAGAATGATTAGGAATTAAGCAAGATAATGCACGAGATATAAATATTTGCTTCTCCAAGTACTTAATGGGAACAGTAATTAAGAACTTCAGAAAGTTATGCATTCCCCTAATTTCCATGAAGTAAGTTAACCTGAACACATCAAAGGGATTTAAATTCATCATCATGTCTAAGGAAAACAGATTTAGAAGCACAGAAAACCAACCAAGAACTAACAATAGTTCAACCCCCATAGAAATTACTCATGGTAACCAAAAACAAACATTTACTTGTCAACATTTCTGTCAAGGTTCCAAAAACTTTGCTATGCAAAACGTGCAGACATTTGTTTAGTTAAGCCTATGAACTACAGAATGCTACCGGTTGTTAACGCAAAGAACTTAAGACCTCAGGAAAGCAAAAGCAATTTGCCTCTCAGTTCAGTTCAGTCGCTCAGTCGTGTCCGACTCTTTGCGACCCCATGAATAACAGCATGCCAGGCTTCTCTGTCCATCACCAACTCTCAGAGTTTACTCAAACTCACGTCCATCGAGTCAGTGATGCCATCCAGCCATCTCATCTTCTGTCGTCCCCTTCTCCTTCTGCCCCCAATCCCTCCCAGCATCAGGGTCTCTTCCAGTGAGTCAACTCTTCACATGAGGTGGCCAAAGTACTGGAGTTTCAGCTTTTTCATTCCTTCCAAAGAAATCCCAGGGCTGATCTCCTTCAGAATGGGCTGGTTCGATCTCCTTGCAGTCCAAGGGACTCTCAAGAGTCTTCTCCAACACCACACTTCAAAAGCATCAATTCTGCAGCGCTCAGCCTTCTTCACAGTCCAACTCTCACATCCATACATGACCACAGGAAAAACCATACCCTTGACTAGACGGACCTCTGTTGGCAAAGTAATGTCTCTGCTTTTGAATATGCCATCTAGGTTGGCCATAACTTTCCTTCCAAGGAGTAAGCATCTTTTAATTTCATGGCTGCAGTCACCATCTGCAGTGATTTTGGAGCCCCCAAAAATAAAGGCTGACACTGTTTCCCCATCTATTTCCCATGCAGTGATGGGACTGGATGCCATGATCTTCGTTTTCTGAATGTTGAGCTTTAAGCCAACTTTTTCACTCTCCACTTTCACTATCATCAAGAGGCTTTTAGTTCCTCTTCACTTTCTAGTGACTATTAATATTAGCTTGGTAGTAAAGGGTCATAAAGAGAATGTTTTTTCTCCTGATTTATTTCATAAGAATATTTTCTGTCAAAAATATATTTAGGGACTTCCCTGGCAGTCCAGTGGTTAAGAATCTACCTTCCAATGCATGGGACACCCAGGTTCAATCCTTGGTTGGGAAACTAAAATCCCACATGTCTTGGGGCAACAGAGACCATGTGCTGCAACTAGTGAGCCCAAGTGCCACAACCAGAGAAGCTTGTGTGCTGCAACAAAGACTCAGCACAGTCAAAAAATATTTTCTAATAATAATAATAAAAGAAATACATATTTACACAATTAAAGACCAATACTAGGTCAAAAGACCTTAGTTGCATTTCTATAGCCTCTTGGAATAAAAACTCACATAATAAGCTAAAGCAAGTGAAACAGCCCAAAAAGTGGTTTAGGTAAATTAGTGTTTTCAAAAGTCTTCTTGTTTTTAAAAGTTAAATATTTCCTTTGAAATTGTTTATGCTATTATTTAAAGTAGAACATTGTCCAAAACATAAGCAGAAATAGTCCAAAAGAAAAATAGTTTTGTCTTTTATTTACTTTCAGTAAAAAGGGCTTCCCAGTGGTAAAGAACCCACCTGCCAATGCAGGAGACACAAGAGATGCAGGTTCAATCCCTGGGTCAGGAAGATTCCCTGGAGGAGGACATGGCAACCTACTCCAGTATTTTTGCCTAGAACCCCATGGACAGAGGAGCCTGGAGGGCTACAGTCCAGAGTAGAAAAGAGGTGGACATATCTGAGCAACTTAGCATGCAAATTAGCAAACTCTGATTTATTGCACTTGCAGTTAGAAAATGGTTTTGCTACTTGAAACACTTCTCTGAGCTTTAATTTCCCTAAAATTAAATGAAGGGGATCTCCCAAATGATCTCTATGTACTCTGCCCCCAGCATTAACATTCCATGTTACTACATCTATAGACTGAGCGCCATAAAATTACCAGCATTCAACCATTTTTGACTTACAAAAATGGTAATTTGAAGTGGTTCAATCTTGTTAAATCTAAGTTTTATTCCTTCCTATAAACTATCTTTGGCCTCATGCAGCTTTTGTATATTTTTTTTAGTACAGTTGATTTACAACATTGTGTTATTTTCAGATGTATAGCAAAGCGATTCAGTTACACTATGTATGTATGTATCTATATATATTTTTCACTTCTCCCATTATATAGTTCTGAATATAGTTCCCTGTGCTATACTAAGTCTGTGTTGTTTACTTTATGTACGGTTTTTTTGTATTCTTAAAGTAGAGCAAAATGATGAAAGCTGTCTCTAATTGCCATTAGTATCAAATGCACTTCATTAAAAAAATTTTAAGGCCTATTTTATTCCTGAAGAAAAAGAAGATAATCTGATATGGAAACCCTCCTATGTTGCTGCTGCTAAGTCGCTTCAGTCATGTCCGACTCTGTGCAACCCCATAGACGGCAGCCTACCAGGCCCCACCGTCCCTGGGATTCTCTAGGCAAGAACGCTGGAGTGGGTTGCCATTTCCTTCTCCAATGCATGAAAGTGAAAAATGAAAGTGAAGTCGCTCAGTCAGGTCCGACTCTTAACGACCCCATGGACTGCAGCATACCAGGCTCCTCCGTCCATGGGATTTTCCAGGCAAGAGTACTGGAGTGAGTTGCCATTGCCTTCTCCCCCTCCTATGTTACTACTTCCCAATTCAGTTTTAAGTATTTGCAGCATTTGCTGTAGCCCACTCAGTTTTATGACTCCAACTGTTATCACTGTATGATCTTCATCTCCTAGTTTCAACCAACTTCCCAATAGGTCCTGTCCTAAGCTCTCAAAGAGATGAATAACACAAACATGCCTTAAAGAGCACACAAACCAGTGTGTAAACAAAAGCGCAATGCAGCATCCTTGGCTTTCCTTATTTACTCGGAAATCTAGAGCAGTACTACCCAAAGTACAGTCTGTAGACCAATGTCAGTTCACAAACTTCATTACAAGTCCCCAACAAGGTGACTGTCAGATCAGATCAGTCGCTCAGTTGTGTCCAACTCTTTTCGACCCCATGAATCGCAGCATGCCAGGCCTCCCTGTCCATCACCAACTCCTGGAGTTCACTCAGACTCACATCCATCGAGTCAGTGATGCCATCCAGCCATCTCATCCCCTGTTGTCCCCTTCTCCGCTTGCCCCCAATCCCTCCCAGCACCAGAGTCTTTTCCAATGAGTCAACTCTTCACATGAGGTGGCCAAAGTACTGGAGCTTCAGCTTTAGCATCATTCCTTCCAAAGAAATCCCAGGGCTGATCTCCTTCAGAATGGACTGGTTGGATCTCCTTGCAGTCCAAGGGACTCTCAAGAGTCTTCTCCAACACCACAGTTCAAAAGCATCAATTCTTCGGCGCTCAGCCTTCTTCACAGTCCAACTCTCACATCCATACATGACCACAGGAAAAACCATAGCCTTGACTAGATGAACCTTTGTTGGCAAAGTAATGTCTCTGCTTTTGAATATACTATCTAGGTTGGCCATAACTTTCCTTCCAAGGAGTAAGCGTCTTTTAATTTCATGGCTGCAGTCACCATCTGTAGTAATTTTGGAGCCCAGAAAAATAAAGTCTGACACTATTTCCACTGTTTCCCCCTCTATTTCCTATGAAGTGATGGGACGGGATGCCATGATCTTCGTTTTCTGAATGTTGAGCTTTAAGCCAACTTTTTCACTCTCCACTTTCACTTTCATCAAGAGGCTTTTGAGTTCCTCTTCACTTTCTGCCATAAGGGTGGTGTCATCTGCATATCTGAGGTTATTGATATTTCTCCCGACAATCTTGATTCCAGCTTGTGTTTCTTCCAGTCCAGCGTTTCTCATGATGTACTCTGCATAGAAGTTAAATAAGCAGGGTGACAATATACAGCCTTGACGAACTCCTTTTCCTATTTGGAACCAGTCTGTTGTTCCATGTCCAGTTCTAACTGTTGCTTCCTGACCTGCATACAAATTTCTCAAGAGGCAGATCAGATGGTCTGGTATTCCCATCTCTTTCAGAATTTTCCAGTTTATTGTGCTCCACACAGTCAAAGGCTTTGGCATAGTCAATAAAGCAGAAATAGATGTTTTTCTGGAACTCTCTTGCTTTTTCCATGATCCAGCGGATGTTGGCAATTTGGTCTCTGGTTCCTCTGCCTTTTCTAAAACCAGCTTGAACATCAGGAAGTTCACAATTCACATATTGCTGAAGCCTGGCTTGGAGAATTTTGAGCATTACTTTACTAGCATGTGAGATGAGTGCAACTGTGCAGTAGTTTGAGCATTCTTTGGCATTGCCTTTCTTTGGGATTGGAATGAAAACTGACCTTTTCCAGTCCTGTGGCCACTGCTGAGTTTTCCAAATTTGCTGGCCTATTAACTGCAGCACTTTCACAGCATCATCTTTCAGGATTTGGAATAGCTCAACTGGAATTCCATCACCTCCACTAGCTTTGTTCATAGTGATGCTTTCTAAGGCCCATTTGACTTCATATTCCAGGATGTCTGGCTCTAGGTCAGTGATCACACCATCGTGATTATCTGGGTCGTGAAGATCTTTTTTGTACAGTTCTTCTGTGTATTCCTGCCATCTCTTCTTAATATCTTCTGCTTCTGTTAGGTCCATACCATTTCTGTCCTTTATCGGGCCCATCTTTGCATGAAATGTTCCTTTGGTATCTCTGATTTTCTTGAAGAGATCCCTAGTCTTTCCCATTCTGTTGTTTTCCTCTATTTCTTTGCATTGATCGCTGAAGAAGGCTTTCTTATCTCTTCTTGCTATTCTTTGGAACTCTGCATTCAGATGTTTATATCTTTCCTTTTCTCCTTTGCTTTTCGCTTCTCTTCTTTTCACAGCTATTTGTAAGGCGTCCCTAGACAGCCATTTTGCTTTTTTGCATTTCTTTTCCATGAGTATGGTCTTGATCCCTGTCTCCTGTACAGTGTCATGAACCTCATTCCATAGTTCATCAGGCACTCTATCTATCAGATCTAGGCCCTTAAATCTATTTCTCACTTCCACTGTATAATCATAAGGGAGGTGACTGTAGAAAGAGAATAAACATTCAGAAACTTTTTTGACAATGTAATGGGTTTTTTCTTAGATCAATTATTCTAACAAAAAGATTAAACCTTGTGTTTTTATGTATTTTTGGTCATAAATTGAAAATTCTAAAAAACAACACACATACACACACACACAAGAAAACTGGTCCTCAACAGACATCATTTAAAAAGCACTGGTTATTCCAATATAAAATTGAAAATTAAAAAAAATAAAGTTGAAAGAAAAAGAAGCACTGGTGTTGAGTCTATTATTTTTGCAGTTTAGGTCAGCTGTATTTTAAACTAAAAACACTCATCTCATATCTGACTTCATCAACTAATAGCTAATCAGCCCTGTTTCCACTATAATAAAAATCCTGGCTACATTTAAAAGGAGGGAAACAAGGATACCAAGAAGAAAATAAGGTGCTGGCTATGGACAAGTTGGAAAGATTAAAGTCAAAGCTAAAAATAAGAAATGAGAAAATGCTATTACTCTTCAAAGGGGAGAAAAGAAAATATTTCACGTTGACAGCAAATTTTATAAATCACTGTTGTCTATGCCTGGTTCTTCTTACAGGAAAAAAAGAAAAGCTGCAATCATATGAATTTCTCAATTCACACAATTCAGCAATTGAAAATTACCAATAGAAGGAAACTTCAGCAAAAAGGAGAGATATGGAGTAAGTAGGAGACTTTATTCCTCACACATCTGTGTAACTAGTCCTGTTCCTTGACATCTGTGATAAAATAATAGTCTCTGTTTATCTGATGTCTCCACACCTGGGAAATTACTGGAGCCTTTGTAAACAAAATCCAACCATGTTTCATTTGGCACAGGTAAACACAGAAATGCAATCAAATCATATTTCAAAGGCAATTTCATATTTCCCATTACTAGATTTACTACACAACTGATAAAGAGCCAGTGGGTATTTGCTGTATGACGCAGGGAGTTCAAACCTGTGCTCTGTGATGGGGTTGGTAGTGGGAGGGAGGTTCAAGAGGGAGAAGACATATGTATACCTATGGCTGATTTCATGTTGATGTATGGTAGAAACTAACACGATATTGTAAAATAATCACCCTCCAATTAAAAATAAATAAATTAAAAAATGATATACAATGGACTAGTGTGTCTCTTGAGTACTACTGCCATATTCTATTCTAAATTTACACATTAAAAAAGAAACTAATTTTCCTAAGAGAAAAATTTGGCCAATTACAGACTCACCTAGAGTACCTCTGGATACATTCCAAAGTGCAATGACAAGTACAACTACTATGTAACAGTGACTATACCAAGAAATTTCCAGTTTTCTGGCTGCTTTAACATCCAATTAAGGGCAGACAGCCCAGAATCTGGTGATAGAGAGCTAGATGGGAGTGAGAAAAATATAAAAGTACACACTGTAATACATTTAGTGATGAATCTGGCTAAATATATCCATATCAGGTAACAGAACACCTGTGAAAACTGAAGTCTGAACATCAACAATTTAAAAACAGCCTCAAACAACTGGGAAATCTTGGGTACACAGCACTTAGTCACTGTGCTCCGATAATTATGTGTTCCAGAAGGTATGCTTAGCTAGTAAATAAACCTACCCAACCTCCCAGAATTTTCAGGGCAGTTTTTTTTTTTCTTTTCTCTTGTATTTATTTATTTGACTACATCAAGTCTTAACTGTGAAATACAGACTCTAGTTGTGGCATGGGCTCTGGAGCACAAGAGCTCAGTAGTTGTTGCTCGTGGTGCTCCACAGCATGTGGGATCTTAGTTCCCCCACCAGGGGTGAGACCCAGTCTCCTGCATTGCAAGGTGGATTCTTAACCACTGGAACACTAGGGAAGTCCCTCTGAGGGCAGCTTTATAGACCTTCTTTCCTTAAGGAAATCAAACCTTGATACTTCAATAAAAGTAAATACTTATTTATCCTTTTGCATGTCTGAACATTCTCAGACAAGTTTTCTGTAAGGCAAAAAAATAAAATACTGAGGAAAAAAAAGGCAATGAAGTCTCCTTGTGAGAAAGGATACTGAACTCTGAAGCTCCAACTCCTGTCCTAGAGATCTACCTTGCCCTTAATGATAACCCCTTGCAGCAGCCACTTTTTTTCCTCACATTTTAGTAACTGCTCTGGTGAATTTTTAAACATCTACCCCTAACTGAGATTACACTTGGTTTTTCAATCTTTCTTAGTCATGTATAAGATTTCACATACAGTCATCAGTTGATCACCAACTATTTATTAAGTGTTCACAAAGCTCAATACTATGTTGAAATACCTGCTCATACAATATTTACAGTTCAGTAGAAAGACTACAGATTATATCTAACAATTTTCTCTGCAGAAGTAGTTTCATTTCTGGTTTTTTAAATAGTCTTACTTGGTAGCTAGGCCTAGCAGATAAATCACACTGTTAAGCCATACAGTCCTCTCCATTAAATAAGATATGTAATTTATCAGAAATTATCAGCTGGAAACTACAGAAATTAAAACTACTTCAGAACATTTTACATGAAATTTTACATCCATGTTTATGCTTTCATATTAATAAAAACTCTATCACAGTAGTTTTAGATTTTTTAATTATATTCATTTACAGCAAAGTAAATATATCTGCTATTCTGAATATTCACAGAACATTTATTTAGATATCAAACACTCAACTAGCTGAAAAAACAAAATTCAGATAATAATAGGTTCAGAAACACTACTCAGTCTCTCAATTCTTTATCACAAATATAAAAATGAAAAATACAATGAAGAAGATGACAAAAAGAAGAGAAAATGGTTAAGAAACAAGTGTTATGACGTCTAGATATACAGATTTCTCTGGGTATACAGCTAAGAAGCATACATTCCCACTGCAGAACTTCAGAAAGGGTTTCCCTGGTGGCTCAGAGGTAAACAATCTGCCTGCCAATTCAGGAGAAACAGTTTCGATCCCCGATCCTGGAAGATCCCACATGCCACGAAGCAACTGAGCCCATGTGCCACAAGTATTGAGCCTGTCCTCCAGAGTCCAGGAGCCACAACTACTGAAGCCCGAATGCTCTAGAGTTTATTCTCTGCAACAAGAGAAGGCACCACAATGAGAAGTTCTTGCACCGCAATTAGACAGTCACCCCCACTGTCTGAAACTAGAGAAAAAAGCCTATGCAGCAAACAGACACAGCACAGCAGAGTAAGAATTAGTAACAGGATTTAATACATTGATGAGAATGATTTTATGACTTTTGTTTGAAACACTGCTGGTTCTTTAATGCTTTGAGTTAAACAGGCATTTGAAAAAATCTAAATAACTTCATTCTTAAAGTACAAATCAAAGTTTCCTGACCTTATAAAATATATTCAAACAAAAGACTTTTCCCATTTCACTGTAAATAAAATTTTCAGATGCAATTTTTACTTGGGGAAAATTAGAAACATGCATCTTCCTTCAATGAGAAATTGTCAGTTCAGTTCAGTTCAGTCACTCAGTCGTGTCTGACTCCTTGCAACCCCATGAATCGCAGCACACCAGGCCTCCCTGTCCATCACCAACTCCCGGAGTTCACTCAAACTCACATCCATTGAGTCGGTGATGCCATCCAGCCATCTCATCCTCTGTCGTACCCTTCTCCTCCTGCCCCCAATCCCTCCTAGCATCAGAGTCTTGTATCCTGTTTCAAATAAAAATTATAAGGAATTAATTTTAAAGTGCTAATTTTTGAAGCACCTGAAAAGTTATTCTACCAATTACATGCAATCTTAAAGTCATATCTGACATAGATCAGTGGAATAAAATTGAGAGTTCAAAAACAAACCCTTATATTCATGGTCAACTGATTTTTCAACAAAGGTGAAAAGACAATTCATTCAGTGAGGAAAGGATAGGCTTTTCAATAAATAGGGCTGGCATAATTGTGCACCCACTTCCCTGGTGGCTCAGATGGTAAAGAATCCACATGCAATGCAGCAGACCTGGGTTTGATTCCTCAGTTGGGAAGATCCTCTGGAGGAGGTCACGGCAATCCACTCCAATATTCTTGCCTGGAGAATCCCTTGGACAGAGAAGCCTGGCGGGCTACAGTCCATGGGGTCGCAAAGAGCCTGACACGACTTAGTGACTAAGCATAGCATGCATAAAGTTTAATTTAGACAGTGTTCCTCAAGTTTTCATTACACATTCCTAAGAAGTGCCTTGAGATATTTTAAACTTAATTTGCCCTCCCCTCAAAAATTTTTAATGCAACAAATATCCTATTTATCTTTTTTTAATATTTATTTGGTTGCACTGGGTCTTAGCTGGGGCATACAAGACCATCGTGTGGCACAGCAGGCTTAGCTGCCCCAAGCCATGTGGGATCTTAGTTCCTAGACCAGGGATTGAACCCATGTCCTCTGCATTTCAAGGCAGATTCTGAACCACTGGACCACCAGAGAAGTCCCTGTTTATCTGCTCTATCTCTGGTTTACATATAAATACAGATTTTTTTCATTCTTCAAGAACTGATTATCTCCTCCAATGAGAATGCATGAGAATACTGGCTGACACACAAAAATTAACTCAAAATGGATCATATACTAAAATGTAAAACCTAAAACTATAAAACTCCTTGAAAAAAATAAAATAGACTATCTTTGAGAACTTTTCAACATGAAAACTGCTCTTAAATGCAACACCAAAGTACAACCTATAAAGAAACAAATTCATAAGCTGATCTTTATCAAAATCAAATACTTGTTGCAGTTCAAAACAAAATTAAATGACAAGCCACAGACTGGGAGAAAATATTTGCCGGTTATATTTCTGGTAACAAACGTATCCAGAATATATATATTTTTAAGTTGTTATAACTCACTAATAACAAAAATGACTGAATTTTAAAATGGGCAGAAGATTTAAATAGACATGTCACTTCTGTGTACCTTTTGGGGGGATGTCTCTTGAAGCTATGCCTAACCCATAAAAAGGCTTATGGTTTGCATCACATTTTGAATTAGCTTACTTTCTGAAGCTGAGTTAGAGTCCCAGGCTTCTTTTTTCTAAGGTAAACCTTAGGATGGATTTCTGACGTTGGTTTTCAGGTCTCTCTGCTGCTTTGAAGGTGCTATGCTTACTCAGGCTGTGAGTTCTTGGATTTCTGTTTGAAGCCTCTCTGTTCTCACTACTTGGTCCTGCTCCTATCATGGGAACTTTAAGTCAACTAACATCATCCTTCTCCAACCCCTGCTGACCATATGCTCTGCCACTACACCACTAACTCTAACTCTCTGCTTTCTCCCTTGTTGGTATGCCTTTACAAGAATAATTTAGAACTTCCAAAGGTTCTTTAGAAAAACTTAAAGATTTCCTAAGCTGGCTTCTCCAAGGCTTTGCCCACTGCATGTGAGCCCCTCAATTCCCTAGAGTCATTGGATCTTCAGCCCCCTGCCCACTCCCTCTAAGGACTCAGAACTCACAAAAGCAACCACTTGGATAAAAAGGTTAATTGTTAGTCCACATTCTCCACAAGATTATATATCAGGACAAAAGAAAACCTTAAAACTCTTCCAAAATAAAGGTAAAAAGCTGTATCCCTTATACTGAGCAGGTAACAACTTCTCCCATTTACCAGACACACTATTCAATAAAAACACAAGGTGGGACAAAGATGAGAATGCTTACATATAAATGAGTGCATTCTGTATTACTGTATTTATGTCTGATGCATAGCTAAAATTTTAGGATGAAAGTCATAAAGCTCTCTACATTCCTGTCTGTCTAAAAATATGATATGCATATGTACTATTTTCCTATCTCCATATTACTAAATTAACAAAGAAGCTCTATTCTAATTGACTTAGGGAAAGGAAGTGCTTATATAAACTACAATAAGTCCCCTACATACAAACCCTCAAGTTGCAAACTCCCAAAGATGTGAACGTGTATTCGTAGGTTGAATCATATAAGTAGCTCACTTGTCCGGTGTACACTGTCACATGCATGCATCCTCTAAAAGTAGCTGTGCTTTTGTGTACTTTAATAAACAGTACTACACAGAATACAGTAGTTCAGTTCAGTTCAGTTGCTCAGTTGTGTCCGACTCTTTGCGACACCATGAAGCACAGCACGCCAGGCCTCCCTGTCCATCACCAATTCCCAGAGTTTACCCAAACTCATGTCCATTGAGTGGGTGATGCCAACCAACCATCTCATCCTCTATCGTCCCCTTCTCCTCCCACCTTAAATCCTTCCCAGCCAACAGGGTCGTTTCCAATGAGTCAGTTCTTCGCATCAGGTGACAAAAGTACTGGAGTTTCAGCTTCAACATCAGTCCTTCTGATGAACACCCAGGACTGATTCCCTTTAGGATGGACTGGTTGGACTTCCTTGCAGTCCAAGGGATTCTCAAGAGTCTTCTCCAACACCACAGTTCAAAAGCACCAATTTCTCAGTGCTCAGCTTTCTTTATGGTCTAACTCTCACATCCACACATGACTTCTGGAAAAACCATAGCCTTGATTAGATGGACCTTTGTTGGCAAAGTAATGTCTCTGTTTTTTAATATGATGTCTAGATTGGTCATAACTTTCCTTCCAAGGAGTAAGCATCTTTTAATTTCATGGCTGCAGTCACCATCTGCAGTGATTTTGGAGCCCAAAAAAATAAAGCCTGACATTGTTTCCACTGTTTCTCCATCTATTTCCCTTGAAGTGATGGGACCAGATGCCATGATCTTAGTTTTCTGAATGTTGAGCTTTAAGCCAACTTTTTCACTCTCCTCTTTCACTTTCATCAAGAAGCTCTAGTTCTTCTTCACTTTCTGCCATAAGGGTGGTGTCATCTGCATATCTGAGGTTATTGATATTTCTCCCGGCAATCTTGATTCTAGCTTGTGCTTCACCCAGAACAGCGTTTCTCATGATGTACTCTGCATATAAGTTTAATAAGCAGGGTGACAATACACAGCCTTGACGTACTCCTTTTCCTGTTAGGAACCAGTCTGTTGTTCCATGTCCAGCTCTAACTGTTGCTTCTTGACCTGCATACAGGTTTCTCAAGAGGCAGGTCAGGTGGTCTGGTATTACAATCTCTTTCAGAATTTTCCACAGTTTGTTGTGATCCACACAGTCAAAGGCTTTGGCATAGTCAATAAAGAAGAAATAGATGTTTTTCTGGAACTCTCTTGCTTTCTCGATGATCCAGCGGATATTGACAATTTGATCTCTGGTTCCTCTGCCTTTTCAAAATCCATTTTGAACATCTAGAAGTTCATGGTTTACGTATTGTTGAAGCCTGGCTTGGAGAATTTTAAGCATTACTTTACAAGCGTGTGAGACTTGACATCATTGACAACTAAAACCTGACTGCCCAGATCCTTCTTGAGACTCTAGGTAATCCTGTTCCAAAGACTACAAGCTGAAGCTGGACAATTTGCTTTAAACTTAAAACTACTTATAACTTCAAATTTGGGTCACTTGGGAAGGTCACCAAAAACATGATCTTTCATGCTCTGCTCTGGGAAGTAACTTGACATTGATGTCTCTACCATCTAAAGATACTTTGAGCCCAACACCTAAAAATCTGGACTGGATGCCCTCTGAACACAGAAAATGTGTTTAGAGTCTACTCCAACCAGGCAACTTTGGCCTTGGAGTACAAAACAAAGCAGGTCAAAGGTTAACAGACTTTTGCCAAGAGAAGGCACTTCATAGCAAACACCCTCTTCCAAAAACATGAGAGAAGACTCTACACGTGGACAATGCCAGAGGTCAATACTAAATAGACTGACTATATTCTTTGCAGCCAAAGATGGACAAGCTCTTTACAGTCAGCAAAAACAAGACGGCAGCAGACTGTGGCTCAGATCATGAACTCCTTACTGCCAAATTCAGACTTAAATGAAGAAAGTAGGGGAAACCACTAGACCATTCAGGTATGACCTAAATCAAATCCCTTGATATTATACAGTGGAAGTGACAAATAGATTCAGGGGATTAGATCTGATAGACAGAGTGCCTGAAGAACTATGGATGGAGGTTCATGACACTGTACAGGAGGGAGTGATCAAGACCATCCCCCAAAAAAGGAAATGCAAAGAAGGAAAATGGTTGTCTGAGGAGGCCTTATAAATAGCTGAGAAAAGAAGAGAAGCTAAAGGCAAAGGAGAAAAAAAAAAAGATATACCCTTTTGAATGCAGAGTTCCAAAAAATAGCAAGGAGCAGTAAGAAAGCCTTCCTCCATTATCAATGCAAAGAAATAGAGGAAAACAATAGAATGGGAAAGACTAGAGATCTCTTCAAGAAAATCAGAGATACCAAAGGAAATTTTCATGCAAAAGATAGGCAAAAAAGGAAAGAAATGGTATGGACCTAACACAAGCAGAAGATATTAAGAAGAGGTGGCAAGAATACACAGAAGAACTATACAAAAAAGATCTTCATGACCCAGGTAACCACAATGGTGTGATCACTCTCCTAGAGCAAACACCCTGGAATGCAAAGTCAAGTGGCCCTTAGGAAGCATCACTATGAACAAAGCTAGTGGAGGTGATGGAATTCCAGATGACCTATTTCAAATCCTAAAAGACACTGTGAAAGTTCTGCACTCAATATGCCAGCAAATTGGGAAAACTCAGCAGTGGCCACAGGACTGGAAAAGGTCAGTTTGCATTACAATCCCTAAGAAAGGCAATGCCAAAGAATGCTCAATCTACTGTACATTTGCACTCATCTCACACACTAGCAAAGTAATGCTCAAAATTCTCCAAGCCAGGCTTCAACAGTATGTGAACTGTCAACTTTCAGATGTTTAAGCTGGATTTAGAAAAGGCAGAAGAACCAGAGATCAAATTGTCAACATCCTTTGGATCATCGAAAAAGCAAGAGAGTTCCAGAAAAATATCTACTTCTGCTTTACTGACTACGCCAAAGCCTTTGACTGTGTGTATCACAAATAACTGTGGAAAATTCTTCAAGAGGTGGGAATTAGAGACCACCTGATCTGCCTCCTCGGAAACCTGGATGCAGGTCAAGACCCAACAGTTAGAAGTGGACATGGAACAAAAGACTGGTTCCAAATCAGGAAAGGATTTCGTCAAGGCTATATATTGTCACCCTGCTTATTTTACTTATACGCAGAGTACATCATGCTGATGCCAGGTTGGATGAAGCACAAGCTGGAATCAAGATTGTGGGAAGAAATATCAATAACCTCAGATATACAGATGACACCAGCCTTATGGCAGAAAGTGAAGAAGAACTAAAGAGCCTCTTGATGAAAGTGAAAGAGGAGAGTGAAAAAGTTGGCTTAAAGCTCAACATTCAGAAAACTAAGATCAACCCAACCATCATCACCCTTGTTAAGTTTGGTATATAAACCTTTTAACGCTAGCTATTAAATACTCCCTCACGTACACCAGGCAAGCCTAAAGTAAGTTGGTCTTTTCTCCTCTTAATCTATTGCCACAATCTGTAGGCAACAACCACTGGAACCAAACTGTAAAAGTTTTCCTCTTAACAACATCAAGTAGTGAAACAAGAACAAAACAAACAAAAAAAATTTTAAAGCAATGATACAGAAAAGATACTTGTTTTAAATAATCTAGTTAATAATCCAGTTAATAAAAATAACCTCAATACTCTGAAGATAATGAACACCTTAAGAGTAATATTTGGCTCTAGCGGGCTCTTCACTAATTCATAAAGTCTGATAAACCAGTGAATGTTGACCACCCTAGCCCTCTGTCTTCCATTATGTTTACTTCTCAATTTCGTATCTTTGGCCTTCTCCCTTAACTGAAAATTTCAATTCATGAACTTACAAAGCCTTTTTGGGAGAAAAGTAGATTTTATTTATGATTTTATTCCTTCACATTGATACTTTAGAATGGTACAAGGCTGAGGCAAGACTCATTTAGGGTGTGTGATATGGGCATCTCCTGATTCTGTCTTTAGAAAGTAGCAACCCCATGGTGACTTCAAGGGAGCTTTCCCAACTGTCCCACCTACTAATCAATATAACTTATTTTTCATTCTCTACTTTCCCTACATGTCACATGTACACACTCAACACATCTCAAGCCCAGTTTGTTTTTAAACGTAGCAGCTGATGGTTATACTGGACTTGGGTATTTTAGTATTTAGTATTTTAGCATTAAATGAAAGCTGCTTGTTCCCTTGTTTTTCTTTGCTCCTTAGACTTTGTGCCAATCTCTGCAAAGTCTATGCTGAACTTAGGACTGAAAAGAGGGAGCAGAGAACATAAAGCCAATAGGTTTTGTATTTGCCTGTCTGATTTGTTCTCCCTGCATGGAACATAGCTGTCTGTTTTACTATTGAAAGGTCTATAAAACATGGGTGGTATCTGAATCTCTTGGCAACTCAGACAACTGAAATAACAACAAGGAAATGCCAGGAATGCAAGTACTGTTTTATAGAAATCCACTTGTGGCCTTCATATACATTTTATCCAAAGAACTTTACAGATGTAGACATTACTGTCAGAGAAGAATTAAACATGTCAGCAGAGAAAGAAGGAAAGATTTGTAGCCAATGTGAAAAAGAAGACAAGACCTCCAAAGTTAGTCTCTGGAAGGTTGCCTTGAGTTACTATACATACAATACAATAGACAAAAGAAGATTTCAAATCATAAATAGAGAAAGGTGCTTTCTGATTTATTTAGTCGCTAAGAGAGGGCATCAGAGGGCAGACAGACTGAAACCACAATCACAGACAACTAACCAATCTAATGACATGGACCACAGCCTTGTTTAACTCAGTGAAACTAAGCCATGCCATGTGGGGCCACCCAAGATGGACAGGTCATGGTGGAAAGTTCTGACAACAAAATGTGGTCCTGGAGAAGGAAATGGCAAACCACTTCAGTATTCTTGCCTTGAGAACCCCATGAACAGTATGAAAAGGCAAAAAGATAGGGCACTGAAAGATAAACTCCCCAGGTCGGTAGGTGCCCAATATGCTACTGGAGATCAGTGGAGAAATAACTCCAGAGAGAATGAAGGAATGGAGTTAAAGCAAAATCAACACT